>NW_027507791.1:156417078-156919578 GCF_037356315.1 Lithobates pipiens | reverse complement strand
GAACAGTCCCTGCACAAAATGACATTTAACGGAAATAACGTCATTTAAAGCTGCTTGCGGTTTTAATGTTATATCTGGTTCCTGCAATATGGTTGAAAATCATTGAGAAAAATGGCATGGGTAGCCCTCCCTGCCCATTACCAGCCCCTTTGGGTCTTGTACGCATATTAAGGGGAACCCCGTACCCATATTAAAAAAAGGAAATGTGTGTGGCCCCCAGGCCCTATATACTCAGAACAGCAGTATACAGGCGGTACAAACAAGACAGGGACTGTGTAGGTTTGTTGTGTTAAGTTGAATCTGTTTGTAATTTTCAACTGGTACATTTTTAAAGTGTAGCTCCAGTCAAAAAAAAATTTAAGCTTTTTGGAAACATAGGGAAGGGTTATCACCCCTGTATAATTTGTTTTGTCGTCCATCTTTTTTCATCTCACTTGCTGTTGTCTCCTTCCGTTTGCAAGTAGGAGATGTTTGTAAGTTGGATGTTTGAAAGTAGGGGCCTGCCCTATATGCTCTGCAGAAATGGCAGAACAAGGTGTTGGTTTTGCCACAACATTGTAAGCCCTCAAAGTGACTCTTGGTGGGCGCTGGTGCGCCCTGCTGTGAACGATTATATCAAGAATTGTAATTACATGCCATTGTTGAACAGTGGTAGAAAAATTGACCTTTGGTGGTTGTGGTGCTGGTGCCACAACACTATAAGTCCTCACAGTTACTCTGGGTGGGCACAGGAACGGGCCCTCCTGTGAAATATTATATCAAGAATTGTATTTACATGCCCCTGTTAAACAGGGGCAGAAAAATTGGGCCTTAGGCACTGTTGCTGGTGCCACCACACTGCAACCTCTCCCATATACTCTTGTTTTATTGCAGGAATTAGCCCTGCTGCAAAGCATTGCATTAAAAATTGAAATTAAACGCCCTGTTAAACAGGGGCAGAAAAATTGGGCTGATGGCATCACCCAGAAACAGAAATGTTCTTCCAACATATCATCGGAGGAGGAAGAGGATAGACAATCAACATAACAGGACAGTCACTCAGCATCAGCATAGGAAGTCTTGAAGGGATGTGATATTTCAAAAAAAATTATTCGGTTACATCAGCTTCAGGTGCTTGGTAGCTGTGGGTGATCCAAGACTGATTCATCTTGATGAAGGTCAGTCGATCAACTGATTCGGTAGACAGCCGCACCCTGTGATCGGTAACAAAGCCACCAGCAGCACTGAAGGTGCGTTCCGAAAGAACGCTGGATGCAGGACAGGCCAGTAGCTCAATTGCATACTGTGCAAGCTCTGGCCAGTGATCCATCCTCAAGACCCAGTAAGCCAGAGGATTTTCGGTGGGGAAGGTGTCCAAGTCTGACCTTGCCTATAGGTATTCCTGCACCGTGTAAATCAGACGCTGGCGATGGTTGCTGGAACCGATCATACCTTGGGGCTGCGGACTAAAAAATTGTCTGAAAGCATCAGTCAGACGGCCACCTTCTCCACCGCTCCTTCTGACCGATGCCTCAGCAACACGTTGTCCAGGGCCAGGAGCTTGTAACCTCCCAGTCTCTGGGAACGCGTTGCACAGACCTTTCTGCAAGGCCTCCCGGAGATGTCTCATCCTCTGCTCCCTCTGCGATGGCAAGATAAGGTCGGCAACCTTACCCTTGTACCGTGGATCAAGGAGAGTGGCCAGCCAGTAATGGTCCCTCTCCTTGATTCGAAGAATACGAGGATCCTTCCGCAGGCTTTGTAGGATCAGGGAGGCCATGCAGCGTAGGTTAGCTGAGGCATTCAGTCCGGAGTCCTCTGGGTCACTAAGGACAACATGATCCGCAGCTACCTCCTCCCAGCCACGTACAAGTCAACGTGTTTCTTGGGACTGTAAATCATCCCTACAAGACTGCTGCTGCTGCTGATGCTGAGTGCCAGCCTCCACCTCCATGCTGACACAATCATCCTCCTCCTCCTCCTCCTCTGCCTCCTCATCCTCTTCCTGTGTGATGGGTGGCACAGCAGGAACACTGTCTGGATAAAGGGGGCCTCAAGTGCCCTGTCCATTATTCCATGCAGCGTATGCTCCAAGCGGTGGACAAGAGGTACAGTGTCACTGATGCATGCACTGTCAATGCTCACCATCCTTGTGGCCTCCTCAAATGGTGACAGGACAGTGCATGCATCCCTGATCATGCCCCACTGGCGTGGTGAGAAAAATCCGAGCTCCCCTGACCCGGTCCTGGTGCCGTAGTCGCACAGGTACTCATTGATGGCCCTCTGCTGCGTGTGCAGCCGCTGCAGCATGGCCAACGTTGAGTTCCACCTGGTGGGCATGTCACATATAAGGCGGTTCTTGGGCAGGTTCAACTCCTTTTGGAGCTCAACCAGCCGAGCACAGGCATTAAATGATCAGCGGAAATGCACACAGACTTTCCTGGCCTGCTTCAGGACATCCTGTAAGCCGGGGTACCTGCCCAAGAACCGCTGCACCACTAGGTTAAGGACGTGAGCTACACAGGGCACATGGGTCAGTTGTCCCTGTCGGAGGGCGGAGAGGAGGTTGGTGCCATTGTCGCAAACCACCATTCCTGGCTTAAGCTGGTGTGGCGTCAACCACCTCTCGGCCTGCCCCTGCAGAGCTGACAAAACATCCGCCCCAGTGTGGCTCCTGTCCCCCAAACAAACCAGCGCAAGCACGGCATGGCATCGTTTTGCCTGCGTACTTGCGTAGCCCCTGGAACGCCTACGGAGCACCGCTGATTCTGAGGACAGAGCACTGGAAGAGGCCATGGAGGAAGAAGAAGAGGAGGAGGGGTGGAGGAGAGAGGTGTGTCACAACCAATAGTAGCATTTTGGAGGCGTGGTGGCGGAACAACCTCCAACACTACTGCACCTTGTCCTGCATCCTTCCCAGCTGCCAGAAGAGTGACCCAATGGGCCATGAAAAACAGGTAATGTCCCTGTCCATGCCTGCTGGACCATGAGTCAGCGGTAATATGCACCTTACCGCTGACTGCCCTGTCCAGCGAGGCAAGGACATTGCCTTCCACATGCCGGTAGAGAGCCGGAATCGCCTTCCGTGAGAAAAAGTGGCGTTTGGGGACCTGCCACTGAGGAACCACACATTGTACAAACTCACGGAAGGGGGCCGAGTCTACCAACTGAAAAGGCAGCAGTTGAAGTGCTAGCAATTTAGCCAAGCTAGCATTCAACCGCTGGGCATGTGGATGGCTGGGAGTGAACTTCTTTCGCCGGTCCAGCAGCTGGGGCAGGGACATTTGCCTGCTATAATCGGACGTGGGTGTACTGCTAGCAGAGTGCCCGGAAACACTTGGCTGTGACACCTAATTCTACACCTTCATTCCTCTCAGAGCAGGTCTCAGAGAGGACTGAATGTCTAGTGGGGTTGGAGATGCCAGCTGATGAGGAGCAAGGAGAGGGCCGCTTTGTTCTTTGGTGTGGGTCTTTGAGGTACGCTTGCCAACGAGCTGCATGGCAGGTCAACATATGTCTGTTCAAGCATGTGGTGCCCAAGCGGCTGATGTTTTGGCCACGCGAGATACGCTTGAGACATATGTTGCAAATAGCAGCGGTGCGATCTGATGCACTCGTCTCAAAAAAGGCCCACACCAAATAACTTTTAGAATAACGTGCAGAGGCAGCGCCCTGCACAGGCGGAGCTCTGCGGTGTGATTCAGTCAGTGTGCTGCCCCTAAGCTGGCCCCCGGAGGGCAATCCTGCCTCGTTGGACTTGTGCCTCCTCCTCCTCTCTCCTACCAGGCACCCACGTGGAGTCAGTGTCCTCATCATCCCCTCCCTCTTCATCGCTGTAGCAAACCTGGCAGTATGCTGCAGCTTGTGGAACATGACTGCCAGATTGCTGTGCTTCTTGAGCATCCCCTCTCTCTGCATTCACGCTACTGCCTTCCTCTAGCTGAGTGTCATCATCAGAGGCTACAAAACACTGGGCATCCTCCTGGAGCATGTACCCAACACTGTGCTCAAAGAGATCAGGAGACTCCTCAGGAGGACGTGGTGGGTCTAGGGAAGGAGTCACTGATGATGACATTGAGAGGAGGGAAGACGATGCGTTGGCAGCTGCTTTGCTAGTACCCTGAGACTGGGTGAGAGAGGATGAGGAGGATGAAGAGGGCTTGGTCATCCACTCTACCAAGTCGTTGTCATGTTGCGGTTCAACATGTCCAGCTGCCGAAAAGAAGGACAAGCGTGTCCCATGGCCACGTGCTGATGACAATGCACCGCGTCCACGACCAGCACTGTTGTCTCTAGACACAGAGCCTGCTTGCCCTCTTTTATCGGTTTGCGCCTGTCTGCCTCTCCTTGCTGGCCTTCCAGACATGGTAATGGCCTGAAGGGAGTTGGGTAAAAAAGCAGTTGGGTAGTGTATATTGTGCTAGAGGCACACAACACCCACTAACTCCTGCAGATGCCTTTATTATAGAACACCAGAGATAAAGGGGTATATACAGATGTATACTGTGCTGTGCTGGAGGCACACACAACTTCCAATAACTCCTGCAGATGGCAAGTGGGCTCAAATAGAGAAGAGCTATGTAGGTGGATATAGCGGTATGTACTGGGTACAGAGCACGCAGACAGCACGCACAAGCTCCTAACACTACTGACTGCAAGCTCTATTATAAAAGATAGATCACTAGCTATATAGGTGAGGTGAATATAGCGGTGTATACTGCGGTCAGGGCACGCAGACAACAACCACTACACAACAGCAATATCGAAAATCGGCCGAAAACGATCGGTGTGTACTGTGTTGAAGGTACACAGAACACCCACTGCTTCAGACGCCAACACACTACACAAGGCCGCCGCGCTGGCGGCCTTATATAGTGTGGGGCGTGCAATGCTGCCTGTGGCCAATCATGGCTCTCCTCGCTGCTGGCGCTGCGATTGGCCAAGCATGCGGGGTCACAGTGCATGCTTGGCCAATCATGAGCCAGCAATGCACTGCGCCATCGCAGTGCATTGTGGGCCGTGAGCGCCACACGAATTTGGCGCGAACGGACCAAAATGTTCGGACTTCGCCGAACGGACGAACAGCTGATGTTCGAGTCGAACGCATGGTCGACTCGAACACGAAGCTCATCCCTACTCTATATGTTCGTTAGTGATGTCCAAAATTCACATTAAGTGGGATTATTATTGTTTTCTATGGAATGACAAACATACTGTATGACTGGGTGGAATGCCCATAGAGTATAATGGGAAGCAAGATGTGACCTGGAGTCAGAACCATTGGTCATATCAGATCAATTTTTAGCAGACATACTCTCTATGTTCGTTAGTGATGTCCAAATTCGACATTAAAGCGGGAGTCCGCGTTTTTTTTTTTTTTAAAGCCAGCAGCTACAAATACTGCAGCTGCTGACTTTTAAAATAGTGACACTTACCTGTCCAGCGCGCCCGCGATGTCGGCACCCGAAGCCGATCTCTTGATCGTCTCTCGGGTGCTGCCGCCGCCATCTTGAGTATGGGAATCAGGAAGTGGAGTCTTTCGGCTTCATTTCCCGGTTCCCTACTGCGCATGCGCGAGTTGCGCTGCGCAATAAGGATGGACCCGCTGCCTCTGGGATCTGTGCGTTTCCCAGCAGGCAGCGGGGGACTTTCGGAAAGGGCGTAATCTACGCCCCTTTCCGCAGAGAGCTATCCCGGAAGTGGGTGCAGATACCTGTACTGTACAGGTACCTGCACCCCCTCCCCCCTGAAAGGTGCCAATTGTGGCGCCGGAAGGGGGGGGGGAGGATTCCAGTGAGCGGAAGGTCCACTTTAGGGTGGACCTCCGCTTTAAGCAGGATTATTATTGTTTTCTATGGAATGACAAACATATCACAGGGAGGAATGCCCATAGAGTATAATGGGAAGTAAAATCTAATCTCATTTGCAGGCAAATCTGAGAGACATAGCAATTTCACCTTTGCCACAGCTTGTCCTCAAGTAGAGTAGAAGATTGTAAGATTGGGATTATTTGGGATTACAGCTGTTTTCTATGGAATGACAGATAAATAATAGAAAGGAATGCCCATAGAGAATCATGAGGAGCAAGATGTGACCTGGAGTCAAAACCATTGGTCATATCAGATCAATCTTTAGCAGACGTACTCTCTATTTGCAGCAGTGATGTCCAAATTTGAAATTAAACAGGATTATTGTTTTTTTTTTTTCTCAAAAAATTATATTTTCGGTATAACAAGGTACAGAGAATTATAACCTCATTACAAACATTTCTCATAAAAAGAAAAAGAGGACGACAATCAGCTTGTTGTTTCTCAATTAACAAACATTTCAGATATAACATATAACCGATACGACGGAACTTATCTTATATAGAGTAAGATACAGTTACGAACCGTATATAGGTCTAACTAAAACCGAAGCATGAGCTCTAGTAGTATGTATATTAATATCGATATCTTGATTTACTGAAGTGGATATATTCCATGTAGAACATGGCTATATGAAGGGTATAGATGAGAGGGGGGGTCACAAAGAAATTTAGGGATTGGAATAGGGAATGCGACGGGGACATGGATAAATGCTCCGCCACTCGTCTCATAATATTGATCGACAAATTATGGAATCATGGGTATCATCTTGTTAAGACGTGAAAGGTATCAGAAGTTATGAATATATGCCAAGGAGTCCATTTCGAACCAAATTTAGCCGGCGTGTCTTTATTAATATGGATCAGTTTTTCCATATTTGCAATTTTGTCAACTCTGTGTAGCCATTGTTTAATAGAGGGAGCATTAGAAGACTTCCAGTAGATCGGAATGCACTGCTTGGCTGCGCTGATGAGATGTAGTGTTAGTGATTTTCGATATGAGGATTTCAGGGAGATATTATGATGTAAAAGATATTGGGCTGGAGTAAAGGGGATGTTTACGTTTGATATCTTGTGTATTAGTTCATGTATTTTTTGCCAAAAGGGTTGTATGGCTGGGCAGGACCACCACAGGTGCAGAAGAGTGCCGCGGTGGCTATGGCATCTCCAGCAAGTATCTGGAGTCTGAGGGTCCCAGGTGTGAAGTAAAGCTGGAGTTCGGTACCAACGACATTGAATTTTGAACCCGTTTTCCTGTGTGGAGACATTTAGCGTGCCTTTATGGATGTTGAGCAATATATTTTCCCATTCCTCGCAGGAGAAGGATATTTCTAGATCTTTTTCCCAAGCCTTACAGGCTAAAGAGTTCGTGGGGTTGTGTCCTTGAAACAGAAGAGAGTGTGTTAAGGAGATGAGATGGGTCATGGGTGTCGTGGAGGAGCAAAGCTTCTCAAATGGAGTCAGTGGTCTAGAATAATCTGAGTGTTGTGCAGAGTGTTTCAGGAAATGTTGAATTTGTTGGTAGGTCCACATGGGTATGGGTGGTGATCGCATAGCTAGAGCCAGTTGTCCAGCTGTGAGCATTCGTCCATTTTTGTAGAAGGATTTAACCAATACCGGTTCCTGTGTCCAGTGCTTAGTGAGAAAGGACTTGTGCATGCCTGGTGTAAAATTTGGATTCAGTTTCAGTGGAGTCAGGGGTCCTGATATAGAAGATATGTTATTTTGTATGCATGAAGTGTGGAAACATTGTATAGTAGGAGCGACAAGTGGATGAGATTTAACCGTGGGCATCAGATTAGAGAGCGTCTAATCCAGGGCAGGGATCGCAATGGAGCGACCATGAAGGAAGCTTCTAGAGCTACCCAATCTTTGAAAGGCGAATGAATGTTCCAATCTATTATCCTGGTTAAATGAGTAGCTTTATAATAATTACTGATGTCTGGAAGGCCTATTCCCCCTTTGTCTTTAGGAAGGGAAAGTTGGAGGAAACTGATTCTAGGTCTGCGCATATTCCACAGAAAGTTGGTGCAAGTCTGCTTGTAGGATTTAAAGAAGGCTAGAGGGAGTTTGATTGGCATGGCTTGTAGAAGATAAAGGATACGTGGTAAAATATTCATCTTTAAAATGGAGGCTCTACCAAACCAGGAGAAGAAGATCGGTTTATTCCACTTTTTTAGGTCTAATATAATTTTATGTAGGGTAGGTATATAATTTTTAGCGTATAGATCATCCAGGTTTTTTGTGATTTGGACGCCCAAGTATGTGATGGCCTCGTCAGTCCATTGGAAGGGGAAGTTAAGTTTACATTGTTCTACTTCTGTAGAAGGTAAAGATACATTGAGGGCGTAAGATTTCCTGAAGTTTATTTTAAGGTTGGAAAGGGTATTGAATAAACTAAATTATTTTAGTAAGGAGGGGATCGTTATGTGAGGGTTAGTGAGGAACATTAAAATATCATCTGCATACGCGGCAATTTTATATTCTTTCAGTGTGGAATGGACACCCTTGATGTCTGGGTTTTCTCGTAAACTGTTCAAAAAAGGTTCCAGGGTTAGGATGTATAGTATTGGGGACAGAGGGCAGCCTTGTCGGGCCCCGTTGTGTATGGAGAAGGCATCCGATAGGGTGTTGTTGACTCTAATCTTCGCTTTTGGGTGTATATATAATGAGTCCACGAATCTAAGTAATTGAGGTCCCAAGCCAATGGTCTGGAGAACACATTTCATGTAATCCCAAGCCACCCTATCGAATGCCTTCTCCGCGTCAAGTGAAAGGAAAAAGCCCCTCTGTCCAGTAGACGTGATCAGGTGATGGATATTGAAAGCTTTAAGCGTGTTGTCCTTTGCCTCTCGGCCAGGGACAAAGCCCACCTGGTCAGAAGAGATTAGTCTGGGAATGAGTGGGAGAAGTCTATTAGCAATAATTTTTGAGAATAGTTTCAAATCAACGTTAAGGAGGGAAATAGGTCTATAATCTTCAGTCTTGGTCGGGTCTTTGTCGCCTTTTGGTATCACTACTATGTGGGCTTCAAGCATGTCCTGATGGAGAGGCATAGTGTCAGATATGGAATCGAAGGCTCTTCTAAAGGGATCTTGAAGAACCTCTGAGAAGGTCTTATAGTAGACTGCGGGTAGGCCATCTGGGCCAGGGCTTTTGCCGCTCTTAGTTTGTTTAAGGGCATTTGTCCATTCTAGCTGAGAGATAGGATTATCCAGGTCTGACACTATGTCTGGGTTATCGAGATTGGGACAGAATTTTTCCAAGAAATCTATGATTTTACATTTCCTAAGAGGGTTAGTCGAGAGGGATGTGTCAGACCGGTTAATGCTATACAAGTTAGAATAGAAACATTCAAACTCCTTGGCTATGTCTCTGTTGGATGCGAGTTTTTTACCTGTGGGGGTATGTATGGCGTGAACAGTGTTTTTAGATTGTTTAGCCTTCAGAGCCTTGGCTAAAAGACGGCCGCTCTTATTGACGAATTCGTAGAATTGTCGTTGGGCAAGTATGTATTTCTTTTGGATAGATTTTCCTAATTCCTCTCTAATGGAGGTACGAACGAGTTGAAGATCATGTAGAGTATGGGAGGCTAGTGTGCGTTTGTGAGTCGCTTCGAGAACCTTGAGTTTCGCATATAAACCCGATAGGCGTTGTTTACGATCTCTTTTTAATTTGGCCGTGATAGATATTAGTTTCCCCCTTATCACACTTTTATGTGCGGCCCATTTGGGTAATAAAGGAGGTGTCTGGCGTGTTGTTGTTTGTGAAGTAGTCCTGAAGGCATTGTTGAATTTGTGATGTCAGTTCAGGATCGGTCAGTATGGTGGGGTCCAATTTCCATGTATGTGTACGGTCTTGAAATGCAGGCATCGTCAGTGTGATTGAAATGGGATGGTGGTCTGATAGTATCATAGGCTCTATCGTAGCAAACTGAAGATATGGAAGGTCAGACTGAGTCATCAGTAAGTAGTCGATTCTAGAGTACCGGTCGTGGGGATTAGAATAGAATGTATAGTCCCTCTCGGTCGGATGTAGGGTCCTCCAAGTGTCGTGAAGTAGAAGTTGTTGGAAAGATAGCTTGATCTGTTTAAGGGCTCTATATGGAAGATGTGAGGTACCTGTTGATGTATCCAAAAGAGGGTCTAAGGGGAGATTAAAATCGCCACCTAAGACCAGAATACCAGATTGAAAGGCCGCTAAATGTTCTGTGATTGATCTGAAGAAGGGGACCTGTGTCGTGTTAGGGCTATAGATGTTAGCTAGTGTGATGGGCTTGTTGTGCAGAACGCCCTTGATGAAAACAAATCTGCCCTGATCATCTATAGCGGAGTCAGTTAATTGAAAAGGAGTATGTTTGGCAACCAGAATGGAAACACCTTTCGTCTTGGAGTTTGGAGTAGTTGAATGGTAACCGTGTGGATAGTGGTAGTTGGCTAATTTGGGTGTAGCTTGAGAGCTAAAGTGAGTCTCCTGAACGAAGACCACGTCAGCTTTCAAAGATTTCATATGCGCTAAGAGGCGAGATCTTTTTTCTGGGGTGTTCAACCCTTTAGCGTTCAGAGAAACTATCTTTAGTGAATTAGAATTTGGCATCTTGGTATGTGTTCTGGGGTGCATATTGGGAAAGAAATGTGTAATATTGCAGAGATGTGTACGTCGAGTGGCGGAGCTCTAAGTAAAGAGGAGGAGGGGTATAAAAGGAAGAAGGTATAGGGGAGGGAGAGCAATGTTAAAGTGTAGTCAGATATATGAATGAGTAGGTATGGTAGCAATAGGTAGATTGATCAATAACGTGTGGGAAGGGAATCTCACTGGGGTCGGGAGGTACAGTTAAGGTATTCCCAACGTAAAACAAAACCAGTATAGGTCAGGAGAATCTCACAGAGATTTCCGATGTGGAGAGTGATTGGTGGCCGAAACAAGATGAATGCGATCTCGTGTTTCCTTGAGGTCAGAGAAGTGGGATTGGAGGATTCCAACTATAAGGGGTGGTCAAGTTGTATGGGGAGGAGATTAAAATAGTCATGTTTGAAAATGGTAGTGTATGAGGAGCAAGCTGGACCTAATTGGGGGGTCATATTTAAATGTTAATGGTAGGTAAGGGATTGATTATTATATATGTGTAAATATAGAACCTGAAAAAATAACATAGCATTATAGCGAATAGATGTCACCCATCGAATTATAAAATCTTAACAGAGTATCAGAGGAATCAAAAGAGTGTTATTGAAATGGATAATCGTGGCCTAGAAACAAAATCATAACAGAACGTTACGTCTACTGCTTATTCAGGATATTAGTCAGATTGATAACCATCTTAAAACAACCTAGGAGATTAGTGCTGTTATGTAATAAGTATAAAGATCACAGAGCTCTTAGAACTGCCACGTATTATAAAAAGGACTACTAAATAGACAAGAAGCAGTCACAGGAATAGATAAAGCGTATCTTTGGAGTCAAGTAGGAGCAGTGGTGAAGACAAACGGTATACTTAATATAAAGGGTATATACCCACAGATATATGAATGAGCAGATGGGTATAGTGTGTCTTCCCCCTCCTCTATGCCTGTTGTACTAAACTCGACTATAAGAGATAGTAATACTGAGAGAGGTCAGCATCTAAAGGCTAACAACCTAGAAATCAGGTATAAGCGAACAAACTTGCAGAACAGGTAAGCAAAAAGGCAATTTGATATAAAGTTCAGTGCAAATACCAGTACCGTGCTGTCTAAGCAGTAATCGGAGTTCCATCAAATGTCTTCCCCTCAGGGGTTACAAGAAGATGGCGAGTTGTGTCATCTTGAGGATAGTTTCTCCCCCTGAGAGGGCAGCGATAACTTGCCAGTGCATAAATGGAAAACAAACAAAAAAGAAAAAAAGAATGTAAAAAAAAAAAAAAAAAAAAAAAACTGTTCGTCTGAGCTGGAAGTGTTCTGCGTGTCATAGCAGTGAGCTGCCTTGTTGTCATAACGTTGGGGCATAGAGTTAATAGCTAGAGCCTGCGTTAGCTGCGTTGCTGCGTCTCTCCCAAGGAGTGGATTAAGCAGGCCCTAGAGCACAATCATTCGCGTAGTCAGTGTTAAGCTCAGAAGGGAAGGGGGAAGAGGGGGGTTTCAGTTGCAGAACCGCTCACGAGCCGGAACAGTGTAGCAATAGATAAATGAAGCTGTAGGTAATAAACTGGGTAAAGGCACACAAGCATCTTAAAAGTGAAAAAAGTTAAGATCTTCGTGGTTTCCTGTGATCAGGTGAGGCAGTGGGGCTGAGGTTTCTATAGTTGCCTCGAGCTTTTGGAGAAGATGGAGGGGGGTGAGCCCTCCTGCGTCTGTTGACATTGTAATTCCCAGCCTCTGATATTCCATCCATGGAATCTACTCTTCGTAATGTAGGCAAGCGAAAATCGCTGTACCAGTCAGGTACTTCCACAGGTGGTAGGTTAAGCGTACTGAAAAAATGTTCCAAGTCTTCTGGTACCCTGAGATTGACAGTATGGCCGTTATACGTGACAGAGAGACACAGAGGAAACTTCCATCTGTATGGGATGGCACGGCCCGCAGCACATCCAGTATAGGTCTCAACTCTCTTCTTCTCTGTAAAGTGATGGCTGATAGATCCTGGAAAATCTTTATTTCAGTACCTTGGTGATGTAGCCTTTCTCCATTTCTGGCCTTTCTCATAATCTCCTCTTTTAAAAGAAAGTCAGTGAGGCAACAGATAACATCCCTGGGGGGGTCGGTCTCTCTGCCCCTGGGTCTCAGGGCCCTGTGGATTCTTTCAAGAGTAATGGGTGTATCAGGGGGTCTTTCTAGTAGGCCATTAAATATGGCCGTAACAGAGCGGGATAGTTGGGACGGTTCAATAGACTCAGGTAAGCCTCTCACCCGTATATTATGTCTCCGTCCGCGGTTGTCAAGATCCTCTAAGTGGCGATTCATATCGCGGAGGTGAATCGCATGAGATTCGGACACTTGTTGAACTCTGCAGAGGGTGACATCATGGCGGGCTTGCGCCTCTTCTACCTCCTCTACCCTCAGGACCATGGTCTGGAAATCCGCACGCAGTTCAGAAACTGCCACCGATAGTGCCCCTTTGATGTCCGCTGTCATTGCCTTTAAGTCTGCTAGACTAAGTGCCTGTGGCGGCAGCGGGTCTAGCGATGCAGCTTGTGGGCTTCTGCTCCTGGATCTGTTAGATCCTCTTCTATGAGGGGACGCCTCGTGCGGAGCGGCCTGAGCGTCTGTCGCCTGTCCTCTAGGCCGTGCTCGGAAAATCTCCGGTATCTGTTGATTAGTGATGGACGAACTTCCGACGGGACGTTTCGCGAACGCGAAATGCGAACGGACCCAAACGTTCGCGAAACCGAACGTTCGCCGCGGGCCCCATTGACTTCAATGGGAGGCGAACTTTGCAAACCTTCATGTCGAATTTGCGGCCACGTGGTAATTATTAGGGGGTAAAACGTAGTCCCACCATCTGGACAATGACATAATACATGTATGAGGTGAATTTGGGATCGATAACTACAAGCATTTTTATTTTATTTGGGAAATTGTTCTAACAATTCAGGACTATGGAGCTAATGAAGGCAATGGAGGAGAGGGAAGGTCAGGGACCAGGGTAGGCAAAGAAGAGGGTGCAGGAGATGATCACCAGCAGCGTGACATACCGGAATGACACATGCACCGTGATAGAGGCATCTGACAGCAGCACCGTAATACAGAGCACTGACAGCAGCACCGTGACATACAGCGCTGACAGCAGCACCGTGACATACAGCGCTGACAGCAGCACCGTGACATACAGCGCTGACAGCAGCACCGTGACATACAGCGCTGACAGCAGCACCGTGACATACAGCGCTGACAGCAGCACCGTGACATACAGCGCTGACAGCAGCACCGTGACATACAGCGCTGACAGCAGCACCGTGACATACAGCGCTGACAGCAGCACCGTGACATACAGCGCTGACAGCAGCACCGTGACATACAGCGCTGACAGCAGCACCGTGACATACAGCGCTGACAGCAGCACCGTAAGCAGCCCCAGGAGGAAGTCAGCACAGCACAGGGATGGTGTGATCCCCTCATAATAAGAACCCCCAGGAGGAAGTCAGCACAGCACAGGGATAGTGTGATCCCTTCATAATAAGAACCCCCAGGAGGAAGTCAGCACAGCACAGGGATATCATAAGCAGCCCCAGTAGAAATATGACACCGCTCAACCTCTTCAAAGAGGAGGGTAGGGGCATATAGTACGGTGTGCTTTTTTGGGTCAAGGAAGTGAGCCAAATGAATTAAGAAGGTCTGTGTGCTTGATTAAAAAAATAGTTTATAGACATATACATGGTCTACTGGTCACATGTGTTGAATTCCTCCGAGATCCATGCCTCATTCATTTTTAGAAATGTGAGGTAGTTAACACTGTGGTGAGCTAGGCGAGTACGCTTATCGGTCACAATCCCCCCTGCTGCGCTGAACGTCCTTTCGGACAGGACACTGGATGAGGGGCAAGCCAACAGTTCGATTGCAAATTGGGCAAGCTCTGGCCAGAGGTCAAGCCTGCCCACCCAGTAGTCTAGGGGTTCATCACTCCTCAGAGCGTCCACATCGGCCGTTAACCCAATGTAGTCGGACACCTGACGGTCTAGGCGTTCCCTGATGCTGGATCCGGATGACACCTGTCGATGGGTCGGCTGAAAGAATGACCTCATATCCGAAGTCACCAACACATCTTCAAACCGGCCTCTTCTTGCAGGCGCTGTTGGATTGGTACCCGCAAATCCTTCTCTGGGAGTGGGAATTGCTCCTCTGCCAGCGCACGCAAAAGCAGAATGCAGCATTTCTCGAAGCAAGGCCTGGAAGTGCTGCATTCTGACAGCCCTCTGCGACGGCGGTAACATTTCCGCCATTTTGTGTTTGTACCGGGGGGTCTAAGTACGTTGCCACCCAGTACTGGTCCTTGACCCTCATGCTTTTTATACGGGGGTCCCTATTAAAACACTGGAGCATGAAGACCCCCATTTGCACTAAAGTGGAAGCGGTGTGGTGGCCTGGCTCCTGCTCATCATCCAGGATAATGTCGTCCTCTTCATTCTCCTCTCCCCATCCTCGCACAACAGGGATCCCAGAAAGGTTTAAAGCATGCTCTTCTTGCTCCTGCTCATCCGCCCCGGCACCATCCTCCTCTGACTCCTCATCAGACTCCTGTTGTTGACTTGTCTCAGATAGAGTAGCCCCCCCTGGGAATTCATCCAGCATTGCGACTTCCTCATCTTCCCGCTCCTGCTCCTCCACAGCCTGATCAATGACACGACGCAATGCACGCTCCAGAAAGAAGGCATAAGGTACCATGTCACTGATGGCGCCATGGCTGCGACTGACCAGTTTGGTGATCTCCTCAAATGGCCGCAGAAGTCTGCATGTGTCGCGCATGAGCAGCCACTGGCGCGGTGAAAAAAAACCCAGCTCCCCAGAACCGTTTCTTTCGCAGAGTTCATACAGGTAGACGTTAACTGCACGTTTCTGCTGGAGCAGCCTATCAAGCATATAGAAGGTTGAGTTCCATCGCGTCGGGCAATCGCAAATAAGACGTCTGACCGGCAGATGGTGTCGCCGCTGAATGTCAGCAAGGCGAGCCATGGCCGTGTAAGATCTTCTGAAATGGGCCGAGATTTTCCTTGCCTGCCGCAAGATGTCCTGGACCCCAGGGTATTTGACAAGGAATCGCTGCACGACCAAGTTTAAGACGTGTGCCATGCACGGCACGTGCGTGATTTTGCCCTGTTTCAATGCGCTAAGCAGATTGGCACCGTTGTCACACACCACTTTACCAACTGTCAAATTGAGCGGTGTTAGCCACTCATCTGCCTGTGAACGCAAAGCTGAAAGGAGTGCCGGGCCAGTGTGGCTCTTTGCTTCCAGGCACAACAGACGCAGCACGGCATGGCAACGTCTCACCTGGCATGTGGAATAGGTTCTGGGGAGCTTGGGCGGTGCAGTGGAAGAGACGCTAGCAGCGGAAAAGGAGGAGGCAGCTGAGGAGGAGAGGGAGGAGGATGGAGTAGGAGGAGGAGAAGAAGAGTCAGGCCTGCATGCAATCCGTGGCGGTAAAACCAAATCTACACGGGTGCCACGGGTTACATGCTTGACGGCCGTCAGAAGGTTCACCCAGTGGGCAGTAAAACTGATATACCTTCCCTGCCCGTGTTTGCTAGACCACGTGTCTGTGGTCAGATGTATCTTGGCACCGACACTGTGTGCCAGAGATACATTCACTTGCCGCTGAACATGGCCATATAGCTCTGGGATGCCCTTCTCTGAGAAATACTTCCTTCCTGGGACCTTCCATTGTGGTGTTCCAATGGCCACAAATTTGCGAAAGGCCTCCGAGTCCACCAGTTTATATGGCAGTAGTTGGCGGGCTATGAGTTCTGACAAGCCAGCCGCCAACCGTTGGGCAAGAGGGTTATCCGGCGTCATAATTTTTTTACGCTCAAACATTAGGCCCACGGAAGCCTGCCTTTTTGCAGAAAAATGTGAGCTTGGCGTGATGGAAGGTGGAGTGGAGGACAATTGTGAGGAGAGAGGAGAAGGAGAAGTAGAAGACGAGGCTGGACGGTGAGAGCCTGCAGTGTGGCTTTGTGTGTTCCGTTGCTCCCACTGGGCTCGGTGATGGCTGCTCATGTGCCTTCTTAAGGCGGTCGTCCCTAGGTGAGTATTGGGCTTACCGCGACTAACGCGTTGACTGCAAAGATTGCAGATGGCAACGCTATTGTCAGCAGCGGACACGTTAAAAAAAGCCCACACTGCGGAGCCATGTGCCGGTGTCCTGGGAGCGCCAGATGTGACCGTACATGGTCGATGACTCGCTCCTGATACATTTGCAGTCTGCTTTGTCCCTGCTGTGCAATGTAAGTCATTGCTGCTTCTCCTCCCTATCTGCTGGTCCATATCTCCCTCTGAACTCCCCTCCTCTTCCTCTCTTGTGGGCACCCACGTGACATCACTAGACACGTCATCATCAACGTCACCTTCCCCACCGCTATAAGTAGAGATCTCGGAGTAGGCAGCAACACCGGGGACCAACCTCCTCCTTGGGCTGATCTGGGTACTGGCGTCAGACTGCTGAGTAGCGCTTGTTGCTACCTCCTCTTCCTGATCCAATACCAAGAGTGGCTGCGCATCAGAAATGTCCTCTTGATATGGATCGGAAAATAATTCCAGTGACTCAAGCGGAAGGTATGTGGTGGTGGTGGTGGTGGTCGTGTTGTTGGTGGTAGTGTCTTTGGGGGTGCACATAGCAGAGAGTGAAGAAGAGGGTGCAGATCGAGAGGATGAGGAGGGTGCAGAAGAGTAAGGCTGAGCGAGCCACTCAACCAAGTCTGGTGCATCCTTTAAAGTAATTGAACGCACCTTCTGCAACTTCCCACTTTGGCTCAAGCCTGTTGCTCCTGCCCTACCCCTACCACCCCTGCGGAAGGGCCTGCCTCTTCCTCTGCCTGTCATTTTTTAAATGACCCTGTGACAAAACTCTTAGTCCCTATACCGATGAAGGACTGCTGCAGTATAGGGCAGCGGTCAGCAGTGGTGCACGTCAACCCTATCTATTGTGGACCGATAGCGGTCCTTACAGAACAGCAGACTGTACCGCACTCAAGCCTATGTACCGTAGCACCCTATACCAAGTTACCAGTCCTTATAAGAACTTTTGTGGACCAAGCAGGTTGTGTATTAGTGTTTAGCAGACTGTACGTCAGTCCCTATACCGCTGAAGGACTGCTGCAGTATAGGGCAGCGGTCAGCAGTGGTGCACGTCAACCCTATCTATTGTGGACCGATAGCGGTCCTTACAGAACAGCAGACTGTACCGCACTCAAGCCTATGTACCGTAGCACCCTATACCAAGTTACCAGTCCTTATAAGAACTTTTGTGGAACAAGCAGGTTGTGTGTTAGTGATTAGCAGACTGTACGTCAGTCCCTATACCGCTGAAGGACTGCTGCAGTATAGGTGAGCGGTCAGCAGTGGTGCACGTCAACCCTATCTATTGTGGACCGATAGCGGTCCTTACAGAACAGCAGACTGTACCGCACTCAAGCCTATGTACCGTAGCACCCTATACCAAGTTACCAGTCCTTATAAGAACTTTTGTGGACCAAGCAGGTTGTGTATTAGTGTTTAGCAGACTGTACGTCAGTCCCTATACCGCTGAAGGACTGCTGCAGTATAGGGCAGCGGTCAGCAGTGGTGCACGTCAACCCTATCTATTGTGGACCGATAGCGGTCCTTACAGAACAGCAGACTGTACCGCACTCAAGCCTATGTACCGTAGCACCCTATACCAAGTTACCAGTCCTTATAAGAACTTTTGTGGAACAAGCAGGTTGTGTGTTAGTGATTAGCAGACTGTACGTCAGTCCCTATACCGCTGAAGGACTGCTGCAGTATAGGTGAGCGGTCAGCAGTGGTGCACGTCAACCCTATCTATTGTGGACCGATAGCGGTCCTTACAGAACAGCAGACTGTACCGCACTCAAGCCTATGTACCGTAGCACCCTATACCAAGTTACCAGTCCTTATAAGAACTTTTGTGGACCAAGCAGGTTGTGTATTAGTGTTTAGCAGACTGTACGTCAGTCCCTATACCGCTGAAGGACTGCTGCAGTATAGGGCAGCGGTCAGCAGTGGTGCACGTCAACCCTATCTATTGTGGACCGATAGCGGTCCTTACAGAACAGCAGACTGTACCGCACTCAAGCCTATGTACCGTAGCACCCTATACCAAGTTACCAGTCCTTATAAGAACTTTTGTGGAACAAGCAGGTTGTGTGTTAGTGATTAGCAGACTGTACGTCAGTCCCTATACCGCTGAAGGACTGCTGCAGTATAGGTGAGCGGTCAGCAGTGGTGCACGTCAACCCTATCTATTGTGGACCTATAGCGGTCCTTACAGAACAGCAGACTGTACCGCACTCAAGCCTATGTACCGTAGCACCCTATACCAAGTTACCAGTCCTTATAAGAACTTTTGTGGACCAAGCAGGTTGTGTATTAGTGTTTAGCAGACTGTACGTCAGTCCCTATACCGCTGAAGGACTGCTGCAGTATAGGGCAGCGGTCAGCAGTGGTGCACGTCAACCCTATCTATTGTGGACCGATAGCGGTCCTTACAGAACAGCAGACTGTACCGCACTCAAGCCTATGTACCGTAGCACCCTATACCAAGTTACCAGTCCTTATAAGAACTTTTGTGGAACAAGCAGGTTGTGTGTTAGTGATTAGCAGACTGTACGTCAGTCCCTATACCGCTGAAGGACTGCTGCAGTATAGGTGAGCGGTCAGCAGTGGTGCACGTCAACCCTATCTATTGTGGACCGATAGCGGTCCTTACAGAACAGCAGACTGTACCGCACTCAAGCCTATGTACCGTAGCACCCTATACCAAGTTACCAGTCCTTATAAGAACTTTTGTGGACCAAGCAGGTTGTGTATTAGTGTTTAGCAGACTGTACGTCAGTCCCTATACCGCTGAAGGACTGCTGCAGTATAGGGCAGCGGTCAGCAGTGGTGCACGTCAACCCTATCTATTGTGGACCGATAGCGGTCCTTACAGAACAGCAGACTGTACCGCACTCAAGCCTATGTACCGTAGCACCCTATACCAAGTTACCAGTCCTTATAAGAACTTTTGTGGAACAAGCAGGTTGTGTGTTAGTGATTAGCAGACTGTACGTCAGTCCCTATACCGCTGAAGGACTGCTGCAGTATAGGTGAGCGGTCAGCAGTGGTGCACGTCAACCCTATCTATTGTGGACCGATAGCGGTCCTTACAGAACAGCAGACTGTACCGCACTCAAGCCTATGTACCGTAGCACCCTATACCAAGTTACCAGTCCTTATAAGAACTTTTGTGGAACAAGTGAGTTGTGAATGTTTAGCAGACTGCAGCAGAAGGGCAGCAGTCAAGTATAATATCCTTTCTATATTTGGAAGAAAGAATATTATACATGTACAAGCCTATTACTGTACCACTGATACCAGTCCTGAAAAGAACCTTTGTGGAACTAATAATAACAGCAAGTCTTTAAAATTACCCTCACTGCCTGACAACACTGCTTCCTTCCTGTCCCTATACAAATTGGCAAAAAAAGAGAACGATTAGTGGTTACTGGAACAGCTCTTTTGTGGACCTTGATAGTAACAGCTAATGATGATGATGATGATGATGATGATGAAAGACTAATCTGGCTGTCCCTGTAGCATACACCGTCCTTTCCCTTTCTCTAAACTAACAAAAGACACTCAGGCTGCTGCAAGAATCAGCAGCACAGCAAACCTATCAACACCTAACACCTATACCAGTCCTGAAAAGAACTTTTGTGTACCAAATAGCTAGTGGTTTATCTCTCCCTACTCCACACAGGAACCTGTCCCTATCGTAACAGAAGAAAGAATGTAAAATGGCCACCGGATCGGGTGTATTTATAGGTTAGGGGGAATGTACAAGTGTCCATGTGCTGTCATGTCTCAATTGGCTGTCCTGTATCACATGATAAACGTGTCACCAAAGGTTAAAGTTCTTGTATACATTAAACACGTAAGTCCGCCGCGGCGAACGACGGAAAAAGGCGTTCGAACGTGCGGACCGCGAATGTCGGAAATTCGCCGCGAAACGACCGCCGGGCGAACCGTTCGGCCATCACTACTGTTGATTGCTATGGGTGTCCTGGCTCCTGGAAGAGCGGGAGGACATCCCAGATGGATTCTGCGGCGTGCTCCCCATTTTAGTCGTATGAGAGGTATCCGAATGTGTAAAAGCAGGACCTCTGGGAGTGAGCTCAGCAACTAGCGTCCATCTTCCTCGGACATCAAGCCACGCCCCCCCATTATTGTTTTATATGGAATGAAAAGACATATGACAGAGTGGAATGCCCATAGAGTATAATGGGAAGTAAAATATAAACTCATTTGCAGGCAAATCTGAGTGACATAGCAATGTATCCTTTACCACAGCTGTTCCTCAAGTAGAGTAGCAGATTGTAAGATTGGGATTATTTGGGATTACAGCTGTTTTCTATGGAATGACAAACATATGACAGAATGGAATGCCCATAGAGTATAATGGGAAGGAAGATGTGACCCGGAGTCAAAACTATTGGTCATATCAGATCGATCTTTAACAGACATACTCACCATGTCCAGTGGTGATGCCCAAAATTCACATTAAGTGGGATTATTATTGGTTTCTATAGAATGACATACATATCACAGAGTGCAATGCCCATAAAGTATAATTGGAAGTAAAATATAATCTCATTTGCAGGCAAATTGAGAGACATAGCAATTTCACCTTTCCCACAACTGTTCCTCAAGTAGAGTAGAAGATTGTAAGATTGGGATTATTTGGGATTACAGCTGTTTTCTATGCAATGACATACATATGACAGAGTGGAATGCCCATAGAGTATCATGGGGAGCAAGATGTGACCTAGAGTCAGAGCCATTGGTCATATCAGATCATTCTTTAGCAGACATACTCTCTATGTCCAGTGGTGATGTCCAAAATTCACATTAAGTGGGATTATTATTGTTTTCTATGGAATGACAAACATATCACAGAATGGAATGCCCATAGAGTATAATAGGAAGCAAGATGTGACCTGGAGTCAAAACCATTGGTCATATCAGATCATTCTTACTCACCACCAGTTGCCCCACCCAACCCCTACCATGCCGCACCCCTAATTCTAACTTCATAAATGATCTCATGAAATGACACTTAGTCCCTGTACACACGGTCGGACATTCGGACAACCAAATCCATTGGATTTTGTCCGACGGATTTTGTCCGAAACTGCATACACACGGTCGGAAAATACGATTGTACATAACGGGATGACGTTATTTCATTACGACGGGACTACGTTCAGGCTAGTAGCCAATAGCTTTGGTCTAGGAATTTGATCTGAGCATGCGTGGCACTTTGTCCGTCAGAGTAGGCTACACATGATTGGAGAATGTCCGATCAGAGCATTTTGTCGGAAAATTTTACCAGCAAGTTGGAAAAGTTGGTCCATCAGATATTCAGACGGAAACAGTCCGATGGAGACCACACACAATCGGAATATCCGACAAAACGGTCCGATAGGACACATTCCGTCGGAATCTCCGACCGTGTGTACAAGGGCTTACATGTTTTATGCAGAATTAAGTTATAAAAAATATTAACAAAACTATATCCATGCCCACCAATGCAGCCTGCCTGTGTCCGCCAATGCAGCCCGTGTCCCCAGCCTACCTGTGCAGGAGAAGAGAGAGGAGCGCCGTCCCCCACATGAGCAAAGCACGGTAACATAGCAGCTTTTATTTCATTAGCTGTGTGTTCCCCGCTATGCCCCCTCACATACAACCCTTCCTTTGTCCAGGGAACTTTTTTTTTTTTTTTTGAAAATATTTTTATTGATTTTAAGACAGACAAACAGACATTCAACAGGTAACAGTGACATGCCACATTATTAGGACTAGACCCACGCAGGGGCCAGCTAGTTGCTTCCAACATAATAAATCTACCGCTGTAGCACGTCCACAAACAAACAACAATTAACTTAGTGCTTGGTTGGCTCCCACTCGATGAAGATACTTAAGGACCAAATTTCTCAGTCGGGCCGCAAGGGACAGTAGAAAAAGTGATCTAGACCCACAGTAGTGGCTATACCATATAAAAGTATACAAAGAAGTAGAGCAATACTAGGCACCCCCTACAACAAGAATCCCATCCACCCATAGAATGGCAACACTTACATGTTCAATCTGTGGTCGCTGTGGAGGCCTCAGCCAGCCATCTGGCCCACACTCTCATGTATTTTTTGGGACATCCCCTATTCTGGTATGTTTCCTTATAATGTGGTAGTACTTTATTGACATGAGTTTTCCACAACAGCATTGACGGCGGGGCCTGCCTTTTCCAGCATAAAGTGATCATTTTCCTGGCATAAAAAAGTAGGAGTCCTATCAAAGTTCTGTCCGCTATCCTGGGGGCCAACCCCTCTACCAATCCCAGAAGGCATATCCGCGGGGTTTGGGCTACATCTATTCCCACCACTTCTTGTATTACAGATAGCACCTGTGACCAGTAGCCTTGTATTGCCGGGCAGGACCAGAAGATGTGTATGAAATCACCCGGATCCCCAGTACATCTCCAACATTCCGAGGACAGGGAGGTTCTCATTTTATGTAATCTATATGGGGTAATATATGCCCGGTGTAGTATTTTGTATTGTATGAGACGGTCTCGAAGTGAGACCAGGATTGTGAAGGGAAAGTCCCACATGTCCTCCCAGTCCTCGGAATCCAGATCCGGAATGTCCTGAGTCCATCTTTGATGGAGCTTTGACAGATCTGGAGAGGAGACCCTAATGAGGTGCGCATAAAGGACCGAAGTCGGTTTCCTGGCGCATTCAGACCTTGTAACCTTTTCCAGAGCGGACTGCACTATTTGCGTGGCATTGGGTAACACTTGAGCTTTAAAAGCATGAGATAGCTGCATATATCGGAATACATGCGAGGGGGGTATATTGTTGCGAGATACCAAATAATTAAAGGGGTGTATAGTTGTGCCGGTGGTGAGGTCAGACATGAGTTTAATACCACATTTGGCCCAAACTTTGGGGTCTGGTAGCGAGTAGAGATGGGGTAAGGTAGGATTGTTCCATAGGGGGGCGTGCGGGGAGATCGCAGTCCGTGGAAACCCTTCCAGTCCCAGTCCCGCCCTCCAGGCCCTTAAAGTCGTGTGCATGGAGGGTGTCAGGTCGTAGGGGGCTTTGGGGCCCCGCAGGGGTAAATGTGTTAAGGCCTCCACGGAGCGGACCACCGCAGCCTCCAGAACCGCCGCAGGGTTGGATGCGTCTGGTACCATCCACCAGACTACCGTGACTAACTGCGCTGCCAGAAAATATTTCTGGCATTCAGGAAACGCCAACCCCCCCCCCCCCCCCGCAGCACTGGACGCATCAACGTGGATAGTTTAAATCTATGGGGGCCGGGGCCCCAGAGGAAAGAGGAGAACATGCGGTTCAATTTTGTAAAAAAAGAGGAAGGTATCCATTGTGGGGAGTTACGGAATAGGTAGGTAAATTTAGGTATGATCTTCATCTTAATTAGGTTAATGCGGCCTAAGAGGGATAGAGGAAGGTTTTCCTAGGTTTTCAACCTGGCCTTAACTCCTTGGATCACCGGATCTAGGTTAAGGGGGATAAAGCTGGATGCAGCTCTTGAGACCCTCACCCCCAGGTACACCATGTCTTCTACCCATTGCAGTTGGAGATCTGGCGGGGCTAGCCGTTTTGCCTCAGGGTCAATAGCAAGCAACTGGGACTTCGTCCAGTTCACCCGCAGTCCCGTTATTTTGGAGAAGTCAGTCAGAACTGGCAGTGCTCCTCCAAGGGAAGGGCCCGCGTCATTCAGAAAGAGTAGGAGATCGTCAGCGTAGAGTGCTACCCTCTCCTCCAGCCATGCTATTTTTAGCCCTTTTATGTGGGGCGAGACCCGCAGTGCCTCCGCCACCGGTTCCATAGCAATGGCGAATAGTGCTGGAGAGAGAGGGCAGCCCTGCCTGGTACCCCTGGACAGCTGGAAGGGAGCCGAGACATCCCCCGCCAGTCTGATGGCCGCCTTCGGGGATTTGTATAGGGCCTGTAGCCACCCAATAAAAACCAACGGAAATCCCATCCTCCGCAGAATTTCCCAAAGATAAGGCCACTCGATTGAATCGAATGCCTTTTCGATATCAAAGGAGGCAACCGTTCTAGTGCCCACATTATCATGTATGGCATGCAGATTGGTGAATAGTCTGCGGAGGTTGATATCCGTCGATTTCTGGGCCATGAATCCAGTCTGGTCAGGGTCTATAATGGAGGGTAGAAGGGGGTTAAGTCTAACGGTGATCAATTTAGATAAAATTTTGAAGTCAGTGTTGAGAAGAGCAATGGGTCTATAGGAGGCGCACTGTTTGGGATCTTTATTGGGCTTAAGAATTAGAATATTATGAGCATCTGCCATGGAGGGTGGGAGTGCTCCCCCCTCCAGACACTGGGTATACAGGTCAGCCAGCAGAGGGGCCAGCAGATCCGCGTGGGATCGATAGAACTCGACAGGCAGACCGTCAGGGCCTGGG
Source organism: Lithobates pipiens (assembly GCF_037356315.1). Classification (NCBI taxonomy): domain Eukaryota; kingdom Metazoa; phylum Chordata; class Amphibia; order Anura; family Ranidae; genus Lithobates; species Lithobates pipiens. The sequence continues at coordinate 156,894,557 of NW_027507791.1, read as the reverse complement.
GCCCTCCCAGCCGCCAACGAGTTAATAACCACATGTACTTCCTCTGCAGTAATGGGCCTGACCAGACGGGACCTCTCCTCATCCGAGAGCCACCCCAAAGCCAGGGGGTCTAGGAGAGGCGCCATCTCGCCCGGATCCACAACAGGAGGGAGCGTGGTACTGTATAGTGTCTGATAGAAGGCGCAAAACTCTCTTAGGATACCCTCCCGGGATGTAATAGATTCCCCAGTAGGAGAAACTAATTCGGGGATCAGGGTCATAGGGGTATCGTGGTGAGACATCATTGCCAGTAACCTACCATTTCTATCCCCCTGCTCAAAAAACCTTTGTTTAGTGTGAAATACCTCCAAACGGGTGACCTCAGAGAGGTGGAGGTGAAGATTCCTTTTGGTGGACTGTAGCCACTCAAAATTGGAAATCGAGGGGTCAGACCCATAAACAGTGGATGCCTCCCTGATCTCCCCCTCCAACTGGGTTGTAGTGGCCTGTTGATTCACCTTTACTGCCTTAATTTCTGACATATAGTGCCCTCTAGTGAATGCCTTGAAGGCATCCCAAACTGTGGGAGGAGAGGATGACCCCGCGTTATGTTCCCAATATTCTCGCAGTATTTGTGGGATTCGCCCCGCTATCTCTTCATGGGAGATCCAATGGACCCCCGAGGCGCCACAGGGAGCCGCTGCGCCTCTCCGTCGTCCGCATAGTAATCTTGAGGGGGGAATGGTCAGACAGCCCACTAGGCAGGTATGTCGCCTCTACTACGTCTGATAACATAAGTTGATTTGCAAACGCATAATCAATTCTTTTTTTTAAAGTTTAAACGTTTTTATTTTATTTGCTTTATATTCAAGTTTACAAATATTGCCACATAGTAATCACATACATTAATTCCCCTTACAAACAAATTACCCTTGTCCCCCCATCCCATCCTCCCTCCCCCTGTCAACCCTCTCCCCCTCCCATTCCCTCCGCCAATAATATTCCATTCACAATTTATACAAAAGAAAAAAATAACATCAAACTTAACCAAATTACACATTCCCTTCTCCCATCCCCCTCCCCACCTCTCATTCATACCCACCTTCATCCATCACTCTCGTAACTTACTCACCCTTTACACACCCCACTTTCCCCATATTTTAACAAACTTCCCATAATTACCTCTTTTCCTATATATGTATTCCTCCTTTTTTATGTTATCTTTCACCCTTTCCATCCATTCCTTTACTGTAGGCGCTTCCCTCCTCTGCCATTTACACGCAATTAATTTCCTCCCCTGAAAAAGGCATCTAATGACTGCTGTATGGATATCCCTTCGTACCGCCTCTTCTTCTATCAATCCCATTATACATATTTTTGCTTCTACTTCTAGTGATAACCCAAACACTTTATTAATTTCCCCTATTATTCCTACCCAATATCTATATAATTTTGGGCATCGCCAGATCATATGTATTAAATCTCCTCTTCGGTCCCCACATCTTTGGCATTCTGCATCCTGTCTACACCCAAATCTATACAATTTAAGAGGAGTGTAATATACCCTATGGATTAAATACATTTGAGATATGCTGTTTGATGGAGATAAAGAAACTTTCGCCCCCAATGCCAGAGCCTTTTCCCACTGTTCTACCGATATTGGGCCCACCTCTCTTTCCCATTTTGCTTTTTTTTCCTCCTCTATTACCCCTTCTTGTTCTGTTCCCTTTAGGTACCTATAGATCTCTGAAATACCTCCTTTCGATATATTATGACTTATAATTCTCCTGAGTACAGGCATTTTACTCCATTCCAACTTCCTGTTTCTGAATTGGGCCTCTAGCGCATGTTTGATTTGTATATAATTAAGGAGGTAATAAACCGGTAACCCATATTCATCCCTTAGTTCCTGAAATGTTTTCAATCTCCCGTCCTTATATAATTGTACTAAGAAATGTATGCCGCTCCGATCCCATTCTACTAATCTCCCCATTTTCTTAATTTCCCCTAGATTTTTATTTTCCCATATTGGTGAGAATTCTGTATATCCTCTATACCCCAATATTACTTTTACCTCCTCCCAACACTTTACCATCAGTTGGACTGTGGGGCAGTTGGTCCTAAATGAGTCGGCTTCCACGGCTTCCGCGACCGTATTATGTGGAGTATCCCTCCCCAGGGGTCCAGCCCCGCTTCCTGTCACTGCCACCAGGTTACCTCCCCTCATATACTGTAATTGGGCAGCCAGAAAGTAGTATCTCATATTAGGTAGTGCCATCCCACCCATTTCCCTTGGTCTCTGTAGTACTTGTAAGCTAATTCTTGCCACATTGTTCTTCCATATCACCTCTCTAAACAAACTTTCCATTTTTTTAAACCAATATTTTGGAATCCAAACCGGTGAGTTTTGTATAACATAATATTTGAGGCATCCACACCATCTTAATTAAGTTGCACCTACCAGCTACTGACAAGGGGAGGTTCTTCCATATTCTAATTTTACGTTTTAATTTTGACATAAGTGGGACTAAGTTCCCTGCTATATACTGCCTTGGGTCTGCCGTCATATTCACTCCCAAGTACTTCATTTGTTTAACTATTTCTATTTGGAATACCTGTACTGGCAGTGGAATATCGAGGGGATCCACTGGTAGGAGGGCAGATTTTTCCCAGTTAATTTCAAGTCCGGAGAAATACCCAAATTCTTTTATCAGGGTCATTGCCGCCACTAATGAAGGCCCCGTGTCCGCTAATAACAGCAATACATCGTCTGCATACAAGGCAACCTTTTCCTCCTCATTCCCTCTTTTAAACCCCCGAATATCCTTCGCCTCTCTCAAGGCTATTGCCAGAGGCTCCATCGAGAGGGCGAAAAGCAGGGGCGACAAAGGGCACCCCTGTCTTGTCCCCCTCTCCAAACGGAACTCCTCTGAACATTCCCCATTTATTCTCACTTTCGCCCTAGGGCCTGTATACAGTACTCTTATCCATTGCATAAATCTCAGGCCAAATTGAAATTCCGCCAACACCCTCCTTAAATAATGCCACTCCACACTATCGAAGGCTTTTTTTGCATCTAAGGACATGACTGCTCTCTTCCCTTTATTTTCTGAAGGAATCTGAATGTTTAAATAAGTGCGTCTCACATTCATATTTGTGGACCGCCCTGGGATAAACCCAGTTTGGTCCTGGTGTATTAGTTTTGATATTATGTTTTTTACCCTTGTTGCAAGTACTTTTGCCAAAATTTTAACATCTGAACACAATAACGATATAGGTCTATATGATGCGGTCTCCAATTGGTTTTTCCCTTCTTTTGCTAGGACCACCACTGTGGCCTCCATCATTGATTGCGGCAGCTGTCCCGCTTCAAAAGCGCCATTGAACACCTGTAGGAGAGCCGGTAAAAGTATCTCCCCAAATTTTTTATAAATCTCTATCGGCAGTCCATCCGGACCTGGTGCTTTCTGATTTGTCATTTCTGCTGTTACTTTTTGCAGCTCCTCCAGGGTCAATGGTGCTTCCAAACCCTCCCTATCTTTCTCCGACAACTTAGGTAATGTTATTTTCCCAAAAAATTCCTGCATCTCCCCCTCTACTTCAGAGTTTGAAACTTTATATAGTTCCTCATAATATTTTCTAAACTCTTCCACTATTTCAGGTGTTGACTTCCTCATACCTCCCTCCCTGTCCAATATCGCCGGTATTATTGGGGACGAGCTATTTGATTTAGCAATCATTGACAATACCCTCCCCACTTGTTCCCCTTCGCAAAAGAAGGACTGCCTCTGAAACTGCCTTTTCCTCTCTTCTTTCTCCCATATAAGTCTTTTATATTCTACCTGATTTTTCTCCCATTCCTTGGAACTTTCTTCTGAGGGGGCCCTTATATACCTCTCTTCTGACCTCCTTATCCTTTCTTTTACTTCTGTTTCCTTTGCAGCCCCATTCTTCTTAATCTGCGATATCTTTTTTATTAGTTCCCCTCTTAAGAAGGCTTTCAAGGTATCCCACATTATTCCCAGGGACGTAGATCCCACATTTATACTCAAAAATTCTTTTAAGTTTTCTTTTACCTCTTCCATGTTATCCATTAGTTCTAACCAAAATGGGTTTATCTTCCATTCCCTTCTACTACATCCTCTCCCTATTGTCATTAAAAACATTACCGGTGAATGATCCGAAATTCCCCTTGGCTCGTACTCCACTTTCTCCACCATCCCCAGCGCCTCTTCATTACACAGCACCATATCGATCCTGGACAAGGTGGAGTACGTCTTAGAGTGACAAGAATACTGTCTTTTTAAGGGGTTCCACTTTCTCCATATATCCACAAAACCAGTTTCTTCACAGAATTGAAATAACAACCCATTGGGTCCCTCCCTACTACCGCCCTCTGTGGGAACCCATCTATTTTTTGATCCATTATCATATTGAAGTCCCCTGCTATTATGACTGGGATTCCGGGCTTATCCTTTATAAACTTCAGCAGTTCATGTAATATTTCTGCATTAAATGGTGGTGGGATATACACAGTTGCAATCACACATACTCTATCTTCTATACCACAAAAAAGGAACACATATCTCCCTTTAACATCTACGATGCTCTGCCTGCAAGTTAGACCCGACCCAGGGTCTATTAAGACACTCACTCCCCTTGAGTAGGAAGTGTATGTAGAGTGATATTGTATCCTATATTTTCTGTGTCTTAGCACACTGATTGTATCACGGTCCAGGTGGGTCTCCTGTAAACAGAGCATCCCGTAATTACCCATATTCCCCATGGAAAATAACGCACGTCTCTTCAACTGTTCCTTCACCCCCCGTATATTCCAAGAACAAATTTTAACCTCTTTAGTGAAATTCCCTACCTTACTACTTACTCCCATATTTGAGACCTAAATCACAATATCGTACTTTTTATTCTCCATTCTACGTGCTTTCTCTGTGTTTTCACACGTGCTCTCCCCCTTGCTTAATTCTTTTTTCCCAGTGCTCCAAGATTTTAATCCCACACATATTTTGTATCTCATATTTACCATATTTCTTATACACATTTTATACACATTTTATATAAATTGAGCAATATTATTTCCTTGTGCCTCTCTTAATTTCATTTTCTTGTGCCCTTTTACCTGACCAACATATTCAATACAATTTCACCCATCAACTCTGTACTTAGATATATTTTTTTCCTTGTGCAATTAATAATCCTTTACCATGCCTACCTATATCCTTTCGTATCCTTTCAACCTCCTTTCTCTCACTATCATTCATCCATTCATACTCCCCATCCCTTTTTTCTTTCCCCTCCCCAACCCTCCCATGCCCCACTTGGGGCCCTTCTAAGGGGCTTCCAACATGACCGTTTTTACCTCCCAGGGTGATATATCCTCCCCACCTACTCACCCTATCCACCCACTCCCATAACTCTTATTTCTATAACGAACAATAATCCAAATTTCTGCCAAAAAAAAAAAAAAAGGGGGAAGGGGGGGAAGGAGAGAGGGAAGGAGACAAACAGAGCAATATGGGGACGTTCCCTCTAAGTCCAGAAAAAAAGAAAAAATTGTCCATTTTCTTTCTGTTTTCATACTACAGCGTTTCCCTCTGTTGCAGCAGACATTTATTTTCCTCCAACCACGACTTAACTTCTTCTGGACTATTAAAAAATATGTTTTCCCCAAATGCTGATACCCTCAACTTTGCCGGATAAAGCAATGCATAGTTCACTTTAAGACTCTGCAATTTCTTTTTGCACTCTATGAACTTAGCTCTCTGTCCTTGCAACTCTGGGGAAAAATCCGGATACAATGAAATCTTTATCCCATTATATTCAAGGTTACGCAGTTCTCTTGCTCTTTGAAGGATAGCAACTTTATCTCTATAGGACAGCAATTGGATGATTATGGGTCTAGGATAACTTCTTCCTTCCACCATCCTAAACGGAATTCTATACGCCCTTTCAATTGCAAAAAATCTTGATAGCTTCTCACTCCCTACTTTATCCTTTATCCATATTTCCATGAATTCAGCAAGATTATTGCCTTCACTTTTCTCCGGGACACCTAAAACTCTGATATTTTTCCTGCGTATAATATTTTCCATATTATCCATTTTAGCCATACACAAATTTAACTGGCCCTTCATCATTTGCATCTCCTGTTTCAACGGGAGTACTTCATCCTCCACCTGGCTGACTCTCTCCTCCATATCTGATATACGGGCCGCAGTTTTCTGTACTTCATTTTTAAGATTTATCCCATCTTCTCTTATCTGCTTTAATTGGTCTGATACATCGTCCAATGATAATTTACATGTATTCACCGCAGAAAGAATTTCTTTTAGTGATGGTTCTTTACCTTTTGCCCAAATTTCTCCTTCTGTACTTATCTCAGTGTCCCATCCAGTCCCCCTCTCCAAGGAGAGATTACTCACGGACGCTTGTGCTTCCGATATTCCACCCATTACACCCGTAGTGTCCGACCGGACTGCCACACATATTACTTTGTTTAAACTTGTCGGCTCTATTTCGGTCGTCAAACCCTGGCTTTTCCTTCCGACCGTTTGCACGGCTGCAGTACTCTGCGGCCGCCCCTCTCCGACTTGCACGTTCTTTCTAGGTGTTTGGTTTGGGGTCTGATTAGGCGTATGGGCATATTGCTCCAGTTTAGAAGCGGCGGCAGCAGCAGCAACGCCTGTCCGCCCGGTCGAGTGGCCAGCCTTATCTTTGGAACTACGTAGTGTTTGTGATCCATTATGTGTGGTCGCCTCCTCCACCCCCCTTTTCCTAGTCATACCTTCGGGTCTTACGTCTCTTCTACCGGGGGGGAGGTATCGCTCAATCCCTCCCTTCGCTTTGCGTCCCTCTCTCACAGGGATTCTTACGTGGGGATCGATGTACCTCTATGGGAGAGCTTCCTATGGCGACCTCCACATATCTCCACTGTCGCGCCGTTCGAACAACCGAGTGTACCGTTGATCTCGCTTTCGTGGTGTCACGGCTTCACAGCGTCCCCTCGTTTTCGGCTCCACAACGCTCGGCTTCTCCTTCCCTCCTCCTCCTCCACACTACCTTGGCAGCATCATAATCAATTCTAGAGGAGGTTTTATAGGACGTAGAGAAGCATGAGTAAGCTTTAGTGTGTGGGTGCAGCCATCTCCACACCTCCGTAACTCCCGCCGCGTGTGTCCATCCCAGTAGGTCCCCCCTAGAGGACTGCGATGGAGTGGGCCTATCAAGATCAGGGGAGAGGGTGTTGTTAAAGTCCCCCAGGATTAGTAATTTAGCTGGACAGTACGGGGTAATCCTCTCCAAAATAGTATACAACACTTCCGGCTTAAAAGGTGGCGGGATATACACTCCTACCAAAATATAACGTTGTTGCCAGGCCGTGAATACCACAATCACAAATCTGCCATGGGGGTCCGTGTGAACAGCTTCAACCGTACACAGAAAGGATTTGTTTATCAGGATGGAGACCCCCCTGGCATATGAGGAATACGAGGCATGAAAAGTTTTCTGAACCCAATGCTTTTTCAAGGCCATAAGCTTACTCCCCATCAGGTGGGTCTCCTGTAGGATCAGTATGTGTGGGTTGTGCGTCTTGATATACTGGAACATCAGTGCCCTTTTAAACTTGGAGTTGAGGCCTCGGACATTCCAGGATACCACCGACATAGTTCCCTGATCACGTAATGCCATGATTCCAGGGGGGAGATTCTAACGTCCGAATGAGTAAGTCCCACCTGAGACCCGCCCGATAAGTAGTTTTAGAGCAAGAGCCAACCGCACATAAACATACACCAAGCATAAAAAACATTACAACTTCCCAAGCACTGGGTGCTTTTCCTACCGGTACCCGGTGTCCCCCAAAAACACTGGGGGTGGACCAGGAACCGGTCTATACCCAAAACTAACCGTAACATTGTGGAGTGATAACCCAAACACTAGGCCACACTACAGTCCTCCGCAGAACCGCGGACTCAACCTTAGAGGTGTGTACTCGGTACCAGTTCACTGAAGTGCTTGTGAACTATGGAAATTCTCTGAAGGGCCATAACAACCCCCCTTGGTATACCGAGTTCCCTCAAGGTGGGGTGGGGGGGGGGGGACTTGTATCCTCCCACGGCAAAAGGGTTCGGTGAGATTGCCTCCAATTGGGTGGAGAGCAGTTGGTTCCCAACTTCTTGTGGATGAACCCAGTCGTGGGGGGTTCAATGTGGATTACCTGTCCAAGTACTTGTGAGGTGGCTCCGGTAATGATAGAAGGTTTGCACCTATAAAACGAGTAAGGTCCGGGGCAATCCGCGCATCAGAGACCTTTACAAGGATAGGCCATCAATGCAAGGTGGTCAGCCAGTCGTCCGCATCCGCTGGGTTATCAAAGAACCGGATTGCTCCATCGTGTTGGACACGCAGGCGGCTAGGGTAAAGCATGCTATATTTAATGTTCTTGTCCCGGAGCCGTCTACGAACATCATTGAATGTTTTCCTCTTCCGCTGCAAGTCAGCCGAGAAGTCAGGGAAAAGATGAATGGTGGCGTTACCATAGTTGAGGGTAGGATGCTTGCGGGCCTCAGACAGAAGTCTGTCTCTGTCTCGATAATTAAGGAAGCGGACCAGGAAGGGCCTGGGGTGATTACCAGGGATGGCACGTCCGGAGGGCACCCGATGGGCCCTTTCCACCACGTAGGTAGGAGGGACATCGGTAAGATCCAAAAGATTTTTAAATTACTCTTCCGCAAAGACAGCCGGATGGTCCCCTTCTTCTTTCTCAGGAAGCCCCAGGACTCTAACATTATTACGTCTAAGCCGGTTTTCGGCGTCGTCTGACTTCGCGACAAGGGATTGTACTGTGCGCTGCAGCTCAGCGATGGAGGAGGTATGTGCAGCGGTAAGATCCTCCGTGGCGGAGACTCTGGTCTCAGTTTCAGTCATTCTCCCTCTTATTTTGTCAAGGTCATTCCGGATAAAGTTGCACTCCTCTGCCAGGTGGTCAATGCGCACAAGCAGTGATGTTCTACTCTGCTCGATCGCAGCGAGGATGGTGGCCGTGCCATCCTGCGACAGAGGGGCCGGCCCCTCGGCCGCCGGAGCCTCCCCGGGACCCATCTCCAACTCAGACAGCAAGGTCCGGAGTCTCCCCACAAGTATGTGATCCGTCTGGCTGGGATCTGAAGAGAGTTGAGGCTGTCGGGGTGCGGAGTCAGTCCCAGCAGCCTTGGAGTGCCTCTTCCCCTTCCTGGAGGGGGGTGACATCTGAGGAGACACAAAAAAAAAAAGGGGGGGGGCCCCTACAGAGGAGCAAAGGGGAGCACTATGTCCAGCCCAGGGGAGCACTAGGTACCCAGCCAGGGAGGGATGGCACAGTCCAGGCGGGCAAATAACAGTAACCTGCAGCCCCCCCCACAGCAATCACCCAAGCAGAGGCAGATGTAGAATGTACAGCTGGAAGAGTGACCAGGGAAGGCCGCAGGCAGGGGGGGGGGGGATCAGGAAGAATGTTGGGGGAAGACACCAGGCCACTGGGCACCCAAATCGGCCCCCACAACAGCCCTCACCGCTCAGCGCTCTCAGTCACTACAGGATGGCAGGGTGGATGAAGAGGCAGGTACAGGCCGAAAGATCCCCAAGCTCGATTTTGGGCCCGGCCGGCCGCGATGCACTTCCGCGGGGCAGCCGCGCAGGAAACAGCGGTGTCCGGCAGGCTTCACTAGGCCGCAGTAGGCCGCGGCCGCCACGAGCGTTCCCAGTGGCCCAGGAGGTCCGCGATTCTCGGCAGGCAGGCAGAGGGGCAGGCAGGAGGGAGAATGGGGCACTATCACCAGGATGGATGGCAGTCTCTTACCCCAGCCGGGAGCGATTCGTTCCAGCAGATCCGCAAGATGGCGGCGAATGCAGGCCCGAGCGGCGCGTGGTCCCCCACGGCCGAATTTCCTTTCAATTTCGCCTCAGGGCTCTGGAGGGGACCGAGAGGAGCAGATTGAAGCTTTGATGCGGTGATTTTAGGCCAGTAGACGCTGAGATGGCCAAGGATGAAGTATAGGATTCCCGGAGCTCCTCACAAACACGTCTGCTGCTGCTCACATCCGGACACGCCCCCTTTGTCCAGGGAACTTTGGAAGACAGATCACTCGTCCCAGGATTGGAAGGGTGATCCGTCTATCAAAGTGCCCAGACAAAGAGGAGGGGCAGTAGGTGACGGCATGCAGCTTTTAAAATGAAAGTTATGTTACCGGCGCTCCACCCATATGGTAGATGGCTCTAATCTCTCTTCTCCTCTGATCTCTGGGAGAACGGCTTCCATACAACCCGCCTGGAGGTGGTGCTGTCCCCCCCCCCCCCAGGCAGCCCACATCTACCAGCCCTCAAAATACACTCGCAAAATGTGAGCAGGCGAGTGTAATTTTTGAGGGCTGCTCTATGGGCATTTTCTTCTTTCATTCATTAATAATCCCACTTAATGTGAATTTTGGGCATCACCACTGGACATAGAGAGTATGTCTGCTAAAGATTGATCTGATATGACCAATGGTTCTGACTCCAGGTCACACCTTGCTTCCCATTATACTCTATGGGCATTCCTTTTTATTATTTAATCGGTCATTCCATAGAAAACAATAATAATCCCACTTAATGTCTAATTTGAACATCACTAACAAACATATAGAATATGTCTGCTAAAGATTGATCTGATATGACCAATGGTTCTGACTCCAGGTCACACCTTGCTTCCCATTATACTCTATGGGCATTCCACTCTGTCATATGCATGTCATTCCATAGAAACCAATAATAATCCCACTTAATCTGAATTTTGGGCATTACAACTGGACATAGAGAGTATGTCTGCTAAAGATTGATCTGATATGACCAATCGTTTTGTCTCCAGGTTACATCTTGCTTCCCATTATACTCTACGGGCATTCCTTTCTATTATTTATCTGTCATTCCATAAAAAACAGCTGTAATCCCAAATAATCCCAATCTTACAATCTGCTACTCTACTTGAGGAACAGCTGTGGTAAAGGATAAATTGCTATGTCACTCAGATTTGCCTGAAAATGAGTTTAGATTTTATTTCCCATTATACTCTCTGGGCATTCCACTCTATCATATGTCTTGTCATTCCATATAAAACAATAATAATCCCGTTTAATTTGAAATTTGGACATCACTGCTGAACATAGAGAGTACGTCTGCTAAAGATTGATCTGATATGACCAATGGTTTTGACTCCAGGTCACATCTTGCTCCCCATGATACTCTATGGGCATTCCTTTCTATTACTTATCTGTCATTCCATAGAAACCAATAATAATCCCACTTAATGTCTAATTTGGACATCAATAACAAACAGAGTATGTCTGCTAAAGATTGATCTGATATGACCAATGGTTCTGACTTCAGGTCACACCTTGCTCCCCATTATACTCTGTGGGCATTCCACTCTGTCATATGTATGTCATTCCATAGAAACCAATAATAATCCCACTTAATGTGAATTTTGGGCATCACCACTGGACATAGAGAGTATGTCTGCTAAAGATTGATCTGATATGACCAATCGTTTTGACCCTGTGACACATCTTGCTTCCCATTATACTCTATGGGCATTCCTTTCTATGATTTATCTGTCATTGCATAGAAAACAGCTGTAATCCCAAATAATCTCAATCTTACAATCTGCTACTCTACTTGAGGAACAGCTGTGGTAAAGGATAAATTGCTATGTCACTCAGATTTGCCTGCAAATGAGTTTATATTTTATTTCCCATTATACTCTATGGGCATTCCCTTCTGTCATATGTTTGTCATTCCACAGAAAAGAATAATAATCCCACATAATGTCTAATTTGGACATCCCTAACATAGAATATGTCTGCTAAAGATTGATCTGATATGACCAATGGTTTTGACTCCAGGTCACATCTTGCTTCCCATTATACTCTATGGGCATTCCACACTGTCATATGTATGTCATTCCATAGAAACCAATAATAATCCCACTTAATGTGTCAAATTTGGGCATCACCACTGGACATAGAGAGTATGTCTGCTAAAGATTGATCTGATATGACCAATCGTTTTGTCACCAGGTTACATCTTGCTTCCCATTATACTCTATGGGCATTCCTTTCTATTTATCTGTCATTCCATAGAAAACAGCTGTAATCCCAAATAATCCCAATCTTACAATCTGCTACTCTACTTGAGGAACAGTTGTGGTAAAGGATACATTGCTATGTCACTCAGATTTGCCTGCAAATGAGTTTAGATTTTACTTCCCATTATACTTTATGGACATTCCCTTCTGTCGTATATTTGTCATTCCATAGAAAACAATAATAATCCCACCTAATCTCAAAATTAAACATGGCCACTTATATTTAAAAGTAGGTTAGCAAAAAATACATTTGGTATGTCTAAAGACTCTCTCGCTAATTGATTTTTCTTTTTTATTCTCCTCTATGGGCATTCCATCTCCCTGTTAAAGTCTATGGGCATTCCATTCTGTCATTCCTTTTAGTATGTCCCTTCACATATACTCAAAATAGTGCTGCTAAAAGATTTTTATACTGAATACAAATGTGCTGAAAGGTAGACCAAGTCCATAAGAAGACTATATAAGGTGAGTTTTGTGGGTATTGATAGTAAGTGACTTCACACCAAAATCCTCCACACGGTGCTCCACATGTCCCCCTAAGGGGTTAAACTCACCGGAAAGACAAGTTTAATAAGCCTTACTCCACCACTCAGGTCAGCACCTCCAACAAAGAGAAGCACGGATTAAGAATGCAATGATATAAGGAGTGCTGGACATGACAGTGTGGATGAGGGACACAGAGGGTTAAGCTTTATGGGTGGAGTTCAGGAAAAGGTTTGCAGGAAACAAGTTCAGTGTAGGGGAGGGGTCACATAAAAGGGAGAGGTGTGGCTTTAAGGAATCATTCGGAGCCCAGTGTGACACAGAGGAGGCAGTTTTTTCGCTGCTCCTCTGCTATGGCGGACCTCGAGGGACTCTTCGCGCGGCTGCGACGGGCGGCGGAGGTGCACGGTGCGGACTGGCTGCGGGAACGTGTGGGGGACCTGACGGACGGCGATGTGGACGGCGGTGGGACAGGTGAGGTTCCACTGCGCGCGCGGAGGTCTCGGCCTCCGGCGCGTTTTTCTCCTGGGCCTACTCCTCGGCCGCCTCGTGACTCCCGGAGCCCGGGGGTGGACCGATCGGTCCCCCCGGCAAAACGGCAGGTTATCGGCTCCCCCCGGTCCGGGCGGTCGTTGCGCCGCCGAACGGAGGGGGGCGGGGCTTCACGGCCGCATGGAAATGGCGCCGGGACCGCACGGGGCCCGGTGGAGGTGGGGGGGAGTGTGGATGGCTCTGGGTCGGCAGGCCAAGGGGGGGGGGTGCACGTGGCGGGGGATCTGCGACAGGCTGGGTCTGGGGCCAGCATCCGCGCGGTGGGGGGGAGGGGGGCCCTCCGGGGGGGTCGCATGCCGGAGGGGGGGGAGGGTGGGTCGCAGAAGGCTGCCAAGGTGCCTGGCAGGGCTGGTTTTAGACGCCGGCATGCCGGGGGCGGCGGGGGGAGGAGGACATTGCCTACAGTCCCGGATCGCAGGGACCGGATGGACCGCGCGGAGCACAGGGGGATTGCCGCGTCCCCGGTGCGCGTTGGAGAGGTCGGTTCGGAGAGCGAGCTGTCCCAGGAGGAGGAGGGGTCCTTTTCTACACCCGGACCGGTACCGGTCGCCGAGGCCCCTGGGGGCCCGGGTAAGTTGCGGGAGTCTACATTGCTGGCGGATGCCTTGCGGGATCTGATGGGGGTGGCGCAGGGGGGTGCGGTGCCCACGGGATCCCGGGATGTAGTGGGGGGGGTTGCGGCAAGTTCAGCGCAGGGGGCGGGGCCCGTTGCCCCGGGGGGGCCGTCAGGTCAGTTGCAGGAGCTGTTGGGGGGGCTGCAGGCCCTGGTTGGTAAGTTTGCGGGGGGCTCCGGGTCGCCTCAGGTGGCCCCCTGGATGGGTACTGTGGGGGGGGCCGGGGGGGCGGAGGTCATTCCTGCGCGGGATGCACCGCCTGCTGCGGTGTCGGGGAGCACGGATGCAGGGGCTGTGGGCTCGGGGGTCCCCCCGGTGCCTGCGGACCCGGGGGCGCGGTCTGACCTGGTTAGGATCGCAGATGCTGCCCGGTGCGAAGTCTATGTTTGTTTCGAAGGCCCATTGGGGGCGCATTTGAAGCAGGAGGTGCGGGACAAGATCGGCAAGGGTGAGTATGTGGAGATTTTCTCCTTGCTCCCCCTCGAGAAATTTAATTTGGACAGGGTTAAGCCGGACAGTTCCAAGAAGGACGACGAGGAAAAACGTAGGTATCGGCTGATCCCGCGCACATTTGCAAATTGGCTTCAGGCGTTCGCTATATTGGCTAGCGTGATAGGGGAAAAGAACCCCGAGCATTGCTCGGCGTTATTTTGTTACCTGGACGCGATTGGGGAGGCTCACCGAGTGTATGGAGGGCTGGCTTGGCTGCGCTATGATGAGCAGTTTCGTCAGCGTAAGGCAGTGCGGGCTGACCTGCGGTGGGATCACAAGGACATAAGCCTCTGGATGAGGCTTATGTCTGCTCCGCGGGCGCCCACTCCGTTTCTTCAGGGGGGGGGCCGGGAGTGCGTCTTCCTCGGGACTGCCGGCCGGAAAGAAGTGGGGGGTGTGCTGGCCCTTTAATGAAGGGGCTTGTAAATTCGGAGGCGCGTGCCGCTTCAAGCATGAGTGCTCCGGGTGCGGCGGCACCCACCCCCTGTCTCGCTGTTTCAAAAAAGGTCAGCGTGCCAGTGCCGCCGGTCACAAAAGGGATGACGCCGGTGAACCTGGGAAGGATGCTTCCTTTCCTAAATAGGTATCCGGATGGTGCGGCGGCGCGGGGGTTAATTCTGGGTTTTCGGGACGGTTTTAGGATTCCCTGTTCTCTGGGAGGGGTGCCGCCATTGGCCAGGAATTTGCGATCGGCTTTAGATCACCCGGGGGTTGTGGATGACAAATTGGGTAAAGAGGTGGCGCTGGGCCGGATGGGTGGTCCTTTCGAAGTGCAGCCGTGGGGGGACCTGGTGGTCTCCCCGTTGGGTGTAGTTCCTAAGAAGGAGCCGGGGAAGTTTCGCTTGATTCATCACCTGTCTTTTCCGAAAGGGGGGTCGGTCAATGATTTCATTGACCCGGAGGCGTGTACGGTTTCCTACACGTCTTTTGACGCGGCGGTACGGTGGGTCAGGCGGTATGGTCGTGGGGCTCTCATGGCCAAGGCGGATGTGGAATCGGCGTTTCGCCTTCTGCCGGTCCACCCGGACAGCTTCCGGCTGTTGGGATGCCATTGGCGGGGCAAGTTTTATGTGGACTTGTGCCTGCCCATGGGTTGTTCCATTTCATGCGCCTATTTTGAAGCTTTTAGTTCATTTTTGGAATGGGTGGTGAGAGATGTTTCGGGCCTGGAGTCGGTCATCCACTATTTGGATGATTTTCTGTGCGTGGGCCCGCCTGCCTCCAATGTGTGTGCGATTCTTCTGTCCACGTTGCAGCACATTGCGGGCAGGTTCGGGGTGCCGTTGGCGGGGGATAAGACGGAAGGCCCGGTGACGGAATTGAGTTTTTTGGGAATCGTGATTGATTCTATGGCAATGGAGTGTCGCTTGCCAGAGAATAAATTACGGGATCTGCAGGCGGAGTTGGCAGGCATGCAGGGCCGGCCGAAGGTTCAGCTTCGGGCCCTGCAGTCCCTGTTGGGCAAGCTGAATTTCGCTTGCCGGATCATCCCTATGGGCCGTGTGTTCTGCCGACGGCTGTCGGGGGCCACGGCCGGGGTAACCGCCCCTACCCACTTTGTGCGTTTGCGAAGGGAACACCGGGAGGACCTGCGGGCTTGGCATGAATTTTTGGAGTCGTATAATGGGCGGGCTATGTGGATGTCGGGGCCAGTGAGCAACTTCGATGTGGAGTTGGTTACTGACGCGGCTGGCTCAACGGGTTATGGGGCATTTTTCCGGGGTCGGTGGAGTGCGGAACCTTGGCCACACTCATGGGAGGTTGCGGGGTTGTTGGGCAATTTGGTTTTGCTAGAATTGTTCCCGATAGTGGTGGCATTGGAGCTGTGGGGGGCGGAGTTTCGTAATTTGAAGTTGCGCATCAATTGCGATAACATGGGGGTGGTCCAGGTCCTCAATCGGATGACTGCTTCCTCCCCCCCGGTCATCCGGCTGCTGCGACACCTGGTCTTTCGCTGTTTGCGGCTCAATGTTTACGTTTATGCTGTGCACATACCTGGGGTGGAGAATTCTTTGGCTGACTCGCTCTCTCGTTTTCAGTGGGACAAGTTCCGGCAGCTGGCGCCGGGAGCGGAGGAGTCGGGGGCGCCATGCCCCGGGTGGATGTGGGAACTTCCCTTGGAATCGCCGCAGGTTGGTTAAAAAGGTCGTTGAGTGAGGCTACATGGTCCGCTTATTCTAGAGTGTGGGCGGAATGGTGGGCGTTCCTGCGGGAGGTTGGAGTGGCTGGTCGGGGCTCCGACCGGCGCTGGGTGGTATTGTACTGGGTTGCCCGGAACATTGAGACGGGCCTGTCTCCCGCGTCTATTGAGCGGAAGCTGGCGGGGTTGGCCTTTTTGTTCAAACTGTGGGGGGAGCCGGACGGGACGAAGGATTTTTGGGTGAGGCAAACGTTGAAAGGGTACAGGAGGGATTGGAAGGGTAGGGATGCGCGCCGGCCGGTGTCATTTGACAATTTGGTGGCAATTTGTTCTCGGCTGGTGGACGTTTGCTCGTCTGCTTACGAGACCGCTCTGTTTACGGCAGCGTTTTCGTTGGCGTTTTATGGGGCTTTTAGGATTGGGGAGTTGGTGTGTCGCTCAAAACGGGTGGCTGGGGGTCTGTTGGATCAGGATGTGCAGGTGGTTGCGGATCGGGTGAGTATACGGTTGCGTAGGTCTAAGACTGATCAACGGGGCAGGGGAGTGGCGATTACGCTGCTCGCCCTGCCGGGCTCGGTAGTGTGCCCGGTGGCGGCGGTACGGGCTTTCCGGGCGGTACGGCCGGTGGGGGCGGGCCCCTTTTTGGTGCACGAGGAGGGCTCTTTTCTATCCCGTTTTCAATTTGTGTCGGTCTTTTCGGCAATGCCTGAGGGCGGTGGGTTTGGATGAGCGGGACTACGCGCCCCACTCTTTTTGGATTGGGGCGGCCACGGAAGCGGCTCGATGTGGGCTGGAGGAGGCGGTGGTGCGCCGGATTGGTAGATGGGAGTCCCGGAGGTTCCGGTCCTATGTCCGGCCGCAGTTGCTACTGGGGTAAGGAGGGTGCGGCTGGGGGTTGTTTGCTGTGGGATTTATGGGGGGGAGGACTGTGCTTGTAACATTCCTTTGGTGGTTGTGTTAATTATCTTGTTTTCATTCCAGATGGAGGTTCTCAACGCCTCGTTTGGATCCTGGGGCATTCGTACGTCTGCTGGGGGGCCAGGAGAGGTGATTCTCTGCCAGCAGGCAGGCAATTGGGTATCCCCAGGGAGGTAGCTAGGGTGATGTGGTTGGGTTTCCCGGGCATGAGGTGGGAGCGTGTCATGAGGGAGGTGGAGCGCTTCGCTTTGAGGGATAGGCCCCCGGATGTGCTGGTTGTTCATGCGGGGGGCAATGACCTGGGAGTTCGGAAAGTGAAGGACATTTTGGCGGATATCAAGGCTGATGTGTTGCGCATGCGAGTCCTGTTCCCGGGCACCATTTTGGTGTGGTCGGACATCGTGGCCAGAACGGTGTGGCGGGGGGCCAGGTCTTTAGCCAGCCTCGAGAAAACTAGGATTAGGGTTAATAAGGTTGTTGGGCGGTTTGTAGTGCAGAACGGGGGCATTGTGGTAAGACACAGGGAATTGGAGGTGAATGTAGGGCTTTATCTGAGGCGGGATGGCGTTCATCTATCGGATGTGGGGATTGACCTCTGGTCCTTTGGCTTACAGGAGGGCATACAGAAAGCTCTTCGGGTGTGGGGCGGCCCTCAAGGTTGAGGGGGTCACCCTTTCGGGCTGTGGCGGTGTGTTTTCTGGTGGTTTCTGACGGTAGACAGGTACTCAGAAGGGATCTGAGGGTGTGGGGGGCTCATCTAACGATCGGCCCCTCTGGGTATTCCTGAACGTTGGAGGGAATACGGTTATGTTCACTGGCGGAAGTTGTCTCCGACCGGTCACAGGTGGAGGCCTTTGGGAAGTTGGTCAGGTGTACCGCAGTGATTGGGTATTGGTTTAAGTGTGGTCACCGTCAGAGATCACCAGAATGGGCAGTTAATGTTAATTAAAATGTGGTTTAATGTTAATAAAGTTATTTATATTTATATTTATATTTATATATTTATATATATTTATATATTTATATATTTTCATATTTACAAGTTATTGGAGTAATTTTGAGTTATGTTTAATAAAGGCTGTTGTGGCCAGTTTACTCCAACCTATGGTGTGGTCTCGTTTCTAATAGGTAAGGAATAGTATATGGGGAACATTCAGACTACACTAGTCATGGTTCAGATTTCCGTCATCCAGCAATAGCAGCAGTACATAAAAAGAAAGTAGACAGACTCCCACATCGAGTAGATCCGTTTTGTTTTTAACTTAGCAAGTGCGGTAAACACCAATACTGCCAGTATTTTTCTCAGTAATATAATACACGCAAAAAACACACCAAAAAACACTGCTGGTCTCACAGCCTGAAATCAGATGCAGTGTAACAGAGCCCAATTCCGTTTGTATAATCTACTGTGACAGTCCGATTTACAGGCATGTACCTTAGTCGGTTCCCCGTTCACAGATGGGCTCCTCCAATTCTTCAGCTGTGTTATTTGGAACTCGGCATGTAAAGCGTCACTTCTGGTCGGCGCAAAGCCACTCCCTGACTGGTTTCATCACTCAGACTTTGTCAAAGGGGCGTGGCTTAGCGTTGCGGTGTTCTGCCGTATAGTGTCCGGCCATCATATAGCGTCCGCCCCGTACTGCGCATGCGCAGTACGGAGCAGACGAAGCTTCGGAAAAATTCCGAAGCTGAACGGCGCCTGCGCCGTGAGTGGAGGTGGTAGCCCCACCATCCAAGCGGACATAGGGTTGTGAGTATTAAAGGGCCCCTCGCGGGCGAGCTTCGCTCGCCACGCTTCGGGCTTGGCCTCGCTGAATGAATGAATGAAATATTTGTATAGCGCACAATGCGAACTGAATCAGCTCTTTTTTATTCCTACTCTATGTCCACTTGGATAGTGGGGATAGAACCTGGACTCACGGCGCAGGCGCCGTTCATCCTTGGCAATTTTCGGAATCTGTGTTGCTGTGTACTGCGCATGCGCAGTACACAGCGGACACTATCCGATGGAGGACGTTATTAGACAAGACAGCGGCATCCCAGAATAAATAACTTTATCCCACCCTCTGGCTTGTAATTGGCCAATCATACCTCCCTCTCCGTTTAACCAATAGGATACCAGACCGGGTGGGGACAGCAACAAACACCAGACTGTGAATCGTCTGCACATAGTTTATCCACTTCATAGTACATTTCAATGCACTTAAGGTACAGCACTTTATATTGATTATATCATATATGCAAATCTCATGGAAGCCAATAAAATAAAGTCATGTTAATTCTCAAACTAACAATATTAATAATAATAAGGCAACAGTAATCCAAATCCCTACTATATCCAAATGTGCAAATCATGCCTATACCCATATGCATAGTAAAGCTATGCAGTGACCAGCAGTGTTTTTTGCGTGTCTTACATTACTGAGAGAAATACTGGCAGTGTTAGTGTGTGTATATATATATATATATATAAATAAATAACAAGAAGGTGAATATAAATCTGTTAATCCAAATTACCACATAAATTACACCTTGTAGTACTAGTGCTGTGCAAAAGGTAACCTCATTAGCAATACCTCTCACCTATTAATCTGTGTTACTCCTAAAGGTGTATATACATCAAAACATAACATATACAATTAGTCAAATATATACAATTTCTTATGAAATATTTGTGAATGACAAACTCAATGTGATTATCCCAAATCAAAGATGTAAATACAAATATTAATATTCATTAAAGCAGAAAAAATGTGATGAAATAGTCCATAGGAAACAAAGAAATCCTTCAATCCTAAATCTTTTTCGTGTGCAAAACTAATCAGTGTCTAAACGATTATATAAAGCCTTCACCGCACCATCAGTGTCCGTGACCCCCCTCGTTGGAGCACTCACCAGCTGCAGAGCCTAGCACTGGTGCTAAGCTAATTAAGCATTAGATCTCTTGAAGGATGAAAGCAGATGCTCAACAACCAATCAATATATATTCTCCTTTAAGGCATCAATAGAGCTATCTCTCAAAGAACCTCAAAAAGAAAGAGAGACCTCCCATAGTGCAACACTGTAAAAAATCTTTAATTTTAAAATTAAAATCCACTCGTTAATGCACTCACATGAACACAATTGAAAGAAAGCACTTCAAAGATCACATCAAATCACTTCAATCCTCAGCAACAGCGCATTCTACTCCAAGGCATTGGTGGTCACAGTGGATACTAGTTAGGTTGGCAGCATAAATTCTGTCTCTCACCCTTCCTTCTGCTGTTTGGTACCTCACAGCGGAGCTTACAGTTTAAATCCAGCGCCACAACCTTCAATTGTTGTCCCTCGTGTTAAACACCTCCTTCCGCCTCAGTTGCAGTGCTCAGTACATCAAAGATAGTTGCCAGATAGCCACACCCCCGACATGTTTCGTCATAGGACTTAATCATGGGATTGGCTATCTGGCTCCACATTCCGCCTTTTATTCTAATGGCAACCATCCCATAATAATGTTGTGGATAACCACTCCTGCGCCAGCACAGGCTCCAATTAGAAGCCTGAGTACCCTGTCTGACCACTCAGCACATCATACGAACTGCCAGCGCCTGCACAAACACTTTCCCCGCACGTCTCCGTCCATTAGGTCAGCGGGACGCAGAGGAGCTCTCACCTGTTCGGCTGTCCCCCCTCCAGCACGTCACCGTTCGGCTGCGCATGCGCGGATATCCACAGTCTCCCATTCATAGATGCTAATACAAGTGTCAGCACTAATTATCTCCCAGGCACATTACACAGCCCACTAGCGCCTGCGCCATCCCCTTCACCGCACATCCCCCTCCACAGGGTCAGTGGGACGCGAAGGAGCTCCCACCCACTCGGCCGTCTCCCCACCAGCCCGTCACCGCTCGACTGCGCATGCGCGGGTCTCCACAGTCTACCATTCATAGATGCTAGTAACACAATGTCCGCACTATCATCCAAATGCATACCGCAGCTACATGAGTAATTAAACTCTACCTCCCCTGGAAGTAACTGCACAGATGGCTACATACCTTATAGGCATAACAGTCATAGAACTGGTACACACACACATGCCTCCATGACTATATAAACGCCTCTCAACGCACATGCATCAAAACATATGTGTCTACTTACTATGTTACTCGTGTGCAGGAGCCATGAGGCTTCTTACACTTCAAACCTACATATAAGTAGCCTCAATGTTGTAGTGTCACACTATTAAAGCAAACTTCTGTGTGCCCATCTATATAAAAACAAGGCAAAGTATCCCTGTGTCACCAATGCCTCAGAGTTTACATTAACATATATTCCTAAAAGTATACAAACATAGTGGTGCACTACTTAATAAAATAAAATGCAGTAAAATAAATTATAAATATGTGAGTGCGTATATATATATATATATATATATATATATATATATGCGCATAAATGCACTCCTATACGCACCCCAATACACTCTTATGTATGTGTGTACACGCATACACATACCTCCACACACATACATATTAAAATTATATAGAAAAACTTTTTAACAGCAAACTAATCTAGTTGATTCTTTTTGGCACAGATGAACATATATTATAAACAGATATTATAATTAC
Source organism: Lithobates pipiens (assembly GCF_037356315.1). NCBI lineage: Eukaryota > Metazoa > Chordata > Amphibia > Anura > Ranidae > Lithobates > Lithobates pipiens. Next base: position 156,872,600 of record NW_027507791.1, on the reverse strand, counting down.
CCCCACTTTATAGCTATCCTAAATGATCATCTTCCTCCCCCCCGGGTCACAAATTTTCATTAATCACCCTCAAAGTGTATAGAAGAATCCAATAGGGACACTCCTAATGTAGACCAAACATCAATACTCCACCCCCTATCCCCACTAATTATACAATTATTCAAATGTCAAGAATTATTAATAAAATAATTTACATCCAATTTGATGTTCATTCCCCTCGGAGCCAGACTTCTCATCAAAAAAAATCCATTTTCTTTCCCTCTGGGATAGATCCCTCACCCGATTTGAACCCCTCCAAGAGGGATGAACATAATCTATACCACAAAACTGTAGGAGGCTAGGGTCTTGTTGATGACATTCCTTAAAATGCATTGATAAACTATGATACTGGTAACCCTTCTGGATATTGGCCAGATGTTCAGAGATCCGTATCCTCAACCTCTTAGTGCGACCCACATAAAATATATTGCAGGGACACCATAATAGATATACCACATACGACATGTTACATGTCATAAATTCATTTATATTAAAGATTTCTCCCACTCCCTTAGTTACTGAGGTAACGCCCCTATTTAGCCGTCAAACAGTTCTACAACAAATGCATCTTCTGCACGCATAGAACCCTTTCAATTCTCCGGAAATGGTCTGTCTCAACGGGGGGTCAATTATCTTTTTAACAATCTTGTCCCCAATAATAGGTGCCCTTCTATAGATAAATTTGGGCCGACTAGGTAATGTCGGTCCCAAATATTTATCTCTCCCTAAAATATGCCAGTGTTTAGCAAAGATCTGTTCAATCTCCCTATATTGGTAGTGGTATCCTGACAAAAATTTAAACTGATGCTGTCCCATCTATCCCCTTAGTGCGTCCTTGAAGGCACGTCTCCCTGGGAATATTGGCAACCTGCCCAATAGTGATATCCAAGCAAGTCCCCTCGCGCTGAGGTGGAAAAAATTGAGTAGCACATTTTATTTTTCGCCCTGTCTGTTTATTTAGCCATTTAAAGTATTGAAGTTCTAATGGGCTGCTCAGAAGGAGAGTTTATGTAGAACATGAAATAAGGGTACCTACATCCTAAATTGACATATCTAAAGACAACAAATACAAAATGGGAGAACAGGTTTATCATTGTGCTGTTATGAGACATTATAACAAGAATTTAAAATTAACAATTTATTGTGTACATGTAGTTTTATAAAACAGTATATAAAGATCATGTAAACATACCCTTTTTTATCCCTCTGGATGGTCACTACAACCCCAGGTTAGGAAACCCTTCAACCTGGGAAATAACTCCAGAGTAGATCAGCAAGTGTAGGCCATTGAACGCAACATGTTTCATGGTTGCCTGCTTCTTCAAGAGAAAAGTGAAGGGAAGCAGGACACTATAAGAGTACACAACAAAGTCATAGCTTTGAAGATAACAAGAACAGCATAGCGTCCTCAACAGCAGATGACTAGCACAAAAAAATAAAAATAAATACAAAAAAAGGTGCAGGAATGTCTTACCCCAAGATCAGGCTGGGTCCACCGGCAGCTATCATGGAGGTACCAAAGCCAAAGTGGCCAGGAGAGCAAGGGAGCAAATTTATATATTACACACACACACACACACACACACACACAAATTATATATAATATATATATATATGTTCAGTTTCCATTGGAGTCTAACAATGTTAAAGCTATAGTCTTGGATTTTACCAGACGTAGGGTACATACTGCAGTAGCACTGATATTAAAGAAAAGATTTTGCAGGTAGTTGGAACATGGTGGAACTTATAATTCATGTTCAGGGGAATAAGACCCAATGCGGGTCTCTCGTCCGTATTTGCTCCCTTGTTCGCCTGGTGACTTTGGTGCCTCCATGATAGCTGCCTGCAGACCCAGCATGATCTTGGGGTAAGCCGTTCCTGTACCTTTCTTCTTGTAATAAACTGCTGTTGAGGACAGTATACTGTTCTTGTTACCTTTGACACTAGGACTTTATTATGTACTGTATTATAGTGTCCTGCTCCCTCCACTTTTCTTCTGAAGAAGTGAGCGACTGTGAAACATGTCAAGTTCAATGGTCTACACTTACTGATCTCCTCTGGAGTGATTTCCCAGGTAGGTTTTCCTACCCTGGGGGTGTAGTGACCATCAAGAGGAATAAAAAACAGGCCTATACCTTGTATGTTTAAATTATATTTTTATATACCATTTTATATATACAATTTTGATATATCAAACATATATAGGTGCTTCCAAACTAGTTTTAAACATTAAACAAATAATTGATTGCACGTAGCGCTATTACCTGTGTTACCTGTCAGCACACACTACCTAAAATACTAAGTGATCCTGTGTGGATCAATGTGCTATCAATTATAAACACAAATAACAAATTGTACAAATCACCATCACTAAGTGAATATATTGGTTCACATCTAAAAATAAGTGACTGGTATATACATCTAAAAAGTGAATATAGTCCATCCACCAGAAAATAATTAAATTTCCAGGCTCCAAAGTCCTTCTATAAGTGCATAAGCAAATCTCCAGTGTCCAAATCGATTTAAAAGTAACTCCTTCACCACACCATCCGTGTTTGCGATCCCCCCTTTGTGAAAACACCCACCAGCTGTTAAGCCTTAAGCCGCATACACACGGGCGGATTGTATGGCCTACTTAGTCCGTCATACAATCCGACGGACAGTCCGTCATACTTTCGAATGAACGGACTTGACCACACACGGATGCACAAACAGTCCGTCGAAAGCTTGCGCGATGACGTGTACAGCACGTACGACGGGACTAGAAATGGGAAGTCCAATACACAGCAATGCAACCTTCCGCCGTGTAAATCCTTTCTGAGCATGCGCCATTCTTAGTCCGTCGAACTAGCCTACTCACGAGCGGATTGTCCACTGAAAACAAAGTATGACGGACAGTATTACAGAAATTCCGAAATACTTAGTACGCCAGACTGCACGCTGAAAAAGTCAGCTGAAGCCCACACACGAGCGGACTGTCCGCTGAAATGTGTTTCGACGGACTAAGTTGACCATACAGTCCGCCCGTGTGTACGCGGCTTTACACTCTCGTGTCAGGCTAAAGGAGCTTTCAGAACCTCTCATGAAATGGTTCAAAGCACAGCGGCACATCCGATTAGATATCTTCCACTTAGGCACTTCAATGTATATATATATATATATATATACCTCAAAAGAAATCAAAGAGGGTGCCCCCAATAGTGCAATACCGTAAACACACTTTAATCTTTAAAAATATCACTCTTTATGCACTCACATGAACAGAAAACAAGTAAATAACTTCAAAAGAGTAAAAAATCACTTCACACTTCCACTTCACAAAATGCTCTCAATACGTCGGGGCATTGGTGGTCACAGCGGACTTAAGTAAGGAACTGGATCGCTTTCTCTCACCCCTCCTCGTACGTCCCGCCTGGTCCCACACAGCAGGTCCGTTTGAATAGGGCGCCTTTAGATTAATGGTCCAGTCCTCTTAGTCCAAAACCTCCTCCCAGCTCCGTGTATGTCAGCTCAGTGTTCGCCAGATAGCCACGCCCCGACATGTTTCGTCATACCAGACTTAATCATCAGAGGGGGCGGGTCACCCGTACATCACTGGGGAAGCACGGGTTTCCCCTTGCATCAGAGGAGCGCGGGGGTCAGGTGACGGGTGGCCCCATCCTCCTCAACTAAGACCTGTCAGGTTGCCAGTGTCTCCGGTGGAGAGAGGATGCGCGCGCTGGACATCGGGAGAGATCATCCATTGCTAGACCCCAGAGAAGAGATCACCCATCATAGGATACTAAGAGTGGATTACCACCGCTGGAATCTTTTTTTTTTTTTAATAAAGATTCCAGCTGTCACAGCGGCGCACAGTCGCACGAGCCGGCCGCAGATCACTGCGATATGCTGCTCGTGTCGGCTCCCGTGTGCATGCGTGGGAGTGACATCATTGCGGCTCCAGCGAATCACAGCGCCGGAGCAGAGAGACCCGGAAGTCGCTCCAGGATACATGGCAGCGGCAAAGATGAAGACGGAGGACCGCTTCCTCCAGGGGCGGATTCGGGGGGCAACGGGTCAATTGCCCCCTCGGAGAATACCGCCAGCTGATGACAGCACGGCCGGTTCCGCGGGTGCCAGCGCGGCCGGTTCCGCGGGTGATTGCGCTGAGTGGACGGGTGAGGGGGGGCAGCTGGGCGGCTTAGGAGGGCTGCTGGCCAATCAGGAAACCAGCAGGCAGGGGAGCAGGGAGATGACATCTCTCACTGCCCTGCATCCCTCCAGTTCCGCCCTCACTGTGCGGGAAGCTGTGTGCAGCAGAGAGATTACATCATCTCTCTGCTGCCTATCTTCACTCTGGACTCAACAAAAGAACACCTTAGCAGAAAAGTGACACAGTAGGTGACAATCCGCAATGTGTGGCAGGCTGCGTGGCAAGTGGCAATCCGCAATGTGTGGAAGGCGACTGGGCAAGTGACAATCCGCAATGTGTGGAAGGCGACTGGGCAAGTGACAATCCGCAATATGTGGCAGGCTACGTGGCAAGTGACAATCCGCAATGTGTGGCAGACTACGTGGCAATCTGCAATGTGTGGCAGGCGACGTGGCAAGTGACAATCTGCAATGTGTGGCAGGCGACGTGGCAAGTGACAATCCGCAATGTGTGGCAGGCTACGTGGCAAGTGACAATCAGCAATGTGTGGCAGGTGACGTGGCAAGTGACAATCCGCAATGTGTGGCAGGCTACGTGGCAACTGACAATCCGCAATGTGTGGCAGGCTACGTGGCAATCCGTAATGTGTGGCAGGTGACGTGGCAAGTAACAATCCGCATTTGGTGACAAGTGACGTGGCAAGTAACAATCCGCATTTGGTGACAAGTGACAATCCGCATTTGGTGGCAGGCGACATGGAAAATGACACCCTCAGGGCTCCCACTGATTCTGCATTATGGTGAGTTGAACCATTTAATTTTATATTACAATGTATTAATAGAAATAATGCGCTTCAATCATCCTGACACCATAACAACCATGGTGCTGTAATGATTGAAGCGCCAATACCAGCCATTTCCCATATAAATTGCCCCCAAAATTTTTTTTGATAGCAGTGCCCCTCCCGAGACTGGACTCTGGATCCGCCCATGGCTTCCTCTCAGGTAAGTTATTCATAATGAGCTAGTATGCTATGCATACTAGCTCATTATGCTTTTGCCTTGCAGGTTGGCTTTTTATTTTATTTTTTAATAGTCTTTACTTCCTCTTTGAGCATTATTAAAATCACTGCTCCTGAAAAAACATCAGTTTTTAAACGTTTTTTATGCATTGATACATGTTCCCTGGGGCAGGAGCCGGGTCCCCAAACCCTTTTTAAGACAAAAACTTGCATATTAGCCTTTAAAATTAGCACTTTTGATTTTGAACGGTCGAGTCCCATAGACATAGATAGGTTCTAAAGTTCACACAAATTTTAGGTCTGTTCGCAGTTTCTGGTGCGAACCGAACCTGGGGGTGTTCGGCTCATCCCTACTCCTTACACATACACTATATTACCAAAAGTATTGGGACACCTCCCTTTGCGCACACACATCAACTTTAATGACATCCCAGTCTTAGCCTGTAGGATTCAATATTGAGTTGGCCTACCCTTTTCAGCTATAACAGCTGGAAATGTTTGACCATTATTCCAGAAGCGCATTTGTGAGATCAGGCACTGACTTTGGCTGAAAAGGCCTGGCTCGCAATCTCCGCTCTCATTTATCCCAAAGGTGTTCTGTCAGGATAAGGTCAGGACTCGCCCCCAAACCTCCATCCCAAACTTGCTAATCCATGTCTTTATACACCTTGCTTTATGCACTGGTTCATATCATTTGGTGGAGGGGTGATTATGGTGTGTGGTTGATTTCAGGGGTTGGGCTTGGCCCCTTAGATCCAGTGAAGGGAACTATTAAGGCATCAGCACACGAGATATTTTGGACAATTTCATGGTCCTAACTTGTGGTAACAGTTTGGGGATGGCCACTTCCTGTTCCAACATGTGCACCAGCGCAAAAAGCAAGGTCCATGAAGACATGGATGAGAGAGTTTGGGATAGAGGAACTTGACTGGCCTGCACAGAGTCTTGACCTCAACCCGACAGAACTGCTTTGGGATGAATTCAAGTGGAAACTGTGAGCCAGGCCTTCTCGTGCAACATCAGTGGCTGACATCACAAATGCGCTTCTGGAAGAATGGGCAAACATTCCCATAGACACACTCCTAAACATTGTGGACAGCCTTCCCAGAACAATTGAAGTTGCAAAGGGTGGGAAAACTCAATATTGAACCCTACAGACTAAGATGCCATTAAGGTTCATATGCATCTAAAGGCAGGCGTCCCAATACTTTTGGTAATAAAGTGTATATTTTTTTACATTTCTAAAACAAAAAGTCATAGGCTCACACATGGGTGTTTGCAATCAGCGATTCTGCCCGCGAATCCAAAATGCTGTGCAAAAATGGCACAACGCTAGTTCAGGTGCCATCCGTTTCACAGAGAGAAGAGACGAGAAGAGGGGAGGAAGAAGAAGATGAAGAAGAAGATGGACGAAGAAGAAGAACGTGGAAGGAAGACCAGAAGAAAGAAGATGGAAGAAGAAGCGTAAAGAAGAAGAAATGAATAAAGGACTTGTCAAAAACAGTCTCTCGTGTTTAACCTTTTTGACACTTTTTGTGAAATGGTAGGGGTACATTTGTACCCCATTACCAATTTACACAGGGGGTCCTCTTGTTAAAGGGGGCTTTCAGATTCCAATAAGCCCCCCGCCCACAGACCCCCACAACCACCGGGCAAGGGTTGTGGGGATGAGGCCCTTATCCCCATCAACATGGGGACAAGGTGCTTTGGGGGGCTACCCCAAAGCACCCTCCCAATGTTGAGGGCATGTGGCCTGGTACGGTTCAGGAGGGGGGCGCTCTCTCATCACTTTTCTTCAAATTTTGTCACGGATTCCCCATAAAATCCATACCAGACCTGAAGTGTCTGTTATGGATTTTGATGGGTATCCCCACGCATTTTTTAAAAATTTTGGTTTGGGATTCCCCCATGCCGTTTTTATCAGAACTTTTATGTGTAATTTTGCTGCCAGACTGTTCTAAACATGGGAAACATGCGCCCCATTACAAACATACTATAGACATCCCCCAGGTACGAAATTTAAAGGAATATTACACTTTTATTATTTCACTTTAACCACTGGGCTCTTAAACCCCCTTAATAACCAGACCAATTTTCAGCTTTCGGTGCCCTCACATTTTGAATGACAATTACTCAGTCATGCAACACTGTACCTATATGAAATTTTTGTCCTTTTTTTCACACAAATAGAGATTTCTTTTGGTGGCATTTAATGACTGCTGTTTTTTTATTTTTTGTGCTATAAAAAAAATAAAATAAAAGACCGAAAATTCTGTAAAAAAAATACATTTTTCTTTGTTTCTGTTATAAAATTTAGCAGATTAGTAATTTTTCTTCATAAATTTATACTACTACAAGTCTTTGGTAAAAATAAGTACAAATTGGTGGATATTATTTGGTCTTTGTGAAAGTTATAGAGTCCGCAAGCTATGGTGCCAATATCTGAAAATTGATCACACCTGAAGTACTGACGGCCTATCTCATTTCTTGAGACCCCAACATGCCAGAAAAGTACAAATACTATTGGAAGGGCATTGCTGGGTATTGCAGAGTATTGGCAGGGCATTGCTGGGTATTGGCAGGGCATTGCTGGGTATTGGCAGGGCATTGGCAGGGAATTGCAGGGTTAATTGTCGGTGCGCAGCGCTGTGGGCATTGCAGATCCAGCCCACAGAGCTGCCGACACCAATCTCTCCCCTCTCACACTGTACCGATCAGGGTAGGAACTGGCATCATAACATGATGCCGGTTTACAAGTGATCGCTGTTATTTGATGGAGCGATCACATGGTAAATGGCCGCAATAAGCGCCCGTTTACCATGATCCGTGATAACCCGGCGGTAATGGATGCTCTCGAGTGCACGGCCCAGGGGGGCGCGCAAGAGCGATATTCGGGGAGGACGTTATAGTACATCCTCCCAGAGTTAAGCAACCACCCTGTAGCCGTCATTCGTTTATGGGCTGGTTGTTAAGTGGTTAAGCATTATTAAAATCACTGCTCCCGAAAAAACGGCTGTTTTTAAAAAGGTTTTTTTTTTTTGCATTGATACATGTCCCCTGGGGCAGGGCCCGGGTCCCAAAACGCTTTAGGACCATGCATATAAGCATTTAAAATGAGCACTTTTGATTATTCATATTCCTGTCCCAAAGACTTTCATGGTGTTCACACAAATTTTTTGCCTATTCGCATGTTCTGGATACAAATTGAACAGATGCAAACCCTAGTCAGGATAAGTGCCACATTCACAACAGAGGCCTTCCTTACATCAGTCGCACTTTACAGCAAAGTATCACCCCTTGCATGAAAGTGTGGCAGAGTGCCCCCCTACACATACATTATTACAAAAGGTATTGGCACACCTGCCTTTACACGCACATGAACTTTAATGACATCCCGGTCTTAGTCCGTAGGGTTCAATATTGAGTTGGCCCACCCTTTGCAGCCATAACAGCTTCAACTCTTCTGGGAAGGCTGTCCACAAGGTTTATTAGTGTGTCTATGGGAATGTTTGGCCATTCTTCCAGAAGCGCATTTGTGAGGTCAGCCACTGACCTTGGACGGGAAGGCTTGGCTCACAGTCTCCGCTCTAATTTATCCCAAAGGTGTTCTATCAGGTTGACGTCAGGACTCTGTGCAGGCCAGTGAAGTTCCTCCACCCCAAACTCGCTCATCCATGTCTTTATGAAGGTCCATATGCACCAACATACCGCAACTGCCTAAATTTTCACTATCCCCAATTACCGTAGACACCGCAAAAAACATCATTAATAAACTGCATGACAGTACTATTGACTATTGACATCATCCCCACAAAACTACTGAAAGAATTTTCCGACATCGTGGCTCCAACCATAACCCACCTCAAACAGATCATTCCACAAAGGGATTGTTCCCAGCATCCTCAAACAAGGCATCGTCAAACCTCTACTCAAGAAACCAAACCTGGACCCTCAGGATCCAAAACAACCGTAGGCCAATTACAAGCCTCAACACCATTTCTAAGATCATGGAGAAAGCTGTAGTACATCAGCTACAACTTCACCTGGATACTCACAAACTCCTGGACCCGCTTCAATCAGGCTTCCGCCCAGGTCATGGAACAGAAACAGCTCTCCTCAAGATTTGGGATGACGTCCTCGAAGCAGCAGATGATGGAGAGCAGTGTCTCCTCGCACTGCTAGACCTAAGTGCAGCGTTTGATACAGTAGATCACAATACTCTACTCGTTCGACTCACAGAAGTAGCCGGAGTCCAAGACATAGATCTTCAATGGTTCGCGTCCTTCCTAGGAAATCGTCACAGACAGTGAAACTAGGAAAAATCCTCTCCGAAACTCGGACAGTCACCCGCGGAGTCCCTCAAGGCTCTCCTTTATCACCCGTTCTCGTCAACATTTACATTCGCCCACTCCTTCAAATCATCAGATGCTCAGATCTCTGCTTCCACTCTTACGCTGATGACACGCAACTTTATTTCCGGATCAATGGAAAAAAAGATCACCAACAACAACTTGAAAACTGCATCAAATCAATAGAGGACTGGATGACCACTAACTCCCTCCAGCTGAACGAATCAAAGACAGAGCTTCTTATCTTACACCCAAATCATAAGCCCGCAACCAAAACCTCCTGGTCTCCACCAACCGTCTTTGGGCAGACTATCTCCCCAAAGACCAAAGAGAAGAGTCTTGGGGTTATTTTAGACGCACAAATGTTAATGGATGCGCAAATAGGAGCAGTAGTCAGTGGATCTCACCACCTGCTGCGCATGCTTCGCAGACTCATCCCTTTTATCCCAAAGAATGACAAAGCAGTGGTAGTTGGAACAATCATTAATTCATGACTGGACTACACAAACTTGCTTTACATAGGATTACCACAATATCAACTTGCGCAATTACAACTGATCCAAAACACGGCGGCAAGGCTGATAACAGGAAAGAAACCCTGGGAATCCATCTCTCCTTCGCTGAGGAGCTTACATTGGCTAACCGTAAAAAAATCGGATCACGTTCAAGACCCTTTGCCTCACCCACAAATGCGTGCATAGAGAAGCTCCACAATACCTAATGGAGAAAATAAATCATTACACACCAAACCGCAGTCTTCGATCAGCCAACAAAAACCTCCTCCTCGTGCCCAAAGCCCGGTATAAATCCAAGGGGGATCGGAGATTCGCTGTCCAAGGGCTTCGGCTATGGAATGCTCTACCAATCAACATCCGCCTGGAAGAAAATCACCTGGCTTTTAGGAAAAAACTCAAGACCTTCCTCTTTTAGCAGATGATCAAAGCTCACCACAGCGCCTAGAGGCGATTCAGTTCGCATTGTGCGCTATACAAGTATTTCATTCATTCATAACGACATGGATGAGCGAGTTTGGGCTTTATGCACTGGTCCAAATCATTTGGTGGAGGGGCGATTATGGTCTGGGGTCGTTTTTAGGGGCTGGGCTTGGCCCCTTAGTTCCAATGAAGGGAACTATTAAGGCATCAGCATAACGAGACAATTTGGACAATTTTATGCTCCCGACTTTGTGAGAACAGTTTGGGGAAGGCCCTTTCCTGTTCCAACATGAATGTGCACCGGTGTGAAAACAAGGTCTGTAAAGACATGGATGAACGAGTTTGTGATGGAGGAACTTGACTTGCTTGCAGAGTCTTGACCTCAACCTGATAGAACAGCTTTGGGATGGATTCAAGCGGAGACCGTGAGCCAGGCCTTCTCGTCCAACATCAGTGCCTGACCTCACAAATGCGCTTCTGGAAGAATGGTCAAACATTCCCATAGACACAGTACTAAACCTTGTGGACAGCCTTCCCAGAAGAATTGAAGCGGTTATAGCTGCAAAGGGTCGGACAACTAAATATTGAACCCACACTGGGATGCCATTAAAGTTCATGTGCATGTAAAGACAGGCATCCCAATACATTTGGTAATATAGTGTAGGTTTTTAAAATTTCTAAAACAAAAAGTAGTAGGCTCCATTCACACATGTGTTTGCCATTGGTGATTCTGCCCACAAATCCAAAAATTACAATCACACGCTTGTTCAGGTGCCATTCATTTCAATGGCACCTAAATGTGGATGCAATTTTGAAACAAATTAGGCTGCGATCATGGTAAGCCACAATACGTGAAGCCGCTTTGCGATTTTGCCACGATTTATCACGTGGCAAAAATTTCACATTGAAATCAATGTGACCCGTTGTGCGATTTGTCTTTTTGCACAGCGTTTTGGTATCGCAATTCTGCCCCTAAAACGCTCAGGTGTGACTGGAGTCCAAGTCAACATAAAACGTTTGAGCAAGTTGAAAAATGGTTTACAAGTATGGTTGACTGTTCAGTATGCATTTGGGTTTAGAAACAAGAACAGGGCATATAGCAAAGTGCAATAGCCAAACAGCTTGACTTCTCATCGTTTGTGAAGGACGTGGCGGCCAGCTTCCCAGCCTGCTCCTTAGCAACCAGCCATATATACATTGTTTTTAAAGGAAAAAATGCAAAACGCATCAAAAATTGCATCACAAACACCACACTTGTTTTTCTGTTGCGACTCCATTGAAGTATATTACACACAAAATATGGGGGGAAAAGTCCCCTGGCCTTTTTGAAAAACGCACTGGCTGCATAACGGATAGATGTGAACGTGTACCATTGGAAACCATGTTTCATAGGAACTCCAAGGGAAAGGGGAGACATGCTTTCCATATTTACCAATGACAAGGGGAAACATACTTTCCACACATTACCAATGGCAAGGGTAGACATGCTTCCCACTAGGGATGAGCTTCGAGTCGAACTCATGTTCGACTTGAACATTGCATGTTCGCCTGTTCAGCGAACAGTGAACAATTTGGGCTGTTCGCAGCAAATTCAAAAAGGCGGAACACACTGTACAAGTCTATGGGAGAAATCTAAAATGCTAATTTTAAAGGCTAATATGCAAGTTACTGTCCTAAAAAGTGTTTGGGGACCTGGGTCCTGCCCCACAATAAAAGAGTAATATTCCTTTAAATTTTGTACCTGGGGGGTGTCTATAGTATGCCCGTGAAGGGGTGCATGTTTCCCATGCTTAGAACTGTCCCTGCACAAAGTGTCATTTCGCAAGGAAAAAAAGTCTTTTAAAATCACTTTCCATTGTCGGCTCCCGTAATACAGAGAACACTCAATGAGTGATCTCTGTATTAGCCGACAATTCATTCATTGATAAAAAAATAAAAAGCGCGGGGGTTCCCCTAAATTCAATTACCAGGCCCTTCAGGTCTGGTATGGATATTAAAGGGAACCCAGTGTCAAATTAAAAAATTAAAAAATTGACGTGGGGGTCCCCATAAAAATCCATACCAGACCCTTTATCCGAGCACGCAACCTGGCAGGCCGCAGAAAAAGGGGGGGGGCGAGATAGCGCCCCCCCTCCTGAACCGTACCAGGCCACATGCCCTCAACATTGGGAGGATGCTTTGGGGGTCTGTGACCCCTCAAAGCACCATGTCCCCATGTTGATGGAGACAAGGGCCTCATCCCCACAACCCTGGTCGGTGGTTGTGGGGGTCTGCGGGCGGGGGCTTATCAGAATCTGGAAGCCCCCTTTAACAAGGGGACCCCCAGGTCCCACCCACCCCATTTGAAATGGTAAGGGGGTACAAAAGTACCCCTACCATTTCACAAAGAAAGTGTAAAAATGGTTAAATAAGGCAAACACACTTTTGAAAAATTCCTTTATTAAAAATAAAAAATATAAAAAAAAAAATTCCAGCGGTGGTAATCCACTCTTGGTATCCAGCGACGGATGATCATCTCTCCGGGGTCCAGCGATGGCTGATCTGATCCAGTGACAGGGAATCTCAGTCCAGCGCTGACCATACATGCATCCGTCTTCTGTCTCCACTGCGGAGACACTGCAGGGATCCCAGCGCTGACGTTTCTTATATTAGGAGGGCAGGGCCACCCGTCACCTGACCACACCCCCTCTAACGCTGATGAGGGAAGCCATGGGGTTCCCCAGTGACGTATGGGTGACCCCGCCCCCCCTTTGATGTAACGCAGGTGCGTTACAGAGGTGGGCGGGGTCACCCATACATCACTGGGGAGAACCCCATGACTTCCCTCGTCAGCTTCAGAGGGAGCGGAGTCAGGTGACAGATGGCCCCGCCCTCTTAATATAAGAAACGTCAGCGCTGGGATCCCCGCAGTGGAGACAGAAGACGGATGCATGTATGGACAGCGCTGGACTGAAAATCACCCATCGCTGGATCAGATCAGCCATCGCTGGACTCCGGAGAGATGATCATTCATCGCTGGATAGCAAGAGTGGATTACCACCGCTGGAATCTTTTTTTTATTTTTAATAAAGGAATTTTTCAAAAGTGTGTTTGTCTTATTTAACCATTTTTACACTTTCTTTGTGAAATGGTAGGGGTACTTTTGTACCCCCTTACCATTTCAAACAGGGGGGGCAGGATCTGGGGGTCCCCTTGTTAAAGGGGGCTTCCAGATTCTGATAAGCCCCCCGCCAGCAGACCCCCACAACCACCGGCCAGGGTTTTGGGGATGAGGCCCTTGTCCACATCAACATGGGGACATGGTGCTTTGAGGGGGTCACAGACCCCCAAAGCATCCTGCCAATGTTGAGGGCATGTGGCCTTGTACGGTTCAGGAGGGGGGGGCGCTCTCTTGTCCCCCCTCTCTTCCTGCGGCCTGCCAGGTTGCGTGCTCGGATAAAGGGTCTGGTATGGATTTTTAGGGGGACCCCCACGTCAATTTTTTTTTAAATTTGACACGGGGTTCCCCTTAATATCCATACCAGACCTGAAGGGCCTGGTAATTGAATTTAGGGGAACCCCCACGCTTTTTTTTAATCAATGAATGAATTGTCGGCTAATATAGAGAACACTCATTGAGTGTTCTCTGTATTACGGGAGCCGACAATGGAAAGTGATTTTAAAATACTTTTTTTCCTTGCGAAATGACACTTTGTGCAGGGACAGTTCTAAGCATGGAAAACATGCACCCCTTCACAGGCATACTATAGACACCCCCCAGGTACGAAATTTAAAGGAATATTACACTTTTATTGTTTCACTTTAATCATTAAAATCACTGCTCCTGAAAAAACTGCAGTTTTAAAAACTTTTTTTTGCATTGATCCATGTCCCCTGGGGCAGGACCCAGGTCCCCAAACACTTTTTAGGACAGTAACTTGCATATTAACCTTTAAAATTAGCACTTTAGATTGTGAAAGTTCGAGTCCCATATACTTTAATAGGGTTCTAAAGTTCACACGAAGTTTAGGTCTGTTGGCAGGTTCTGGTGCAAACCGAACAGGGGGGTGTTCGGCTCATCCTTACTTCCCACTCATTACCAATGGCAAGGGTAGACATGCTTCACATTCATCAGTGGATTGGATTTAGCAGGGGGTTCCCCTGGAGTTAAATGGTTGCTCCATGTAGTGCAAGGGCTTGCCTGTTTGAATAAAAAAAAAAAAAAAAAAAAAAAAAATACAATACATCAGGCCCCAGCATAACATAGTTGATAGTAAACCTTAGGAGAGATTATACATTAAGATTATAACATGTAAATGTGTCACATTTAAACAAAGTGCAGAAAAAGCCTAAATTAACTTTTTAAATGAGCATTGCAAACATAATCCAGCAATCCTTACCAAACAAACATGGTGGCAGCAAGCCATGTGCTCCCATCTGTAGGCCAAAGGGCAAACTGAACACAAGTGGGCGTATTTATATGTAATTCAGCCATTTTTTCTCTCATCCAACTTTATTTGTGACAGTGCCAAACTGACAAAGCTCAGAAAGTTTAAAACATATTTTTTCTTCTTTTGCAATCGGGGTTTTGTATGTTCGCTGTTCTTGGGCAGATGCAGAGAAAGGGAAATATTAAAATAAAGTAAAAAATGTAAAAGTTTGAAAATGTATGGTGAACCAGGAAGTTAAAGGTCAGCTGACACTTACAGCCTCATCTCTTGCACTTTAACCCTTATTGCACAGGTTCAACTTGACAAGGTTTTTTTTTATTTTATTTTTTTCTGTAAACCAAAAAAAAAAAAGAAAAAGAAAAAGGGGGGTCCTGTCACTTATGTCTTGTAAAATTCAGCAAATTCGACAAATAGGTTTATTCAATAATTCAAAGTGCATTGACCCTACATTCACATCTATGCATTTTTTTGTGTGTTTTGCAGTTTGCAGAAACGCACTTAACATGGCTTTCTATGGTACAATTTCACATCTATGCGTTTTGCAGGTGGTACATTTTTGGAAAGGGTTAGGGAGGGGGGGACTTTTTCCCTGCATTCAACAGACTTCAATGGAGTCGCACCAGAAACGCAAGTGTTTTTCAACCCTTTAAAAACACTGTATACAGCTTGTTGAAGCAGGCTGGGAAGGCGGCTGCTACGTCCATAACAACTGATGTGTAATAAACGTCAATGGAGTTGCACCAGAAATGCAGTTTGCAATTTGTGATGCGATTCATGTCCCCCCCCTTTAAAAACAATGTATATAGCTGGTTTCTAAGGAGTGTGCTGGGAAGCCAGCTGCCATGTCCATAACAACTGATGAGTCGTCAGCTGTCAGCGGGGTTGCCCGCTGACAGCTGAATGGAAAAAAAAAAAAAAAAAGAATTCTGGCAATAAAAAAAAAAAAAAATGGTTTGGGCACCCCCTTCCAGGTAATAGACTTCAATGGAGTCACACCAGAAACACAATTTTGGTGTTTGTGATGCGATTTTTGATGCGTTTTCATTTCTTTTCCTGTGTATATAGCTGGTTGCTAAGGAGCGGCCTGGGAATCGGGCTGCTACGTTCATAACAACTGATGAGTAAAACAGACTTCAATGGAAGTCTGGTATGGATTTGGGTACTGGATTTGAAGGGGACCCCAACCCCAAAAATGTAAAAAAAAATATATATATATATATATATATATATATATATATATATATATATATATATATATATATATATATATATATATATATATATATATATATATATATATATATAATGTGGGGTCCCTGTCAAAATCCATACCAGACCCTTATCTGAGCATGCAGCCCAGTGGGTCAGGAAAGGGAGGGGACGAGCGAGTGCCCCCCCCGAACCACGCGCCCTTAACATGGGGGGGGGTGGTTTGGGGCAAGGGACTTTTGCCAACAACCCTGGGCAGTGGTTTGGGGGTCTGCGGGCAGGGGGCTTTAAGAAAGGGGCCCCTTATCTTGTCTCCCCCATGTGAATGAGTATAGGGTACAATGTACCTTTAACAATTTACCAAAAATAAATAAAAAATTGCAGAGCAGCGTTACAAAAAACAAGAGACGGTTTTTGACAAGTCTTTTGTTAAAAATGAAAATTGTCCCCCGTGGTAGCTCCAACAACCTGTCTTCTTTCCTCCCAACACCAATGATTTGGGACATACACTATATTGTGAAAAGTATTGGGACACCTGCCTTTCCACGCACATGAACTTTAATGACATCCCAGTCTTAGCCAGTAGGGTTCAATTGAGTTGGCCCACCCTTTGCAGCCATAACAGCTTCAACTCTTCTGGGAAGGCTGTCCACAAGGTTAAGGAGTGTGTCTATGGGAATGTTTGACCATTCTTCCAGAACAGCATTTGTGAGGTCAGGCACCGATGTTGGACGAGAAGGCCTGGCTGGCAGTCTCCGCTCTAATTCATCCCAAAGGTGTTCTATTGGGTTGAGGTCAGGACTCTGTGCAGGCCAGTCAAGTACCTCCACCCCAAACTCACTCATCCATGTCTTTATTCACTTGCTGCCCACCCACCATCAAATGACGGGTGGACGGTGCAGCTCTCGTTCTGGGTGGACATCATATGATGGGCTCCCTGAACGACCGGTCTTGCGCGTTACTAGGACACGGCATGACCACGATCTGTGTAAAGACCCGCGGCTCTTTAACCATGTGGTCGGCTGTGCCCAACCACAGCCGGTCACATGTAAACACAGAAATGCCGGTAATCGGCACTCCTCACCTCACACTGACAGAGTGTAAGGCGAAGAGAGCCGATTAGCGGCATCTCCTCACAGGGGACAGCTAGGTATGTAACCAGGGCACTGATCATTACAATTGAGTGCCCACCAATGACAGAAATCAGTGGCCAATAGAGATGCCAGTCAGTGCTGGCTATCAATGCTGCCCATCAATGCTCATCCATGCTTCCCATCAATGCCCACCAGTGCTGCCTATCTGTGCCCAGTGTCAATAGTGATGCCAGTCAGTGCTGGCTATTAGTGCTGCCCATAAATGCCCATCAATGCCGCCCATCCATGCCGCCTATCTGGGCCCACCAGTGCCACCCATCAGTACAGCCATTGGCAGGCAGTCTGCGCATTTGGTCTTACAGCACAGCTAAATAGCAGGTGACATATTTTGCCCTGAGAAGTCCAGTGTGTTCCTTACCTTCGGCCTGGAGATGATCGCGTGGGAGCGGTGAGATTGTTCCTCTTTTTCATGGCAGCAGTTTGTGTTTGTTTCCTGCTTTTGTTGCTTTCTTTTCCCGTCTTGTCTCCTGTTTTTAAGTTTGTAGTTACAGGCACGGGCGGCTGGTTTCTCCTGCGTTCCAGCCACTGCTTACTTCCCGTTTTCGTTTGTACGATCGTTCTGCGCATGCGCGAGTGTGGAGCGAGAGCGAGGCTTGGTTCACGCATGCGCGATGGCGGCAAAATTACGCTAAAAGCTCATGCGCAGTGGCGCTGCACTCGGCGCTGTGATGAGGTCAGTAAGGCACCTTATTTAAACAGGGGAAATAGCATGCAGACTCTGGGAATGCTTGCAGGCTATTGCGTGACTTCGCCTTGTCCAGGTCCTTTTCTGTGGAGGTAGGTGGCCTTCTGGAACGGGGGGGGGGGGGGGTGTCTGTTGCTCTCGTCCTTACTTGTATGTCTTTGCAGCAACAGTGGAAGCCTCTAGAGACATGGACTCTCCTCCGCCTGTATGTGGCCAGCCCTCTCATAATAGGTACTGTCTGGTGGGGGAAGTGGGAGGGGGGGGGGGGTCCTGTCTTAGTCAGTCTGTTATCTTTCCTTATCTGTATGTTCCTTCTATCTCTGTCTTACACCACCCCATCTAGGTCAGAACAGCGATGCAGCTCTCACAGAGGAAGCGATTCTTCAAAGTCTTACCACCGGCATTCATTCCTCTTCTAAATCTAAACATTACAGCTCACCCTGAAGATCTGGGCGCCGTAGCAAGGATCGATCTCGCTCCTCCAAGGCTAATTCCAGCCGTTCAGTTATCAGTACCTGCTGAGTACTAATGGTGATGGTTAAAGAATCCCGCAAGGCGGTCGGGCCAGCCAGACCCCTGTGTCTCAGTCAGAATCGCCTCAGTCACCAGTGAGGGAGTCACAAGTTCAAGAGAACTGGGAGTCCTCTCTACCAAGTCACCCTTCGGCTGCTGCGTCAGAAAGTGAATCTGAGGAAGATAGTCCCTGTGTGGGGTTTGACTTTACTCTCCCCCTTGGTGAAGGCTATCAGAGAGGCTTTGAACTGGGAAGATGAGGTGGCTAATCATTCCAAACAAAGGAAGTATTTCAAGCAACTTAAAAAGGAGCGTCTCAACTTTCCATTCTTGTCTGAGCTTGTTGAGGTCATTACGGATGAGTGGAGTAAGGTTGAGAAGAAGAATAGTATGCTTTCAAAAGTCTTAAAGTTATATCCCTTTAAGGAAGATGAGGTCAAATATCTGGAATCTGCTCCTCTAGTGGATGCAGCCATGATGAGACTATTAAAGCATGCGACACTTCCACTGGAAGATACAGTTTCATTCAAGGATGCCTTGGATAGGCGGATTGATTCTGATTTAAAGAGAATTTACCTTACTGCTGGTATGGCCTGTAAACCAGCGTTGGCCTTAGCAGCAATGTCCAAGGCTATGGAAGTATGGACGACAGTGTGGATGATACCCTCAGGAATATTTCGGATGAAGTCGCAAAAAGTTCTCCTATCCAGGAGTTACGACTTGCATCGGTTTTTATGGGGGAGGCCTCGATTGACATCATCCACTTGGTGTCTCGGGTTATGCTTTCAGCTGTCACCACCAAAAAGGGGCTCCGTCCCTGGCTGGCTGATCCAGCTTAAAAACAGGTGTGGTGCCGAATTCCTTTTGAGGGTTCTTCCCTTTTTGGTAATAAATTGGATAATGATTCTAAAATGTCCAGCAGTAAAAGTAGTAGACAAAATAGATTCAGATGTTCCGTTGACCGGAACTGTAGGGAGCTTTCAACCATCAACCAGGTTTTCACAGAAGATGGTAGGTACTCTTACTAGAGATGGTGGAAACAAATACCATACAGCAAATGTGTCATACAGGCTTATAAAGGCTCCACACGCCTCAAGGGACTCATACACGCTGAATCGTGGATCACCTCCGGAACGGCCATTATCCTCTCTGCTGTCCAACTTCTAGGTCAGTTCACCAGGATACGAAACTCAACAAGCTTCAACGGACCTCCAACTGTCTCCAAATAATTTAGTCCAAAATGGCTCCAGAGGGACTATAGGAGGCTTAATGACACAGGTTGCAGCATAAGGCAAACACTGAGGCACTGATTTGGATCAGAAGGTCAATCAGCGGTGACACAGTAATTCAGCAGTATTGCTCACAGATTCAGTGGTGGCTCGCCAGCCACCCCTCCAGCAGATGATATCCTTGGTAAAGGAGGCCTTGCCTGCAACAATGCCTAACCACTGAATCTGTGAGCAATACTGCTGAATTACCAATCCTGGACCGTCAGAACGGTCTCTTCAGGCCATTCCTTGACCTTCAGCAGATCCCCAAGACTCAGGTGCGTTCCCACCTCCCTTCCGGCCTCAGAGGAAAGAAGGCAGATCCTGTTAGCTTACATGAAATCTTTATTGGCTCAAGGCGCTGCCGTTCCCGTGCCAGACGATCAACGAGGGTTGGGAATTTGTTCTCCTCTTTTTATGGTCCAAGAGAAAAACGGAACTTGGAGGCCAGTCATAGACCTTATACATCTGAATCATTTTATCAAAAAGGAGAGATTCAAGATGGAGATGCTGTCAACAATACAACAATTGGTCCAGTCAGGCGATTGGATGATTTCAATAGACCTAAAGTACGCTTATTTTCATGTCCCTGTGGCAGAAGATTTCCAGCAGTTTCTTTGATTTTCCGTGGGCAAACTACATCTACAGTTCGTATGTCTCCCGTTCGGGCTTTCAACATCTCCCCGAGTTTTCTCAAAGGTGTTGTTAGCTGTGGTGGTTCTATTGAGAGCCAAAGGAATTCGTCTTCACCATTATTTGGATGATCTTCTGCTGCTAGCCCAGGACAGAGACCGTCTGTTATTACACAAGGGTCAGGTTATCTCCACTCTTCAAGAATTCGGTTGGATCCTGAATCTAGAGAAGAGTCAGTCAATTCCTTCTCAGTCTCTTGTATTCCTAGGAGCCCTCTTCAATACAGTAAAGGTTACCATCTCATTACCCGAAGAGAAGGTGTCGGTAATTCGGGACAGAATTTGTCTGGCTCTTTCAGCCTCCCATCTCCAGGCTCTCCAGTGCCTGAGGATTATCGGCACTATGGTGGCCACGATTCCAATGTTGAAGTGGGCCCAATGGAAGATGAGACCTTTCCAAAAAGGGTTTCTTCACCAATGGCTAGGCAACAAAACTCAGCTCATCCAGATCACATCCTCAATGAGAAGCTCTCTTCCCTGGTGGCTTCAGAGGGAGAATCTGTTCAATTGTCATTCCATTCTCCCCATCTCATGGATAACAATAACTTTGGACGCCAGCAACAAAGGCTGGGGCGCCCACTGTTTGATGGAAGTAGCACAGGGCCCCTGATATTTTCCTTCCAGGAGGATGGTGTTGAACGTTCTAGAATTAGGGGCAGCTTTCCAGACGCTCCTAGCATTTCGTCATCTGATCTCAGGAACCTCGGTTCTACTCAGACCAGACAACACGACGGCAGTGGCATATATAAGGAGACAAGGAGTTACTCGGAGTCTGTCTCTACTTCAGGAGGTAGAGCCAATTATGTCTTGGGCTGAGAAGAACCTGGTCAACATTACAGCAACTTATGTTCCAGGGATGCAGAATGTTCAGGCAGACTTCCTGTCTCGAGTCCTTCTAGACAACAACGAATGGTTCCTTTATGAGGATTTTTTCAGTTGGATTCTAACGCTGGGGTTCTCCCCAGAGGTTGACCTGTTTGCCTCCCCTTGCAACAAGAAGCTGGCAAGGTATTATTCCAGGTTTCGGAATCCTCAGGCTTACGAGGTGGATGCACTGATGGAACGATGGTGGTTTAACAGAGCTTATGCTTTTTCTCCAACTCCTATTATTCTACAGTTCCTGCGGAGACTCAGATCAGAAGCATTAGAAGTGATAGCTGTAGTACCTTACTGGCCCAACAGACCATGGTTTCCACTACTAATGCTCCTCAGTGTCAGAGACCCGATTACCTTACCTTTCAGGCCCGATCTTCTGTCTCAGGGCTCGAAGCTACATCCCTGTCCGGCCCATCTATGTCTGAGGGTCTGGTTTTTGAGAGGGGAAGGTTAGAGGTTCTGGGTTGCCCCAAGGAGGTCATTCCTACTCTCATGAGTGCAAGGAGGAAAAGTACCAACCGGGTGTAGGAGAAGATTTTGTCTAGATCAGGGATCTGCAATTAGCGGACCTCAAGCTGTTGCAAAACTACCAATCCCATCATGCCCCTGCCTCTGGGTGTCATGCTTGTGGCTGTCAGAGTCTTGTTATGCCTCATGGGAATAGTTCTGCAACAGCTGGAGGTCTGCTAATTGCACATCCCTGGTCTAGATTCACAAGACACATGTCCTCCAGGTCTAGCTCTGACAGTAATCTGATGGTTCAGGATATTTTGAGTTTCTTACAGTCTGGACTAGACATCTCCTTATCTGTCAGCCCTCTTCGTGTGCAAGTCTCTGCAATTTCAGCTTTTTCTGGAGTTTCTTGGGCTAAACATCCCTTGGTTCAGCAATTCTTTAAGGGAGCAATTAGACTTAGACCACAGAGGAAACCTAGATTCCCCAAGTGGGATTTACCACTGGTTCTTGACTTCTTCTCACAACTGGACAAACCACTTTCAGTCAAAGAATTGTCCCTTGTGACATCTTTTTTAGTAGCCATAACTTCGGCAAAGAGAGTCTCTGAAATACAGTCTCTAGGATCAAAAGAGCCTTTCCTCACGTTCTTCCCTGACAGAGTGGTCCTAGTGCCAATGCTAGGGTCGAATCCCAAGGTCACTTCAATCTTCCACGAAAATCAGGAGATTACTCTTCCTACCTTTAATTCTGCTGGGAGTCAAGATCTTCATCCTCTTGACATGGGAGTTATTTTGAAGCGATACTTGGAGGCGACAGCTTCTTTTCGGCAATCGGATTACCTTTTTGTCCTTTTCCACAGTAAAAGCAAAGGCCTTAA
Organism: Lithobates pipiens; assembly: GCF_037356315.1. Classification (NCBI taxonomy): domain Eukaryota; kingdom Metazoa; phylum Chordata; class Amphibia; order Anura; family Ranidae; genus Lithobates; species Lithobates pipiens. The sequence goes on along the minus strand of NW_027507791.1, from coordinate 156,849,964 downwards.
GGCTTCAGTTAGATCCACGTGGGTGGTTCAGGCGATCCAGTGGGCTTATAGAGAGAAGGGCTTGGCTCCTCCTGAGGCGGTTACAGCACATTCCACAAGAAGTCTCTCTACCTCTTGGGCAGCTTTACATCATGTGGCTCCTGAGGTTAACTGCAAAGTGGCTTCTTGGTCATACATTTATGGCTCATTATTGTGTTGAACCTGCCAGTTTATCTTCTGTTGATTTTGGTTTAAAGGTGCTGTCGGTTGACAGTGTTAAATAAATCTTTGGGGGACTTAACCCACACGTTGCTGCCATGGAGTCCATCAGGAAACGAAAATTATGGTAAGTATTTTGATAGCAATTTTCCATTTATTTACACAATTTACTGACAGAAACTAAAAAAAAAAAAAAAAAAAAAAACACATTTTTTTCTATTTTTTTTGAGTTTTTACATTTTTTGGGGGGAAGAACCCCCCCCCAGGAGTGATTAAATACAACCAAAAGAAAGCTCTATTTGTGTGAAGAAAATGATAACAATTTTACATGGCTACAGTGTAGCATGACCGCGCAATTGTCATTCAAAGTGTGACAGCGCTGAAAGCTGAAAAATGGCCTGGGCAGGAAGGGGGTGAAAGTGCCCGGTATTGAAGTGGTTATGGACCTTGCTTTGTGCACTGGTCCAAATCATTTGGTGGAGGTGTGGGGATTATGGTGTGGGGTTGTTTTTCAGGGGTTGGGCTTGGCCCCTTAGTTCCAGTGAAGGGATCTCTTAAGGTGTCAGCATACCAAGACATTTTGGACAATTTCATACCCCCAACTTTGTAGGAACAGTTTGGGGATGGCACCTTCCTGTTCCAAAATGACTGTGTACGATATATACAGTGGTAAAGCAGCTCCTCTGCACAGAATCACGTACCTGTAGGTGCCCTCAGCAACCCCATTCCCACTGCAATTGGACACAGAGGGAGGCAATCAGCGGGTCCAGCAGATGCGATGTCTGCCGGTACCCGCCAATCGTTCCCAAGAGAGACAGAAAGGCGATCTGCCTATGTAAACCAGACAGCGCAACGTTCTTTGAGGAGGGGAAGATAGTGATCCTGTGTTTCTGCAAAACAGGAACACGGATCTCTGCCTCCCCACAGTACAAGCACCTCCCCCACACAGTAAGCACTCCCTAGACCAGTGATGGCAAACCTTGGCACCCCAGATGTTTTGGAACTACATTTCCCATGATGCTCATGCACTCTACAATGTAGTTGAACATCATGGGGAAATGTACTTTCAAAACATCCAGAGTGCCAAGGTTCGCCATCACTTCAGCCCCGCAAGGTTCGCTTTCTTTTGGTGGTATTTGATCACCTCTGTGGTTTTTATTTTTTACGCTATAAAAAAAAAAAACAATATTTTTTTTTTTACTTTCTGCTATAAGACATATCCCAAAAAAAAAAAAAAAAAAAAAAAAAAAAAAAAAAAATGTAAGAAATCTAATTTCTTCATCAGTTTAGGCCAATATGTCTTCTACATATTTTGGGTAGCAAAAAAAATCTCCATAAGCGTATATTGATTGGTTTGTGCAAAAGTTATAGCTTCTACAAACTAAGGGATATTTTTATTGATTTTTTTTAACTAGTAATGGCGGCGATCTGTGATTTTTAGCAGGACTGCGACATTGCAGCAGACAGATCAGACACTTTTGACATTTTTTGAAGAGCAGTGAGTAGTGCTAAAAATATGCACTGTTACTGTACTAGTGACAGTGGAGGGGAAGGGGTTAACATCAGGGGCGATCAAAGGGTTAAACTTGTTCCCTAGGGGGTGCTGTGACTGGGGAAAGAAAGAGATCCATGTTTCTACTTAGCAGAAACACAAGAACTCTATCTTTCCCTCACAGATTAGCCATCTGCCTTGTTTACATAGGTAGACCACCGTTTTGCCTTTCCGGGTGAACAACCGGCTGGTGCCAGCGGACATCGCATCCCGTTGGACACACTGATTGGCTCCCACTGTGTCCAATCACAGCGTGAGCGAGTTAGGCGCGCGTGCCCCCCAAACCTTGTGCACAAAATCACGTACAGGTATGTGATTTCGCACAGCCGGTCCGCCCTGCCACAGTATATATGCGTGGAGCCATCTGGAAGCGCTTAATTCCACTGATCCCCAAAAAAAAAAAAAAAAAAAAAAAGTCAAAAGTGGCACTTAGTGTCCGATATATCTGCCATTTATTTATTTAAAAAAAAAATATGTAGTAGAATACATATTGGCCTTAATTACCCACTTAAGGACCACCTCATGTAAATATACATCGTTATTTTGAAGAGGGATATCTCGGTAACGGCAGCAGCTGCTGCCACAACCGAGATATCCCTCTTTACAGGAGGCGGTCCTGTGTACGATAACGGCGGAATCCAAGGTGGGTTCGCCGTGAGAGCACCATTATCAGCGGCGGGAGAGGTGCCACCCCCCCCTCCCGCCGCTCTCCCGCGCCCTCTGCCGCTTACTGGAGCCGTTGTAGTGGCAGAGGCGATCGGGTCCTTTCATCTGCTGGGTATGGAGACGAGTGAGGCTAAGATGGCCCCCACTCATCTGTATACCATAGGAGGGCGGAAGCGACATCAAAACGTCACTTCCGCCCATACCTCTTAAAAGGTATATTTTTTTCAATGTCATTTTTTTCAAATTACTTTTTTTTATTGCATTTAAGTCCAAATATGAGATCTGAGGACTTTTTGACCCTAGATCTCATATTTAAGAGGACCTGTCATGCTTTTTTCTATTACAAGGGATGTTTACATTCCTTGTAATAGGAATAAAAGTGATCCATTTTTTTTTAAAGTATAAAAATAAATAAAATCAAGTAAAATAAATAAGAAAAAAAAAAAATTTAAAACACCTCCCCCGCCCTGATGAGCTCGCACACAGAAGCAAACGCATACGTGAGTAGCGCCCGCATATGAAAATGGCGGTCAAACCACACATGTGAGGTATTGCTGTGATCGGTAGATTGAGAGCAATAATTCTAGCTCTAGACCTCCTCTTTAACACAAAACATGCAACCTGTAGAATTTTTAAAATGTCGTTTATGGAGATTTTTTTTTGAAGATAAAAGTTTGACGCCATTCCACAATTTTGAAGCATGACATGTTGGGTATCAATTTACCTGGCATAACATTATCTTTCACAATATAAAACAAAATTGGGCTAATTTTACTGTTGTCTTTTTTTTTATTCAAAAAAGTGAATTTTATCCAAAAAAAGTGCGCTTGTAAGACCGCTGCGCAAATACGGTGTGAAAAAAAGTATTGCAATGACCTCCATTTTGTTCTCTAGGGTGTTAGAAAAAAAAACAAAATATAATTTTGGGGGTTCTAAGTAATTTTCTAGCAAAAAAAACAGTTTTAAACATGTAAACGCCAAATCTGAAAAACAGGCCTGGTAAGTGGTTACTGAGGAAAATTTAAATTTTTTCCATTTTTTTTTATTGGATATGTTTTATAACAGAAAATTTGATTTAATTTCCCCCAAAATTGGCAGTCTGTTTGTTTATATTGCAAAAAGGAAGCAGGAGGTGATCTAATACCACCACAAGAAAACTGAAAATTTATGTCAAATACTATAATAATTTTCCTTTCCTGATGGACTCCATGGCAGCCTACGTGTGGGTTTAGTGCAGCCTACGTGTGGGTTTAGTCCCGCCTCCATTACCCTATAGGACGACACTCCCATAAATCTTTGCTCCCTGCCACAGGCCGTGTTCGGTAACTATCCTACTCCAGCCATTTGGGAGGGAACTCCTGCTGCCATGGAGTCCATCAGGAAAGGAAAATTACGGTAAGTATTTGACATAAATTTTCAGTTTTCCTGACAGACTCCATGGCAGCCTACGTGTGGGAAATAACTCGCCAAGACACACCCGGGTGGGAAAAAAATGCTGCTTAACAAAGATTTGACACCGTCAACTGACAAAACTTTAACTCCAAAATCAACTGAGGATAAAGCCGCTGGCTCAACACAATGAGACATAAAGGTGTGAATGGAAGTCCACGAGGCTGCCCTGCATATCACGTCAGGAGCCACATGGCGAGAAGCTGCCCACGAGGTAGAAAGACTTCTGGTCGAATGTGCCGTCACCGCCTGAGGAGGAGCCAAGCCCTTTTCTCTGTATGCCTACTGGATCGCTTGAACTATCCATGCTGCAATTGCCCTGACTGATGCTCTAGTGCCCTTGTTCTTTCCACAGAACAGAACGAACAGGAAGTCCGACTGCCGGAACGGAGCTGTAGCTTCCAAGTAGAGCTTTAAAGAGCGTCCAACGTCAAGAGGATGAATTTCTGAGGAATCCGAGGATCTGAATAAGGGTAGAGAGATTTCCTGATTATCATGAAAGACCGAAGTGACCTTAGGGTTTGACCCCAACATTGGAACTAGGACCACTCTGTCCGGAAAAAAGGTTAGGAAAGGCTCCCTGACTCCCAGAGCTTGAATTTCCGAAACTCGTTTCGCTGAGGTGACCGCCACTAGGAACGCGGTTTTCAAGGTAAGTTCTTGGATGGAGAGATCCTTACTGAGCAGAGAAAAGAAGTCCAGGACTAGAGGTAGATCCCATTTAGGGAATCTGGGTTTTCTTTGGGGTCTCAATCTTGCAGCACCCTTAAAAAATTGCTGAATAAGAGCGTGGCTGGCCCACTGAACCCCTGTAAAAGCAGAAATAGCTGAAACTTGAACCCGAAGGGAGCTAACTGATAATGGTAAGTCCAAACCTGATTGCAGGAACCCCAACACATCTTGAACTATGGGTGAAACATAGGAACTGGTTCTGGAGGACACATAATAAACGAACTTGGCCCAGATTCGTTCATACACTTTATTAGAGCTTCTTCTCCTTGCACTTAGGAGAGTGGGGATGGCTTCCTTAGGACACCCTACAGCTTCCAGCCTTCCCCTCTCAAGAACCAGACCTTCAACCGGAGTTGAGCCGGACATGGATGGAGAACCGACCCTTGGGAGAGAAGGTCCCGCCTGGACGGAAGAGGAACCGGGTCCCGAAAGCTGAGCAGGGATAGGAGAGGAAACCAGGGCCTGTTGGGCCAGTACGGGATTATTGCCAATACTTCTACTCCTTCCCATCTGAGTCTCTTCAGGAATTGGAAGATGATTGGCGTTGGAGGGAAGGCATATGCCTTGTGGAATCGCCATTGCTCTGTTAGGGCATCTATCCCGTAGGCCTGCGGATCCTTGAACCTTGAATAGAACCTTGTTAGCTTCTTGTTGAAACGACAGGCGAATAGCTCCACTTCTGGAGACATCCCCAGGGATAGAACCCACTGGAACACTTCTTCGTGAAGGGTCCACTCGTTGTTGTCCAAGTGGACTCGTGATAGAAAGTCTGCCTGGACATTGAGGACTCCGGGTACATAGGCTGCTGTTAGGTTGGACAGGTTCCTCTGGGCCCAACGCATTATTGGATCCACTTCCTTCAGCAAAGACCGACTTCTGGTGCCCCCTTGCTTCCTCACGTATGCGACCGCAGTCGTATTGTCCAGCCTGAGGACTACGGATGCACCCACTATCAGATGTGGAAATGCCAACAGCGCTAGGAAGGCTGCTCGCAGTTCCTACACATTCGACACTATTCCCCGAGAGGGAAAGTCCCAAATGCCCTGAGCCACTTCCGACAGACAATGTGCCCCCCAGCCTTTGTTGTTGGCATCTGACGTCACTGAGATCCATTTGATTGGCAGAAGAGAATGACAATTCAGTAGATTCTCCCGACGAAGCCACCAAAGGAGGGAACCTCTTATGGTCTGAGTAACTTCGATGGACTGGGCCTTCTCTCCCGACCATTGACGGAGAAACCCCACCTGAAAGGGGCGCATTCCTCCATTGTGCCCACTTCACCATCGGTATAGTAGACACCATGGTGCCAATGATCTTTAGGCAATGAAGAGCACTGAGACGAGATGAGGAGAGAGCTAGGTGGATCCTGTCTCGTATTACTGCAATCTTCTCCTCGGGTAGAGAGATGGTACCTCTTGCCGTGTTGAACAGGGCGCCGAGGAACACGAGAGACTGTGTAGGAACCAACTGGCTCTTCTCTAAATTCAGGAGCCAACCAAATTCTTTGAGGGTTGCAATGACTTGATCCCTGTGGCTCAAGAGACAATCCTTGTCCTGAGCGAGAAGAAGCAGATCGTCTAGATAATGATGAATCCGGATCTGACTCTCAACAAGGCTACAACTGCCAGAAGGACTTTCGAGAAAGTGCGAGGGGAGGTTGACAGTCCGAAAGGAAGGCAAGTAAACTGTAAATGGAACTGGCCAATGGAAAAACAAAGGAACTGTTGGAACTCTGTGGCCACTGGGACGTGAAAATAGGCGTCTTTGAGGTCTATTGAGAAAGCCAGTCCCCTGGCTGAACTGATTGTTGAATCGTGGACAGTGTTTCCATTTTGAACTTTTCCTTTTTTATGTAGCGATTTAGATGCGTCAGGTCTATTACGGGTCTCCATGTACCGTTCTTCTGGACCAGGAAAAGAGGTGAATACATTCCCCTGCCGCGCTGGACATCTGGAACAGGAATAGCGGCACCTTGATCCAACAAAGATTTTATGTAAGCTAGAAGAATTTGTCTTTTTTCTTCCGATTTTGGAATGGATGTGGGAACACATGTCACGATCATTCCACCATCCCGATCGTACATAGGAGACTTACCCGCAGGTTTCCTGTACAAGAGGATCGTCGGTGCCCTCGGACGCGGGTTGGCGCACACGAACGCACGCGAGTGCATGTAGTCCCTAACAGGCGCACGCGGGTGCGCGTTGATACGAGCGAGCGCACGCGGGTGCGCGATAATCCGATCGGGCGTACGTGGGTACGCGGGGTCACGAACGGGAGCACGGTCACCCGCGGGGGTACGCAAACGTACCGTGCGACCGTTCCTGGCGCCCAACAGGCTATTTAAGGGATCAGCTTCTGCTACGCGGTGCTGTCCTGTCTACAGCGTTCCTGTGACTTCTGCTACCAGTTCCTGTGTGTTCCTGATACTGTACCCGGCCTGTTCCTTGACCTTGTCTGTTTGCTGCCTGCCTCCGACCCTTTGCCTGATTGACCACGCTTCTGCCTTCTGCTCTGTACCTCTGCTGTCCGATAGTTACCGACCCGGCTCGCCTCTGACCACGCCTGCCTGTCCTCCCGAGTGCCAGCACCTACTACCCTTGTGGTTCCTGCTTGACTACCTGTGCCAGCTGTTCCTGCAGTTCCTGTCCGGCTTCCAGCGCTAGTTGCACCTACCGTTCCTGTCAGCTACCTGTTCCGGCTGTGCCTGCCATCTGCTATCCGGCCTGGCACTTGTGTCCTCCGGACTCCTGAATCCCTGTCTCCACCTCCAAGGGCTCTCGAGCCGGAGGCTTACGAGGCGCCGCTCCCTGCACGTTTGGGCTCTCCAACCAGGTACGTGACAACACATTTGAGTTTGGGTACACTGCTGAACGTCCACGTGTGTCCGGAGGAAACCGTCTTGACGGTCCAAAAATCTTGGATCAAGGCCGCCCAAACGAGTCGAAAGTGGAACAAACGTGCTCCTACTCGGACTGCCTGGACGGGCTTGATCTCAAAAGGACTTAGTCGGCTCCTTCTCCCCCATTGAACTGCTTTTCGCAGACTTCTTGAGAGATGTCTGTCTGGACCTCCAAGATCTGGAAAATTCTCGTCCAGGCCTGTAAGTGCGTGCCTCCCTAGCACGATCTTGAACCTGCTTCCTAGGGAACGATCTTCTTTGACTCTGCAGGCATCTATCCTGGGGAAGAAACCCAGACTTTCCCCCAGTGGCTCGAGTTATGACACTATCCAGCTTATTGCCGAAAAGGGAAGAACCGTCAAAAGGAATATGACACCAAACCTGCTTAGAAGCAGGATCGGCCAACCAAGGACAGAGCCAAAGGGCACGCTTGGCAGTTACAGATGAGAGCATAACTCGAGCCACCAGACGGATAATGTCGATCGAGGCTTCTCCCAGGAAAGCTGAAGCCAGTCTCATTTCCTGAATGGGAGAACTCCTGGCCAGATCTTCAGAAACATTCCTGAGTGAATCATCAACATTATTGGAGCAAACCTCCATTGCTCTAGACAGAGCCGCTAAGGCCAAAGCCGGCTTACAGGCCATGCCAGCCGTAAGGTAGATCCGCTTTAGGTGAGAATCAATTCTCCTATCCAAAGCGTCCTTAAAAGAGACTGTGTCTTCCAGGGGAAGGGTCACATGCCTGCCCAATCGCATTACCGCTGCGTCCACTAGAGGGGGAGACTCCAAATTCTTAACCTCTTCTTCCTTGAAAGGATAAAGTCTCTGAATCTTAGAAAGAAGAGAATTATTTTTCTCTACCTTACTCCACTCATCTGAAATCACTTCTCCCAGTTCTGAGAGGAAGGGGAAGCTAATACGCTCTTTCCTCAATTGTTTGAAAAATTTTCTTTGTTTTGCCGGGGCCACTACCGGCTCTTCCCAGTTCAGTGTTTCCTTAATGGCTTTGACCAAGGGAGGGAGCAGGGCAAAGTCAAAACCTGAACCAGACTCTTCCTCCTCAGATTCACTTTCTGAAAGGACAGCAGATGGATGGCTAGGCAACGAGGAATCCCAAGTGTCCTGGGCCTGAGCCTCCCTCCCCGGAGACCTTGGAGACTCTATGGGAGACAACTGGGGGGCTTCAAACTTCTTAAGACTGTCCTTAACCAATCTTTCCACCATAGACCTTAGCTGTTGGTCAGAGTCACTCCTTTCACCCGTTGCTTTGATATAACAGTCATCACAAAGGGACTTGTCAGCAGGAACCTGCGTCTTGCACCCCCAGCATACACCTTCAGCTCCGTGACTTGGGCGAGCTGTTGAAGGGCGGGAAGATTCCCGGCTACGGAGACTGGTTCTCGCAGGAGAATCATGTCGTCTGGACCTGGAAGAGGAATGCCGGCGGTGGGACTTAGACGAATCACTTCCTCGGTGAGAACTTCGTCGTTGAGTAGACCTAGAAGGGCTGTAGAACAAACCAGCAGTGTTAGTGGAACATTCCCTAATGTTCCACTGCTTCCCCCCCCCGGCAGGTAACCCCAAAAGAAGTACCTTCTCCGAGGGGGCTGGCCACTAGCAGGCGGTGAGGCATCCACAGGATCCATCAGGGCTGGAGAAAAAACAGCCTAATTTAAATACAGAAAACAGCAAGGAGGCAGAGAAAAAACTGATCCCATAAAGACACATACCTTAAAACAGAAGAATCAAAGCTCAGGAATGATGCTGCAGGCTTCACAAACATCCCAGGGATACTACCAGCTGTTTTCCGTTTTTAAATTCGCCGCCATAATGACGTCACAATTTGTCACTAAAACGCTAGTGCGCATGCGCGAAGCCCGCATCGCGCATGCGCGAACCAAGCCTCGTCCTCGCTCCGGTCTCGCGCATGCGCAGAACGACCGAGCGACGAACGAGGAAGTAACTGGGCGGCTGGAACGCACGGAAACCAGCCGCCCAATCAAGCCAGATACACCGCACGGCGCTGTATGGGGAGATGAAAAAACGGGGGGACACTGTACAAAAAAGAAAGCAGACAACAGACAAATACAGGCTGCCATGGAAAGAAAACGGCTCACCACTCCAGTAGACGGACACCAGCCGAGGTAGGTCCCCACACATGCCGGACTTCTGAGAGGGGGGGGAGGTTGGGGGCGAACAGTCACCTGCTAGTAGCAAGGTTCACGACTTAAAACGCGGTTTCACCTGTCAGTGACCAGGCATACATCTCTTCAGCGCTTCTTCCATATGCCCCTTTTCCATACTCCGCTAGTAGCTAGAGCTTATTGGAAATTTGCGACTTCCAAGTCGCACGGCCGGTCCGTAACGCAGAAAAAAGTAAGTCTTTAGGGTAAAAAGACACATGTTAAGTCCTATGGAGGAGGACAAAAAAAGAACACGGCCTGTGGCAGGGAGCAAAGATTTATGGGAGTGTCGTCCTATAGGGTAATGGAGGCGGGACTAAACCCACACGTAGGCTGCCATGGAGTCTGTCAGGAAAGTTTTATTTGTGGGGGAAACAAAAAAAGGACATGCAAATTTGCGTTTGTGGCTTGAAGGGGTTACTTTTTTTTTTTTTTTTTTTAAGAGTGGGCAGTTGGCTTTTTCGTGATAACAACCAATGCGGCTAAATGCCGCTCGAGAGGGAGCGTCTAACCCCCCCTCCCGCTGCTCTTCCCGTCCCACCGGTAGACGCGAGCCACCCGCCGGCACGTCCGCTGCCTAGGCTGAGATTTGAACCATGCCAGATTTGGTTTGGATCGGGTCTCCGATGTAAAATCCCAATGGCACCGATTTATTAAAAAAATAACAGTATTCAGAATCGCTGATTTTGGCGATCTGAGTACTTGTAGTGCAAAAGAAGGGTCTTTTAGACCCCTGATCCCTCCATAAAGAGTACCTGTCACATGTCTATTACTGTCACAAGGGATATTTACATTCCTTGTGACAGCAATAAAAGTGATTGGATTTTTATTTTTTTATTTTTTTATTTTTTTAAAGGGACAATGTAAAAAAAAATAAAAAATTATTTATTTATTTTTTATTTAATTTTTTTTTATATTTTTTTAAGCGCCCCCTCCCGTCTTCGCATGCTTGCGCAGCAAAGAAAACGCATACGCAAGTCACGCTGCATATATAAATGTTGTTCAAATCACACATGTGAGGCATCGCCGCGACCGTCAATAATACTAGCACTAGACCTCCTCTGTACTTTACCTGGTAATCTTTACATTATTTTTAAAAGCATTGCCTATGGAGATTTATTAGGTACCGTTGTTTTTCTCCATTCCAGTAGCGTTCACAAGCACGACATGTTAGGTATCTATTTACTTGGCATCATCTTTCACATTATAGAAAAAAATTGGGCTAACGTTATGTTTTTTTGGGGGGTTTTTTTTCATAAAAGTGTACTTTTCCTGCAAAAAATGCATTTGAAAGAGCACTGCGCAAATATTGTGTGAAAATTTTTTTTTTCAATGATCACCATTTTATTCGCTAGGGTCTCTGCTAAAAAAAAAAATATATCAATGTTTGGGGGTGCTACGTAATTTTCTAGGAAAAAAAACAAAAAATACAGATTTTAACTTGTAAGCAACAAATGTCAGAAATAGGCTTAGGGATGAAAGGGTTAAAGTAATGCAGTGCCATATTGCAAAAATATGACCCAGTCATGAAGGGGGGGTAAACATCACACACATTAACGTGTATATATAACACGTCCTAATACACAGGGGTCAAGGAGACCTGAAGATAATTTAGTTACACAAAGCATTTGGCAAAACTCTCCTCCAAAGTAAATTTACAAGCGGCACCGTACTATTGTACATTAGACTGTAGCAATGTAGAAGTTTCATCATTAACCACTTGCCAACTGCTGCAAGCCGATATACATCAGCACAATGGCAGCGGTGGGCAAATGGGTGTACCTGTACATCCCCTTTAATGTAATTTAACTGTACGGGCTGGGCTAGCCGCCCAGCGAGCGCAGCGTGATCATGTCCGCAGAACTGGTGGACTCTCCTGGCAATCGTGTCTATGTAAACAAGGCATTTCCCCTTCTGCCTTGTGACATGACAGAGATCACCGATCTGTCATCGGGAGCAGTGATCACTGTCATGTGAGTAGTAGCCCATCCCCTCCCACATTTAGAATCACTCCCTAGGACACACTTAACCCCTTCCCTGCCAGTCTCATTTACACAGTAATCAGTGCATTTTTTATAGCACTGATCACTGTATAAATGCCAGTGGTCCCAAAATAGGGTCAAAATTGTCCGATGTGTCCGCCGTAATGTCACAGTCACAATAAAAACCACAGATCGCTGCCATTACTAGTAAAAAAAAATAAAAAACAATAATAAAAATGCCATAAAACTATCCACTATTTTGTAAACTTTTTTTTATAACTTTTGCGCAAACCAATCAATTGGCGCTTATTGCGATTTTTTTTTTTTTATCAAAAATATGTAGAAGAATACATATCGGCCTAAACTGAGGGGGAACAAACGTTTTTTTATATTTTTTGGCGAATATTTATTATATATCACAAAAAATAAAAACCACAGAGATGATCAAATACCACCAAAAGAGAGCTCTATTTGTGGGAAAAAAAGGAAGTCAATTTTGTTTGGCCACAAAGTCCCACGACTGTGCAATTGTCTGTTAAAGCGACACAGTGCCCAATTGCAAAAAGTGCTCTGGTCAGGAAGGGGGTAAAATCTTCCAGAGCTGAAGCTGTTAATTTAGGTTTTCATTGAGGAGTAATCAGTAGAGGAAAATCAACTGTTTCAGAGATAGTTATTGAAATCTGAATGGGATCAGAAGCTCTGAATGCCACTTTGTGGCCATAAATTGCAAATGGGTACACAATGTGGAGAGGGTGATATAGGGACAAGGTTGCAAGCCAAAGCTTTGAACTTTTACTATATGCTGGAATGGTATAACTTGATGTAATATACAAAGCTTGCTTTGGTTCCATGGTGGTGGCTGGATGGAGGGTAAGCAGACTTTATTGAAGGAGTGAGCCGAAATACAGTTTGTGATCCAAATATAACATTGCCTTACCTTCTTGATGTCAGGTGGCCATTGTACCCTTAGACAAACTGAATGTGAAGATCCACCTTCTCCAGCACAGCCCTGAACCAGTGAGTGAGTCTGATTCATTACTGGTGTTGATGTTGCTAAGGTTAACCCTATAAGCCAGCACAATGTTCTGCCAGATTTGTTTCTAGGTTTTATAATATAAACACTATATTTTCAAAAGAATTGGGATGCCTGCCTTTGCACACACATGAACTTTAATGGTATCCCAGTCTTAGTCTGTAGGGTTCAATACTGAGTTGGCCCACCCTTTGCAGCTATAAAACTGGGTTCACACTAGTGCAAACTGGATGCGGATTTCCCCACTGTCAATTGGCATATCAGGAGATTGTGACCGGCTCTCTATGGAGTAGGGTTGCCACCTCATCCCTTTAAAACCGAACACATATTAATTACACAGTTTCTGTGGCTGATTAAGGTGATAATTAAACTCACTTGGTGCCTTATCTGCATGAAATTAGCCTCAGAACCTGTGTAATTCATATGTGTTCGGGTTTAAAGGGATGAGGTGGCAACTCTACTATGGAGCCTATTCACGTATCTCTGTGGTGGCTGTGGAGCGGCTTGCACAGGGGTCCTGTGCGTCTTTGGCTCCATTTCAGGGCAGAATTCAGGTAAAAATTTGGCCTCACTGGACCTAGAGTTGCCACCTCATCCCTTTAAACCCGAACACATATGAATTACACAGGTTCTGAAATGAATTTAATGCAGATGAGTTTAATTACCACCTGAATCAGCCACAGAACCCGTGTAATTCATATGTGTTTGGTTTTAAAAGGATGAGGGGGCAACTCTAACTGGGCCCTTGCTGCAAGCCGCATCTGTCTACCAAGCCTTAAGACAAGTTAAGGTGCAAAAATCATGAAATAATAATATTATGTCCCCACGGGGAGAAAGAAGTCTACATGAGTACATGAAATAAGTGCAGAGTAATTCTGCATCTACTTAATTAAGTCCGGGGGAGTGATTAAACAGTCTTAGTTCATTTGTAGGGAGGATCCGCATGCAGGGCTGCCACCTTAAGGGAGCTGAAACCAGGCTCCTGAATTGCTGAAAGTACGAAAAGAAGAGAGAGGGGGCGCCTCTGGGTGCAGATTTTTTCAAAGTTTATTTACAGTATTACAATAATAAAATTTGCACTCACATATTGAAGGTTAAAATCAGGCATTGAGCACAGGAGGGGTCATCTGATATATCTGGTTCAGTCTGCCAGCTAGTAGTCCGGTCCGCATCTATCATCTTTCCTGTTCCTCGCAGCGTTATCCACTGCTCAGTTGTTTCGGAGATGCCCGCTTGTGGTGGATGCAGAGGGCATGTAGTCAGAATGAGGCTTGGAATGCATAGACGAGCGGGGCACGGAACTGTGACGTCATATGTGTGCAACGCGTTTCTTGAGCGTGTGGGTCGAGGTGGCAAGACGACCGTGCTTTTTCGTCAGGCTAATCAGGACTACATACCCTCTGCGTCCACCACAAGCCGGCATCTCTGAAACATCTGAGCAGTGGATAACGCTCTCTTCTTTTCCTACCAAGCCTTAAGCCTCATACACATAATCGGATTGTTGGCCAACAAAGTGTCGTACTTTTGTCCAAAGGGCGTGTGCCGTGAACTTGTCCTGTAAACAAGATTTTACACAATTGTCGGCCAACAAACATGAACGTAGTGATGTACTACGTGGAATTTCAGCTCTTGAGTGCCACCCTTTGGGCACCTTCTGCTAATGTCATGTTTGGTGAGCATTGATTCCGAGCATGCTTGTTTGTACTTTGGACTTTTTTGTGATGAGCTTACATACAATGCAAAAATCTGGCAACAGACCGTTCGTTGTCTGCCAAAAATTTACTAGCATGTCATCTAACATTTGATGCGATTGGACACAGCTGATCACGTGGTAAAGAACCTACGTCAGAGGCTCTTTAGCTCAATCGAAGATGCGGTATGTCAAACTGACACACCACACCACCGATTGCCGCAACGCATGCCCCCAGGGGCACACGATCGCGGCTTATCCCGTTGGACGTCATATGTCGCCCAGTCAGGATAATGAAACCACTTCTCAGACGTAATTTTGTTATATGGCAGGTGTGAAGTGGTTAACCACTTGCCGACTGCGCTATAGCCAAAATATTGGTCTTGTGTTTGTGGATCTAGGAAGGACACACTACACTATAATCCCACTATACTGACACAATACACTATACTCAAACCATACTGAAACACTACACTGACACACTACACTGTAACTACACAATATTGACACACTAAACTCAAACTATACTCACACTATACTAACACTTTACACAATAACACACTAACTCTCTAGTAGCAAACTGAGCCCTGCTCTATCTATCTCCACTCCAACAACACACTGCAAAAGCTTCCCGTGGGAAGGAACCTTTTATAGTGTAGGGTGGGACTATGATCACTGAGAAATCATTGGGCAAAGTCATAATGACTTTGTCCAATCATGGCTCTGACAGTGTTCTGTGCACAGATTAGGTGAAGCTTTGCACCTGACCAGTGGTCAGATGCATTGCTTCAGCCAATCAGGGCCCTAGTGTCCCTGTGCATTGTAGGGTGCTTGGCCGGGCAAACATCCCGCAGAGTGCCCCGCAAATTCAGGTGTTTGCCGAACAGGCGATGTTCGGGCCAAACTTTTGCTTGGCTTGAATTGTTCACCCAACTCTAGCTGCAACCAAGGATCTACCCCTTAAATTCCTTTCTTGTGGACTAGTTCCCTAATCTGCTTCCAGTGATGTACTCCTGAAGAAGATCCTTGGATGAGGCCTAGTGTCATGTGGCATCACTACTATGGAGGAGCTCCTCCTTCACAAACTTTTACGTACAAAGTTTTTTTTTTCTGCCAACAAGATTATAACCCTCTGTTAGCAGAATGTACAGATAATTTAGTGTGAGGATGTATTTTCTTATGTTTCTTGCAGGACCATCATGAACGACTGTCGTCCTGCCTAGTTCTGGACTTTTAAGACTGTTCCTGCTATTCTTACAGTCATGCTGGGAGGGCTTCTCTTTTGGGGGAGGTGCTCCAGAAAACATGTACATATGTTGACATTGACAGCTCTTTCTAGCTACAGGGACCAGAGAGGCACAGAATGCAGACTGAAAGGGTTAATAGAGTGCCGGACATGACAGGGATGACTGATGGATCAATAGGGTTAAAAGTGCAGCAAGGGGTGGAACAGAGCAAAGGGGGTATGCATTGAGAATCAATTTGCAGAGAGAGGTTAGGCGCCATATAAAGGGAGCAGGAGGAGCATTGAGGCACTTGCAGAAAGCAAGCTGACGCAGGGAGGCAGTTTTTTCCCACTGCTCCTCCAACAATGGCTGCTGGCGAAACTGCGGAAGACGGCCGCGGTGAAGGGATCCGACTGGCTGAGGGAGCAAGTGGGGGACCTTGTGGAAGATGAAGCGTGCGGATCGGCATCAGGTGAGGCGTCCCAGCGCGCGCGGAGATCCCGGCCTCCGGCGCGTTTTTCACCAGGACCTGCACCTCGGCCACCTCGTTTGACCAGGACCCTGGGGAGGATCGATCGATCCCCCCCAGCGAAGCGGGCACAGCATGACGGACCAGGTCCCGGGCGGTCCACGCGCCACCGACCAGTTTCGGGGGTGGGCCCACGGGCCTTCGCACCGACTCCCGCCTGGCAGAAGGACAGCAGAAACCCGGCAGGGATCGTGTACCCCAGAGGGTCGGATGGGACAAGAGGAGAGCTGAGCGGAGGGACAGAGCCTGTGTACAGAAGGGCAGAAGTGTCGGCGGAGGTTATCGGGCAGAAGGTCGGCTGCTAAGGATGGAAGCAGGGGACAGCTGCAGGTGGCCAGAGTGCCTGTCAGGATGGGTTTGCAACGCCAGTCTGATAGGGGCGGCTTGTTAGCAGAAGGACAGTTGGCTCAGCAGCATGGCACCAAGGCCTCCGGGGCCGCTTCACCCGGGCGCTGACCCCGCCAGAGTGCAGGAGGACAGATCGGAAGGGGAAATATCGGAGGAGGAAGAACCACAAGGGCCAGCGAGGGTGAGCAGTGAAGCGGCTGTTGGGAGAGCTCCTGGTCAGCCGGGTAAGTCATCTGATACTTTCTCATTATCAAATGCATTGTGGGACTTGCTAGGAGTGGTTAATGTGGCGCAAAAGCACGGGGGGCAAGAAAAAGGGGTGGTACCAGACCAGTCAATGGCGGGTGATGGGTCTGCCTTCGCTGGGCCCGCTGATCAGATGAAAGATCTTTTGGAGGGCCTGTGGGCCCTGGTGGGTAGATTCAAGGGGGGGCAGGGACTGTCATCGCAAGTTAGTCCATGGACGGCTTTGGCGATTGGGGTCACTGACGGGGGGTTGGGGGGAGCCGGATAGGCACGCCCCCAGCGACCTCGGCAACTGAGTGGTCGGGGGAGGCAGGGGTCACGGGTCAAGAAGGGGACAATGGGGCCAAGGAGATGGTGGCGAGGACCGACGTGGTCAGGATTGCGGATGCAGTGTGGTGTGAAGTGTACGTGTGCTTCGAGGGCCCGCTGGGAGCGCAATTAAAACAGGAGGTGCACGAGAAGATAGGTAAAGGTGAGTATGTGGAGATCTTCTCGTTGCTCCCATTGGAGAAATTTAATCTGGATAGGGTGAAACCCGATAGCTCCAAGAAGGATGATGAGGAAAAGCGATGGTATCAGCTGATCCCACGCACTTTCGCCAACTGGCTGGAGGCATTTGCCATTTTGGCTAGCGTTATAGGTGAGAAGAACCCCGAGCATTGTTCGGCGTTATTTTGCTATATGGATGCCATAAGAGAGGCTCACAGAGTATATGGGGGGGGGGGGGTGGCCTGGCTCTGTTACGACGAGCAGTTCAGGCAGCGAAAGGCGGTTCGGTCAGAATTGCGATGGGACCATAAGGACATCAACCTCTGGATGAGGCTTATGTCATCGGCGCGGGCCCCGCCTCAGTTTCTTCAGGGGGGGGCGCGGGAGTGCACCGTCCTCAGGGCTGCCGGCCGGAAAGAAGTGGGGAGTGTGCTTGCAGTTCAACGAAGGAGCCTGTAAATTCGGGGTTGGGGGAGCCCACATGCTGGCCAGGTGCTTCAAGAGGGGGAAGCAGGCCGACGACCCTGCTCAAAAAAGGGATGACGCCGGTGGAAGTGGAAAGGATGCTTCCTTTTCTAAGTAAGTATCCGGACAAGGAGGCGGCGCGGTTTTTGGCTTTGGGTTTTCGGGACGGTTTCAGGATTCCATGTTCATTGGCGGTGATACCGCTGGTGGCGAGTAACTTGATATCAGCATTGCAACAACTGGGGGTCGTGGATAAGAAATTGGGGAAAGAGGTGGCTTTGAGGCATATAGGGGGGCCGTTTGAGACTAAGCCTTGGGGGAACTTGGTGATGTCCCCATTGGGGGTGGTCCCCAAGAAGGAGCCCGCTAAGTTTCGCCTGATACATCACTTGTCCTTTCCAAAAGGGGGTTCAGTCAATGACTTTATTGACCCAGATGGTGCACGGTTTCTTACAAGTCATTTAATGCCGTGGTCGGATGGGTGAGGCGCTACGGTCGGGGAGCGCTCATGGCATAGGCCGATATTGAATTGGTGTTCCGCCTGATGCCGGTTCATCCGGACAGCTTTCGGCTGCTGGGGTGCCACTGGCGTGACCAGTTCTACGTGGATATGTGTCTACCAATGGGCTGCTCCATTTCGTGCGCATATTTTGTCTTAATTTCTTCCCGCCCCCCTCCCTCCCTTGTTTCATTCTCTTCCTGTGCCACCTTTTACTTCCCATCTGTGTACCTAAACACACAATATCACAAAAACGTGCCTCCAATCCATTTCGCCCCAAAAAAAGCAGTGAATATAAAGAGAAGAAACAAAAACATTTTAATCTACCCATAAACCATGAAAAAAAAAGAAAAAAAAAGAAGGAAAAAACAAAACAAAAAACCCCAAGAAAGAAGAGAGCCCCTTCCCCCTTCCCCCCCAGAAAGAATTTTTTTTTATCCCCACAATCTCCCTTCCCAGGTGGAGAGGGAGGTAGTATCTAAGCTCTAAAATCTATGGCACCGACAGCTTAATAATTTGTGTCCCAATTGGACAGAGTTAGACAAATATTCTAATCGCCTCTAGGAAAAAAAAAAATAAAAAAAGGAGGGGGGGGGGGGAGAGGAAAAAAATAAACAAAATAAAAAGGAGGAATTCCTCCTCCCTCCTCTTCTCCTCTCTCCCCTCCATCATACCCCTCAGAAGTGCCTGCAGTGACCAGATTCTCCCAAGGAAAAAAGAAAAAAACATAAAGGGGTATGACCGAGCGCCAAATAAAAAAAAAAAAGGGGGGGGGGTGGGGGTGGCATATTTTAGCTATCTAGCAGTAAAAAAAAAAAAGGGGGAGATCCCTCCCAGCCCCTACATCTTCCCTCCTATTTAAGGTGGTATTGTCCTTTCTCTTGTCAGTCCGTCTCCTTCTGGGGTTCATAATCCCTTTCCTCTAATGATGTCTTTGTTTCTTGGAGGGTTTACTATTGGTTGCAGCCAGTTCTGAATCGCAAAAGCTTCCATTTCAAGAAAGGCAAATAGATCTGGGAGTTCTATTGGATGCTTAAGCTATTGGATGCTATTGGAAGTAAGTTCTGACATCTACTATGGTCTTCCAACTCTTCCAACTGTAATTGCTTAACAGAAACATGGGAGATTTGTGCATTCTGTACCTGCTCCAGATGCTAGACACAGCTTTCCAGGGCGGTCCAGGAGGTCTCCCCACTCGCCAATCTCTCTGTCAATTGCTGCACTTCTACCTGTAGTGCCTACAGATCTCTGCGGTGCATTTCCTCCAGGCACGCGACCATTACTGCCATGTCCACCCGTGTTGGCAATGCCTGCAGGTCTGCACGGGTAGGTAGAGTTTGCAGTAATGTTCTCAGATAAGGGTCTCCCGCCGTTCTCCCTTCTTGCTGTCCCTCATAGTCGGCGTGTTGCTTCTCTGTGTTACTCTGTGTTACTCTGTATTCCTCGCTCCATACTGTTCTCGGCTGGTAAGGTGGGGGGGGGAGGGTTTCGCTGTGCAGATTCTTTCACTTCCTCCCTGAATATCATGTGTTCCACGCGTTCCTCCTCAGTAATTTCTGTATCAAACGCTGCTTGTCTCCGGGAGGCTGCAGCTCGCGTACGGGGGAAGAACTGTTCAATCTCAGGCTGTGCTTTTTGTTTTTGTTTCTGCGGCTTCTCTCTTCTCTTCATCCCAGTATAAATTACCGCACTATGGTCGGGCTTCCAGGGTGTTTGACTTCAGTCACCGTCCTTTGGCCAGGTGGAAGGTCGGAGCTCTAAGAGCGTGTGTCTCACTCCTCCGCCATCTCCAAGCAATGTCCCTGCGATGGTCGTGCACATATTTTAAAGCATTTAGCTCCTTTTTGGAATGGGTGGGGAGGGATGTTTCGGGCCTATTTGGATGACTTTCTGTGCATGGGCCCACCTACCTCTGCTTTGTGTGTGATTCTGCTTTCCACATTGCAGCACATCGAAGGCAGGTTCAGGGTACCCCTGGCGGGGGACAAAATGGAAGGGCCCACATCAGAGCTGAGTTTCTTGGGGATAGTGATTGGCTCCAGGGCTATAGAGTGCCGGTTGCCAAGCAATAAATTGGAGGATTTGCAGAGGGAGATCAGGGAGATCCATGGACAGCAAAAAGTGGAACTGCAGACTTTACAGTCGTTGCTGGGCAAGCTGAATATTGCTTGTAGGATCATCCTCATGGGGAGGGTTTTCTGCCGACGGCTGTCGGCAGCCACTGCAGGGGTTAGTGTTCCTACTCACTTTGTTCTCTTGCATAGGGAGCACAGGGAAGATTTGCAGATGTGGCATGAGTTCTTGGCCTCATATAACGGTAGGGCCATGTGGATGTCCGGCCTAGTGAGCAATTTCGATGTGGACTTGGTCACCGACGCGGCGGGCTCTACGGGCTATGGGGCATTCTTTCGGGGCTAATGGAGTGCGGAACCTTGGCCGCAGTCCTGGGGCAGGGCTGGGTTTCTTGGGAACCTGGTGTTGCTCAAACTCTTCCCGGTGGTGTTGGCCTTGGAATTGTGGGGAGAGGAGTTCTGAAACCTGAAACTGCACATAAATTGCGATAATATTGGGGTCCTGTAGGTCATTAATCGCATGGCGCCTTCATCACCTCCGGTCATTCGACTGCTGCGGCAATTGGTGTTTAGGTGCTTACAGTTACATTTTTTTATATATGCCGTCCACATCCCAGGGGTTGAGAATTCATTGGCCAGTACTCTGTAAATATGTCTTATCAATCATTTGTTTTCACAATGAAAAGTCATTTTGTAATGAAAACTTTGCTCAGCTATTATTTTCTCCATATTGGAGTTTTTAACTCTTTAGCCAGGACTACCTCCACCTAAGCGTGTGGAGGTTCCAGGTTAAAGGTGATAGCAGGTATGGTTAGTGATGAAAATATTGATCAAAAGAGAGGAGACTGTAATGGAAATTTGTAAGTTCTGTATAAAATTGTATTCTATTTTATATGTATTGCACAATGCCCTCACTGTGCACACAGCACTAATGTTTTCAGTACATGCTTTGCATTCTTTCGAGTCCTGATTAGAATTAGCCAGCCTATGTAATGCCCCTTGTTACCATAAACATACAATTGTAATATTAATGTGATACCTACGTAATCATGTGTATAAAAACCTTCAAATGCGTCATAATAAAGGAGAACAGTTATTTGGAAAGATGCTGAGTGTATCTTTTTTGCTGTTCCCTACTGCAGTAATTTTTATTAATTTGGAACTATTTTGGAACACTAATCAATATGAAGATAGGAGTTGCCTATCTCCAAAATATCAATTTCACTGACTGCAGCTGGGTGCCTGATAGGAGAGAGGAGGAGGAGGCACATCGCCGACGAAGCAGGATGCCTTCCAGGGGCCAGCTTAAGGGCAGCACACTAACTGCATCATACTGCAGAGCTCCGCATGTGCAGGGCGCAGCCTCTGCGTGTTATTCCAGAAGATCTTTGGTGTGGGCCTTTTTTTGAAACGAGTGCATCAGATCACACCGCTGCTATTTGCAACATATGTTTCAAGCGTATCTCGCATGGACAAAATATCAGCCGCTTGGACACCACATGCTTGACCTGGTGATTCTGACACACCTCTCTCCTCCACCCCCTCCTCTTCTTCTTCCTCCATGGCCTCTTCCTGTGCTTTGTCTTCAGAACCAGCGGTGCTCCATATGCGTTCAAGGGGCTACGCTAGTATGCAGGTAAAAAGATGCCATGCACAGGTGTGCTTGGGGGACAGGAGCCACACTGGGGCAGAGATTCTGTCAGCTCTGCAGGGGAAGACTGAGAGGTGGTTGACACCATGGCAGCTTAAGCCAGGAATGGTGGTTTGCGACAATGGCACCAACTTCCTCTCCGCCCTCCGACAGGGACAACTGACCCATGTGCCCTGTTTGGCTCACGTCCTTAACTTGGTGGTGCAGCGGTTCTTGGTCGGGTACCTAGGCCAACAGGATGTCCTGAGGCAGGCCAGGAAAGTCTGTGTGCATTTCCGCCGGTCATATAATGTCAGTGCTCGGCTGGCTGACCTCCAAAAGGAATTGAACCTGCCCAAGAACCACCTAATCTGTGACATGACTACCATGTGTAACTCAACGTTGGCCATGCTGCAGCATCTGCACATGCAGCAGAGGGCCATCAATGAGTACCTATGTGACTATGGCACCAATACAGGGTCAGGGGAGCTTGTTTTTTTCCCCCATGCCAGTGGGCCATGATCAGGAAGGCATGCACTCTCCTGTCACCATTTGAGGAGGCCACGAGGATGCTGAGCAGTGACAGTGCATGCATAAGTGACACTGTCCCTCTTTTCCACTTGTTGGAGCACATGCTGCCTTGGAATAATGGACAGAGCACTTGAGGCAGAACAGAGGCAGGAAGAGGAGGACTTCCTTGCCTCTCAAGGCCCCCTTTATCCAGACAGTGTTCCTGCTGGCGGTCACACAGGAAGAGGACGAGGAGGAGGAGGAGGATTGTGTCAGCATGGAGGTGGAGCCTGGCACTCAGCATCAGCAGCAGTCTTGTAGGGATCATTTACAGTCCCAAGAAACCTGTGGACTTGTACGTGGCTGGGAGGAGGTGGCTGCGGATCATGTTGTCCTTAGTGACCCAGAGGCCTCTGGACCAAATGCCTCAGCTAACCTACGATGCATGGCCTCCCTGATTAGGCAAAGGCTGCAGAAGGATCCTCGTATTCGTCGGATCAAGGAGAGGGATCATTACTGGCTGACAATCCGCATTACAAGGGTAAGGGTGCAGACCTTATCTTGCCATCGCAGAGGGAGCAGAGGATGAAACATCTTTGGGAGGCCTTGCAGAAAGGTCTGTGCAATGCGTTCCCAGAGACTGGCAGGTTAAAAATTCCTGGTCCTGGACAGCGTGTTGCTGAGGCTTTGGTCAGTCACAGATGGAGCGGTGGAGAAGGTGGCCGTCTGACTGATGCGTTCAGACAATTTTTTAGTCCGCAGCACAAAGGTCTGATCGGTTCCAACAACCATCGCCAGCGTCTGATTTACATGGTGCAGGAATACCTAGGGGCAAGCTCAGACTTGATCTTGATGGGTCTTGAGGATGGTTCACTGGCCAGAGCTTGCACAGTATGCAATTAGGTTACTGGCCTGTCCTGCATCCAGCGTTCTTCCAGAACGCACATTATCTGTGAGGGGTTGCAGTGTTGTGGCACCAGTGCCTAAGGCCCAATTTTTCTGCCCCTGTTCAACAGGGACATGTAATTACAATTCTTGATCTAATATTTCACAGCAGGGCCCATTCCTGTGGCCACCAAGAGTAACTGTGAGAGCTTACAGTGTTGTGCCACCAGCACCACCACCACCAAATGCCCAATTTTTCTACCACTGTTCAACAATGGCATGTAATTACAATTCTTGATATAATAGTTCACAGCAGGGCGTTCCAGTGCCCACCAAGAGTAACTTTGAGGGCTTACAGTGTTGTGGCAACACCAACACCTTAGGCCCAAATTACTGCAGAGCATATAGGTCAGGCCCCTACTTTCAAACATCCAAATTACAAACATATCCTACTTGCATACGGAAGGAGACGACAGGAAGTGAGATGAAATCTACCCCTAGGAAGGCAAATTCTCTCCTGTAAGCCCTTGTACACACGGTCAGAAAATCAGATGGAAAATGTCCGATTGGACCATGTTGTCGGATAATCCGACAGTGTGTGGGCTCCATCGGACTGTTTCTGTCTGAATATCTAACGGACAAAGTTGGAGAGCTTGGCTATAATATTTTCTGACAACATGATCCGATGCACGTCAGTTCCGATCGTGTGTAGCCTAGTCCGACGGACAAGGTGCCACGCATGCTCAGAATAAATTCTGAGACGGAAACGCTCGGTCAGGTAAAACTACCGCTCATAATCGATATAGCACATTTGTCACGCTGCAATGTTAAAAATTCTTTAATGCAACGCATTCTCTTTTTCTTTACAATGCTACAAGAATGAAGTTGTTTTGCTGCTCATATTCACACACACTTCTCCAAAACGTATTTCTTTATTCTTTTTCCTCATTTCATGAATACAATATTTTAATTCGTCACATCTCCCCAATAATTTATTTATTTTTGGTTTTACATTTGGTGGTTGGTTTTTTTAATCAAGATCTCCTTTTTTGACAGTTTGCTCATCTTCGCAATTTTTTTGGTGTGTTTTGAGTGTCAACTTACCACAACACCATTATTATCTTTTTATTTTATTGTTTTATTTTTTAATCTAGATGAGGTTGTTTGGTGTTGGTGCCCCTTGTTTTAATTTGACTTTGTATTTTTGAAATGTACCTGCCTAAAACTGTCCTTTTTGAAGTAAACCACATAAGCAAACAAATAAACAGGAAGGCAACGCTGGAGAAACTGGTCAATTTGGCGAAGCCTTTGGCCCCCAGGGCAGACATAAAATAATTAGAAAATGCAAAATTGGTGGCCTGAGGAGTACATATCTAGAACCCCCAGAAAGTGAATCCCAGGATTACTGTGACAAACTGTCAGATTTTTTCATCGATAAAGACAAAACCATCAGGGAAACAATTTGTCAGAAGAAAACATCCAACCTCAGCCAGCAAATACATAAAGAGGATGTCCGCACCAACATACCGCAACCGCCAAAATTTTCACTATCCCCAATTACCGTAGACACCGCAAAAAACATCATTAATAAACTGCGTGACAGTACCTCACCTATTGACATCATCCCCACAAAACTACTGAAAGAATGCTCCGACATCGTGGCTCCAACCATAACCCACCTCATAAACCGATCATTCCACGAAGGGATTGTTCCCAGCATCCTCAGACAAGGCATTGTCAAACCTCTACTCAAGAAACCAAACCTGGACCCTCAGGATCCAAACAACCGTAGGCCGATTACAAGCCTCAACACCATTTCTAAGATCATGGAGAAAGCTGTAGTACATCAGCTACAACTTCACCTGGATACTCACAAACTCCTGGACCCGCTGCAATCAGGCTTCCGCCCGGGTCATGGAACAGAAACAGCTCTCCTCAAGATTTGGGATGACGCCCTCGAAGCAGCAGATGACGGAGAGCCGTGTCTCCTCGTACTGCTAGACCTAAGTGCAGCGTTTGATACAGTAGATCACAATACTCTACTCGTCCGCCTCACAGAAGTAGCCGGAGTCCAAGACATAGATCTCCATTGGTTCGCGTCCTTCCTAGGAAATCGGTCACAGACAGTGAAACTAGGAAAATTCCTCTCCGAAACTCGGGCAGTCACCTGCGGAGTCCCTCAAGGCTCTCCATTGTCACCCGTTCTCTTCAACATTTACATTCGCCCACTCCTTCAAATCATCAGATGCTCAGATCTCTGCTTCCACTCTTACGCTGACGACATGCAACTTTATTTCCGGATCAATGGAAAAAAAGATCACCAACAACAACTTGAAAACTGCCTCAAATCAATAGAGGACTGGATGACCACCAACTCCCTCCAGCTGAACCAATCAAAGACAGAGCTTCTTATCTTACACCCAAATCATAAGCCCGCAACCAAAACCTCCTGGTCTCCACCAACCGTCTTTGGGCAGACTATCTCCCCAAAGACCAAAGCGAAGAGTCTCGGGGTTATTTTAGACGCACAAATGTCAATGGATGCGCAAATAGGATCTGTAGTCAGTCGATCTCACCATCTACTGCGCATGCTTCGCAGACTCATCCCTTTTATCCCAAAGAATGACAAAGCAGTGGTAGTTGGAACAATCATTAATTCACGACTGGACTACGCAAACTCGCTTTACATAGGATTACCACAATATCAACTTGCGCGATTACAACTGATCCAAAACACGGCGGCAAGGCTGATAACAGGAAAAAAACCCTGGGAATCCATTTCTCCTTCACTGAGGAGCTTACATTGGCTAACCGTAAAAAATCGGATCACGTTCAAGACCCTTTGCCTCACCCACAAATGCGTGCATAGAGAAGCTCCGCAATACCTAATGGAGAAAATAAATCATTACACACCAAACCGCAGTCTTCGATCAGCCAACAAAAACCTCCTCCTCGTGCCCAAAGCCCGGTATAAATCCAAGGGTGATCGGAGATTCGCTGTCCAAGGGCCTCTGCTATGGAATGCTCTACCAATCAACATCCGCCTGGAAGAAAATCACCTGGCTTTTAGGAAAAAACTCAAGACCTTCCTCTTTTAGCAGATGATCAAAGCTCGCCACAGCGCCTAGAGGCGATTCAGTTCGCATTGTGCGCTATATAAGTATTTCATTCATTCATTCATTCATATCTCAGGGAGAGAAGTCTGGTCCAGAAGTCCAAGAGATCAGGAAGAGCATCTATGTCACCAGGCTGTGGTCCTACAAGAGGCTGCATCTTCTGTCAGACCAGACTGAACCCAGGCCATCACTTTCTGGTCTTCCTTAGGCACTTCCCTCCAGGCTTCCTTCCAGGCTGTGGCTCGGCTCCTGTAGTTGTGGCAGAAGGAGGAGGGCAATGGTCGACCTCCCGGTGCCACTTGCCACAGCCTCCTCCCCGGCTGAGGTCTTCCTGTGTATGAAAATGGGACATAGTTTTAGTTTTTTGGTCATCAATCACACAATTTTGTGCTCATGACTGTTGCAAATTGAATGTTAACAAATAGAACAGACTATCATTCTGAGCCCAGCATTTTTCATTCTTGTCCCAATCATTTTTCGTCACTACTGTCTATTGATATGTAAACCACTTTGTTAAATCACAACTTACTGATCAATAATAACATCTAGTTAACATCATTAAATGTACGACAAGAAATATGTTCAACAATGCTATACCTGTCTCAAGCTGGGCCCCTCCACATGTTGCTGCCTGGAAGGCCCAGGTTGGACGTTGGAAGCCTCAGCTGGGGGTGAAGGAAGCCTTGAAGGAAGATGGTAGAGTGGTGGCCTGGGTTCCCTTGGGTCTGCCAGAAAATGCAGCCTCTCGTAGTACACCATCCTGGGGACATAAATGGCATCTGAATCTCCTGATCTCAGAGAATCCTGGAACTTCTTGTGCTCCCTGAGATATGTACTCCTCAGGGCACCAACTTTGGCCTTCACATAGGTCATGTCTGCCGTGGGGACCATGGTCTTTACAAAACCAAGCAGTTTCTCCAGAACTGCCTTTCTCTTTCTTAGGTCATTATAAAAGGGGTTGTTCATCTGCCATAGGCAGGGCAGCTCCCTGAGCAGATCAATGAATGGCCCCATAAAATGAGATTTCTGGAAGGGATCCATCTTGTCTACAAGACACAACACAGGACAAACCCTAATAATAATGTGATGCTAAACTCTCCTAATCTTGTCCCAACATAGGCCTATATAGAAGCAGTATAGGCTAGTGATGCACCAAGTTAAAATTGTACCTTCGCGTGAACGATCCGCACGTCGGCTCCTCACCCTGCTCACAGATCGTATGTACAACACATGCGTGTTGCATTTTATATACAATGCGCGTGCATGAACCTCTGCCCGCCCCTGACATTCTTTCTAGACTATTCCCCGCCCCTTCTCTTTTGGCGCAGTGGGGAGAGCACATGGCGGAGACACAGCAGGTGCGCACTAATAATTCCACTAACGAGGAGGAGGACAAGGAAAGCCCGGAGCCAGAAACGTCCCGATCCCAGAGGAGAAGATTTAAGGCCTCAAATATGTCTTTTGGAGAGATGTTGGAGATGGTGGACATATTGAAGAGGAACAACTATGATGGGAAGTATGGACCTTACCCAAACCCAAATATCAGAAAGGCCAAGATCATGACTAAAGTTGTTAATAGTTTTCAGAAGAATTTTGGGGTACGACGATCCAAAGATCAACTGAGAAAACACTGGTCAGACCTGAAACTGAGGGAGCACGATCAGTACAGAAGGATCAAGCGAGTTCTTCAAAAAAGTAAGTAGTTTGTGTTGTGCTTTGATTTAATGTTGTTTAAAATGGCCACTTTCATGTTCATGGGTTCAATCATTCGTAATAAACGTCGTTCGTTAGCCCCCTCCAAAAACGATGTTTTGCCAACTTGCACTTGACTGGAGTGTGTGTCCACTCCTGGGGGCTGTGTTGGATGTGCAGAGCCGGCCGATGTAGAGCAGTGAGCGTTAGTCTGAGGCGTGGAACGCACGAGGAACTCCGGGCGACGGGAGATGACGTCACAGGGGATGCGATGCGTTTCCTGAGCTGGCAAGACTGTGTATGACAGGACGGCTGCGCTCCTTTATCAAGCATTGAGCTTGATAAAGGAGCGCAGCCGTCCTGTCATACACGGTCTTGCCAGCTCAGGAAACGCCTCGGATTAACGCTCAATGCTCTACATCGGCTGGCTTTGCACATCCAACACAGCCCCCAGGAGCGGACACACGCCGACAGGACTCCCCCAGCGCAAGGGATACAGATGACACATCGAGGGTCTCCCTCCGGTTTGGAATCATTACATTGCCTGTTAATGTACTACTTAATGTGAGTGTTTTTAACCACCTGTGCATTAAATAAGAATTTTACAGTCTACACTCAGAGGCGCCTCTCTCCCTTATCTTTAGAGTACTAATTGGGAACCTGTTTCAGTTTCCACTGGATGGCTGCCGTGTTTGGACTGTACTTTTACCCCCCTGAGAGTGATTAACCCCTTCCCTGTCAGATTTTAGACTTAGTTAAGGAAGGGGTCCTCTCCTTACTGCTGCCCCTTTCACTCCCATTCCCTCCGTCCCTTTCCATTCCCCCTCTTGTGCTGATTGCACCTACAGCATTATTACTTGCAGCATTATTAGTATGCCTTTTTAAATATGTTTTTTAAATATTGTGTTTATTAAGTGTTTTTCATTTCTTGAAAAATAGTGATAGGCGGGTGGGTGTTTTTATGAGCGCCATAATACTTGTCTACATTTGTTCACACTGCAGGTAAGTATTCCAGCTTTAGAAAGTGTCAAAAATAATGTTTTCACTTTTTGAACTCTGCCAAAAAACACAATTGTACGACACTTCCAAGCAATGTTACATATTCCTATTTCTGCCCTCTGTATGCTAAGCATTCCTTTTTTTACATTCTCATAGGGGAGAGAAGACTCGGGACGTCTGAGGACACCAGGGACCCCACACCTCCCAAAGAAGGGGAAATACCAAAAGCACAAGCAGAGGAGGAGGAGGAAGGAGAGACTGGCGAAATTGTCACCACAACAGGTGAGTGTCGGAGACCACAGCTTCAGGTAAGCTAATCACTGTATGCCTGCATATTTATAATACATGGTGTGTTTTTTATTTTATTTCTTTTTAGGTTATGTGGATGTTGTGGAAGAAGAATCACATTTTACCAGTGAAAGTGCCCAGATCCTCATTGGGGAGATAATGGGGTGCAATCACGAATACAGAAAAACATCAATGATGTTCAACAAAAAATGAAGAACATCACTGATGTTTTGGGGAGAGTGTGAAACACCCCAAACTAGCTAGCATTGATTTAAAATTTAAAAAAACACTTTTATATTTGTAGAAAAGCCAAATTTGGAAGATGCACACAGTGTGTCAACATGTGCTATCTCCCATCATGGGGGATCAATGTACTTGTTTTGTGGGTGCAACCCCTTCCTTGCTACTAAAGTGGCTGAGATGAAGGGGTTGCACCCCCAAAACACGTACATTGATACCCCATGATGGGAGATAGCACATGTTGACATTAGGCATGGGAACAGGAGGAAACTGGCAACTTTATGATTCTCAATTTGTGTGCATCTACCAAATCTGGCTTTTCCAGGGGTGACACCCCATCCGATGAAGGCAATATCAGCACAGTTTGTTTTATGTCTGATATTGTCTTCACTTTTCAAAGTTGAACTTTGTAAGTTCCTGTGTTCTGTATGTTATGCTTTGATACATGCCTGTTTACATAAAAACGGCAAGTTATAAAAATGTTACCCAAAAAATTGTTTTATATACATCAAATATGTTGGTTTGTTGTAAAACCCTTTTCTAAACGCACATGTGAATGTGCTTTGAGTAAAAAGTTAAATTATCAACAAAGTGTGGCTTCCTTTTTCAATGTGCAAAAGCGGTATTTGTATTGTATAGTATTTACTAAAGGCAAATCCACTTTGCACTCCAAGTGCAGTTTCAGCTGCACTTTTGCAGTGCACTTGTAGTGTATAGTGGATTTTCCTTTAGTAAATAACACCCACAGTGATGTTTAAATTTCACCAAGCATGCCATTTTCATGACCCCGCATATTTCTGCCATGGTGCTGAAAATG
This sequence comes from Lithobates pipiens, assembly GCF_037356315.1. NCBI lineage: Eukaryota > Metazoa > Chordata > Amphibia > Anura > Ranidae > Lithobates > Lithobates pipiens. Next base: position 156,819,529 of record NW_027507791.1, on the reverse strand, counting down.
AGCAATATTTTTGTTAGTAATGCACTACATACATTATCAACAAAAGCAAGGTGTGTGTGTAGCAGACCCACAACATAATAAGATCATTTGAAGAAGAGACTGTCACCTCATCTCGCTCTGAAATTGGGTTTGCACTGCTGTAGAGAAAGGCCCAAAAAAAACACAAAAAAAAAAACTAGGAGACACCTAAATCAAAGCCTAGCAGTAAATGAAAACAAAGATTATTGGAGTTTCAAAGTAAAATGTATTAAAAAAAAGCCTCACAGACATTGTCTGGCATATCAATGCCCCCCCTACCCATAAAGTACTCCATGTATCGATTTCTGACCTCGCGGGCACTTTGGGGGGGGCAAGCCAGGACGAGCAGCTTCAAGGGCTGTGAGGTTTACATTTTCCATCAAGTCTGCATCAGGGTCAACTGAGGACACATAGTTTACGGGAATGTTTTTTCAAAAAATTGTGCAGAACGCAGCAGGCAAGTACAATATGATTTAGTTTATATTTCGCTATGTGTATTGGAATCAAAAATAGGCGGAACCAGCTGGCCATTATCCCAAAAGTGTTCTCCACTACTCTTCTGGCTCTGGCCAGCCGCACATTAAAGATCCTCTGATCTGGGGTGAGAGCCCTCATCAGGTGGTTTGCCAGAGCAAACGCCTCATCCGCGACGAAAACGAATGGGAGTCCTTCTACATTCTCCTCTGGAGGTAGCAAGCCCAGACTGCCACTCTGGAGATGCCAGTAGAATTCTGTCTGTGCGAACACTCCACCATCCGATATCCGGCCATTTTTCCCCACATATACATACAGGAAGTCATACGTTGCTGACACCACCACCAACATCACGATACTATTATATCCCTTGTTATTATAATAGTAGGACCCCGAGTTGGGGGGTGGGATGATGAAGACGTGTTTCCCATCAATTGCACCTCCACAATTGGGAAAGTCCCAACGGCTGGCAAAGTGGGCGACCACAGTCTGCCATTCCTGTGGCGTTGAAGGAAACTGTGGAGTCAAACAAGAAAAAAATTGTCATTTTGCACATCAACATTGCAAGAAGATTAGAAACAAACATTTTTGGCCAAGATCAGTATAACATTTTTGGAAATGAGTATTTAAAGCCTAAAGTATAAGGTCCCCTTATCAGATTCCTCACCCCCGCCATCTGATGGCCCATTGCAAAAAATTAGGGGAGGGATGTTTTGGACAGGTAAACCTCTCCACTTCATTGAGAGCTGAATGCAGAAATAATGTGTGATACTTTGGCCAGCCCCTCCTTACTTACACTATTGGCAGCCCACCGGACAGGTAAGAAGTGTCATAATAAAAAAAAAAGGAACAAATGGAAGCACATTTTGACATTCTGCTATTACCTATCAAGATAACAATAGCAGAAAAAAACTTTAAACTGTAGCATTTGAAAGTATTGAGGCAGGCCCTTGCACTACATGCTTTGGTGAATTCATCCATAAATCTGACTAGAAAAAAGGTAGGTATAGTGTGTATTGGGTTTGGCAAATTCAGCAGATAGAGGATTGCTATCAGCCGACCTAGCAGTTGGGGGGAGGGGGGTTCCTAATGAGTTTGGCCCAACAAAAAAAAAATCTGGCACTCTGCATGAATTTAAGCACACACATAACATTTGTACACATTTTAGGGGATGTTTAGGGCAAAGCAATACTATGGAGCTGACAAAATACATTGCTAAGTGACTAGGCTATAGGTTTATGGCCCCAGAAGAGCATGCTGGGGAAGTTAGTGAAGGCATATATGCATGAAGGACGAAAAAGGAACTTGAAAAGCTTCCAGCATGCCTGAGGACAAAGGGGCACAGCATATCAATTAGAGCATATTGCAATCATAGTAATTAGGGAATGATGAAAGAAATACAGTACATTAGCAAACATTAAATACATAGAATGTGATGTTAAAGGAGAAAACTTACCATAATATAGCCCTTCTGCAGGACCAGAATTATGGCAGAAGAGGTCTCTGGAATAATGATTCCCAGAGCCTGGGGGGAGATGCCTGTTGAGAACTTGAGGTCCTGAAGACTTATCCCTGTCACCAAGTAGTGCAACGTGGCGATTAGCCTCTGCTCCGGAGTGATGGCTTGCCGCATGCAGGTATCCTGCCTGCTGATATAAAGGGACAGCAAAGCCAGCAGATGGTGAAAAACGGGGTCCGTCATCCGGAGATATTTCCTGAAATCATCAGGATTATTCTCCTGGATCTCACGACGCAAAGGCATGTGTGAGAACTGGTCACGCTGGAGCAACCAATTCTTGGTCCATTAACTCCTCCTCACCATGGTCATGGACCAGGCTTGTGTCAAAACTAAAAGCCCAACACCAAGCCCCTGCACAGCATGAACTCTATGATGAGTACGTACATGAAACATGGCTTGAAAACGGTCGGCTGGTCAGAACGGACAACAGAAGGCACCGATAAACAGCAAGGCCTGAAAGAACGAACTGAAAACCAGAAACGAGCAGACAATAAGCAATGAGAATCAAAGCATACCAACATATAGTCGACAATGACCAACAAATGCTAACTGACTACACACACTGATAAGCAGATACGCACCGACAAGCACAAACTGAAGAGCAGTAACGATCTGAAGCACAGAAATTTAAGAATTTATCCGACGGATTTGGTTGTCGGAATGTCCGACCGTGTGTATGTGTGAATGTCACTCCACAGTGAGCCAGAACGGGGATCTGTCAATGTAAACAAACAGATTTCCATTCTGACAGGGAAGCACAGAATGATCATCTGTTCCTAGTGATTAGGAACAGCGATCTCTCTGTACTTCTAGTCAGTCCCCTCCCCCCCACAGTTAGAAACACTTCCCAGGGAACATTTAACCCCTTGATCAACCCCATAGTGTTAACCCCTTCCCTGCCAGTGACATTATTATAGCACTGATTGCTGTATAAATGTCACTGGTCCCAAAAAAGTGTCTAAGACTACTTTAACACTGAAGCGTTGTGGGTGCTCTTGATAAAGCGCCACTATATTTAGCAGTGCTTTACCATAGTTTTAGCTGCGCTATTTGGCCACTAGTGGGGGTTAAAACTGCCCACAAAGCACTGCTGCAGCGACGGGAAGGGGCGCTTTAGGAGAGGTAAATACACAGCTCTTACAACGCTCCAAAGATGCGGCTTGCAGGACTTTTTTGACTGTCCTGCAAGTGCACCGCTTCAGTGTGAAAGCGCTGTTTTTAGAGCTGTAGCGCCTGCAAAGCACCCCAGTGTGAAAGGGGCCTAAAAATGTCTAAAAATCGCTGATCACAGCCATTACCAGTATAAAAAAATAAAAATGCCATATATCTATCCCCTATTTTGTAGACGCTATAACTTTTGCGCAAACCAATCAATATACGCTGATTGCGATTTTTTTTTTTACCAAAAATATGTAGAAGCATATATATTGGCCTAAACTGATGAAGATTTTTTTATTTTTTTTTTATTAGGGGGATATTTAATATAGCAAAAAGTAAAAAAATTTTTTTCAAAAATTATATATTTTTTTGTTTATAGCACAAAAATTAAAAACTGCAGAGGTGATCAAATATCACCAAAAGAAAGCTCTATTTGTGGGAAAAAAGGATGTTTTGTATGGGTACAGCGTCACATGACTGCACAATTGTCAGTTAAAGCGATGCAGTGCCATTAAGTGGTTAAATCATTTTTTTTTTTGAAAACTGACATTTTATGAAATCAAAGAAGGAACAATAAGGCACAGGCAATAAAAGTAAGCGGTCACAGACCACAGTAAGCAAAGGCAAAGAATGCAACATTGCATCAACTCATGCATTACAGTACAATGACACTCAGTTACCGGGAGAGTTAGATTCCTGCAGCCTGCTACCGGTCAATTTAACAAACCTTTCTGTGACCAAAAATAGAAAAAGGAAGGGAACTTAAAGAGAAAGAAGGAAAATAGGAAAGGTGAACAAGAACACGAAGAATCGTGCGAACAGGAAAAAGGAAAAAAGCATAAAAAGGAGAACAGAGCATTCCCAATAAAGAGCACAGGATGATGCATAGTACAGTAATAATCACAACATCAGATTGTCAGTTAAACCAGCATCCCGAGTAGGGGTAAGAGTAGGTGGCGGTTCGTAAAGTTTATGACCCCTGAGATCCTAATAAACTACTATAGAGTAAAAGGGCCGCAATAGCGGGTCTCCTGTGACAGGTCACTTCAACATATAGCAATAGGAGCATCCGAGAAGGGAAAAGCTAAGTCAGGAAGAGAAGAGAAAGAATAGAAATAGGGTGCAAAAGGGTTAAGGCAGCCTCCCGCCCCCAGAGCCCAGGGCTGTCCCAAAAAAACAGCCACCTCAGGCAGCAGTAGTCCCATGAGAAAAAAAAAACCATGCATCAGTAGGCTGGGGGAGTCTCGAATAGGACCCAAGGTCCCCAGATTCCGTCGTGCTTATCAACGGTGTCATTCAGGGAGGCCGTCAGGTATTCCATCCTCTTAACATCTCTGATCCTGGCGTGGAGCTCAGATAAGGAGGGGGGGTCCGTCTGCTTCCATTTTAGGGCCACCAGGCAGCGGGCTGCGGTTAATACATGCGACAATAGTTTCTGTGACCTTTTAGTGAAAAAGACGGGTGGTAGACCCAACAGATAAATTTTGGGATCCAAGGGCACCTCAGCGCCAAAGATAGATCGGAGCAAGGACTGCACCATCAGCCAGTATGGGTGAAGTAGGGGGCACGTCCAATAGATATGGAGTAACGTTCCCCTATCTTTATGGCAGCGCCAGCAACGGGAGTCAGTCAGTGGGTATATGGAGTGGAGCAGGTCCGGGGTCTGATACCAATGGAATAGGATCTTGTATTGGTTCTCCTTGTAGAGTGTGCAAATGGAGCTTCTGGAAGCCTGCAACCAGATACGCTGCCACGTGTTTAGGGGTATAGTTTCACCCAGGGCCTGCTCCCACTTGCCCATATAGGCATGTCTTGGCCCGTCCGGTGAGGGGGACGCGATCATAAGCTGGTAGGTGCGGGATATCATACCCTGTGGGGAAGAGCCCTCCAAACATATTTTTTCAAATTCAGTTAAAGGGGAAAAACAAAGGTTGGCCACAAATGAATGGGCATAGTGCCGTAGTTGCAGATAACTAAAGAAGGCCTGTTTGGGTAGATTAAAGGTGTTCTGTAAGTCCTGGAAGGATTTCAAAAATCTAGTTCTGGGGTCTATCAGGTGGCCATAATGAAATAAGTCTCTGTTCATCCAAAAGTGGGACATCTGCGAGATCAGGCTGTCCGGGATATTTGGCGTGAACAGGAATGAGGTCACCGGTGAGGAGTCAGTAGTAAGCGGATACGACAATTTCGCACGCCGCCAAAGCGTGCGCAGCAGCGCCATGGGGCCCAGGAGGTGTGCCCCCCCATGTGTAATATCCGAGCTCCAAAGCATGGAGTTCGGGTGAATGGGGGCTAACCACAGCTTCTCAATCTGCGTCCAGCGATTAAAAGCGTGGAGAGTACACCAGGAGGCCACAGGACGCAACTGGGCAGCCAGGTAGTATTTGGCTATATTGGGGAATGCTAGGCCGCCCTGGGTACGGGGGGCGTACAGAACTGATTTGCTGATCCGGTGTCTCTTATAGTTCCAGAAAATTTTTTAAAGGTCACTCTGGAGTTTTTTAAAAAGTGGGCAGGGATAGGGATGGGCAAAGTCTCAAAGAGGTACAAAAGTTTGGGTAAAACGGTCATTTTTAGTGTTGCGAGACGACCAAGCAATGACAGCCGCAGAGATCTCCACTTGGCTAAGGATGTTTTGATAGATACAAGCAGTTGGGGAAAGTTGGCTGCATAGAGAGAGTCGTAGGAAGGCGTTAGGTGGACCCCCAGGTATTTTAGAGAGGACATCCTCCACGTATAATCGAATGATTGTGACAGTACCGATATAGTATAGGGGGGGATATTAAGGGGGAGGGCTTCCGTTTTAGAGCTATTGATTTTGTACCCCGAAAGAGCACTATATCTATCGAGTTCGAGATGTAAGTTCGGGAGAGAGATATGGGGCTGCGTAAGAGTCAGGAGAACGTCATCAGCGAAGAGAGAGATCTTGAAATCGCGAATACGTACCGGAATCCCATGGATGTTCGGGTTTTGTCTGATGTGGGCCGCCAGGGGTTCAATACACAGAGCATAGAGGAGGGGGGAGAGCGGGCAGCCCTGCCGGGTCCCGTTAGAGATCCGGAAGGCCGATGATGTGGCAAATTGGGTGCGTACACTGGCCGAGGGGGATGAGTACAAGTGCAGAATGGCTCTGAGGAAGGGGCCCTCTATGCCCACCCGTCGGAGCGTTGCGAACAAGAAAGGCCAGCTCAGCCTATCGAAGGCCTTTTCCGCATCCAAACTGAGCAGTAAAACCTGCATCTTGGCCTTGTTCGCAACATCCACTAGATCGATGACCCTCCTTGTGTTATCCCCAGCTTGGCGAAGGGGAACAAAGCCCACTTGATCCCTGTGTATGAGGGACGGCAGAAGAGTATTTAATCTGCCCGCTAGCGTTTTCGTAAATATCTTTAGATCAGTATTGAGGAGTGCTATCGGTCTGTAATTAGACGGGAGGGTGTGGTCCTTGCCCACCTTAGGAATGAGCGTAAGATAGGAGGCCTGCATGTCCCTTGGGACAGGTGTGGATGAGAGGAACGAGTTGAACAAGGTCGTCATATGGGGCAGTAAATGTGGGAGAAAAGTCTTGTAGTACCGGTACGGAAAGCCGTCCGGGCCTGGGGCTTTGTCATTGGGTAGAGATTTCACCACGTCCCCGATCTCCTCTGCCGTGATTGGGGAGTTAAGGGTCTCAAGAGCCGCAGGGGTGAGGACAGGGAGGTCACAGTCTCTCAGGTAGGAGTCGATATCGCGGGAAAGATCAGATGAGGGAGGGGTATGTGGGACACTCGGGTCGTTGTAGAGAACGGAGTAATAGTCATGAAATATTTGGGCGATGTTAGCGGGATGGGATTGGAGGATGCCTTTGGCGTCTTTAAGGAGGGCAGGCGACGAAGTCGCCGCCCGCTCGCGAAGTTGTCGGGCTAAGAGTGTGTGCGGCTTGTTGGCCTTGTCATAATACGTTTGCCGAAGCCGAAGGAGGGCCTTCTCCACCTTACCGATGTCTATGTCCTTCAGCCCAGCCCGAACGCTGATAAGCTCCCTAAGAGTGGCCAGTGATGGGGAGGTGAGCAGCCTCACTTCCAGACTCGAGAGTCTATCCAGGAGCGCTCTACGGGCGGCATTGGCGTTTCTCTTCAAGGCGGAGGAGAGTGATATGCACTGGCCCCGAAGGATTGCCTTGTGGGCCTCCCAGAGAGAAGAAGTGGAAACCCCAGAGGAGCCATTCTCAGCAAAATATAATTCCAATGTTCGCTCCAGTTCCACTCTGGTCGGGCCGTATTTAAGCAAGAAGTCATTCAAGCGCCAGTTACATGTACGAAAAGTGCCCGGGGAAAGAGCAAGGGAGAGTTTGATGGGAGCATGGTCCGACCATGAAATGGCTTGAATGTGTGAGTCCGTACAGGCCCTCAAGGTTGGGGCATTAACAAAGAAATAATCCAGTCGCGAGTGGGACTTATGGGGGTGGGAATAGAAGGTGAATTGTTTCGCTGATGGATACCTGGTGCGCCAGGCGTCAAAGAGGGCGTGTTTCCTGGTCAGTTGGCGAAAAAGGGTAGAGTTTCTAGCAACATTCCGGGGTGGATTCCCGCCTCCCAGGGAGTGTTTGTCTAGACCGGGGGAGTAAGCCATGTTGAAGTCCCCTCCAATAATCAGATACTGGTGGGGCGCTTCAAACAGCCGTTTGTACACCTTAGTCAGAAAAGGGATCTGGTTAACATTCGGAGCGTAGACGTTACAAAGCGTGACATCCGCGCCGTTCCAAACGCCTCTAAGGATAAGGTAGTGCCCGAGCGGGTCCGAGATTAGGGATTGCAACCGGAAGGGGGTGCCCTGTTTAAAGAGAATGGCCACCCCAGCCCGCTTGCGAGGATTAGAGGCCAGGTATATTTGTGGGTAAGACTTGAGGGCAAAAGCCATTGTGCCCGTCTTGGCCAGATGCGTCTCTTGAAGAAAAATAATGTCAGCTGCAGAGCCCTTAAACTCTCGCAGCGCCAGGCTCCGTTTAACATTGGAATTTAGGCCCTTCACATTAAGTGATAGTATGTCAATCATGGTGGGTGCGTTGCGGGGGGAGGAGGTAGCTTACCTGACGGACTCAGGGAGGTCCAAGCGCTCCCAGGGGCCGATGAATACACCCTCGGCACAAGCATAGGTCGAAGAGATGCGGTCTCAGAATTGGAACCTGAGCGCCAGAGGCAGGAGGCATCCGTTTGGGGGGGGGACGAAAAGAGTAAGAAGAGGAGAGGAGGGAGAAGAGAAAAAAAGGAGGCACAAAAAGAAAAACATTAACAACATCACAATAACAATAATACCAATGCAATATAACCCGCCTAAAAAAGGCGGCGGGTTGGGGATCTCCGGAGGGCCCCCCCCCCCCAACAGGAGGGGCGAAAAAGTCCCCACGAAAGAGACCAGAGCGGGGAACCGTCCGGAGAGCCCCCGGGGGGAGGAAGGTAGACTCAGGGCGGAGGCGATCCGCTCCAAGGCCTGCCTGCATCACAAGCCTATCTATAAAAACAACACAAAGAAAGGGGTAGAAACCCGCACATATCACATGGGGAGTCTGCATCCAGAGCAGGGCTCGGAAAGAGCTAGAGTAGAAAAACAAAAACTGAGGAACCTGTAGAAAGAAAAACAACAAGAGTAAAATCCAGCATAAGAGGAAACCAGCCGACGAGACCATGAACCCGGGGGGGGGGGGGGGGGGGTGGGCGACAAAGGGAGGAGGAGGGCGGGAGAGAGAAAAAAAAAAAAAAAAAGGGGGGGGAGAAAGGGGAAGAGAAGAGGGGTGGGGAAGGGTAGGCGGGGGGGGGGGTTAAAGCAGTCAGCCCACCAGTCCCATGCTAGATATAGTCCATAGCGGGTCGTCTCCCCAGGAAAATCTCAGCAGGAAAGTCCAAGCTGTAGGGTGGAGGGAGGGCAGCAAACACTGGCAAAGGGGCCATGAAACAAAGTGCATGAACTGGGCCCGAAATAAACAAGCTGACTCATATAGAGGGGGCTCCCGGATGGGCAGGAAGTCATCTCTGGGTGTTCAATGGAGGGAGAGTGCCCGCTGGGGGGGGGGCCCTCGGGCGTCTTCTCCCCGGCACCTGGATCCAGGGTTCCGGACGAGGAGGGGGGGCCGGCAGAGGATCCCAGCCTGGAGTAGGCGGAACTGGGATATCCAGGGCTTTGCAGAAGGACTGGAGGTCTTCAGGGTATCGCAATGTGGTAGATCGGCCGTCCCGCTTTGCAGTAAGGCTAAAGGGGAAGCCCCAGTGGTACCGGAAATCACGTTCTCTCAGGGAGGTAAGGAGCGGTTGCAGGGATCGTCGCTGCTGAAGGGTTAGCCAGGACAAGTCCGGGAAAAGTTGGAGAGGGGCTCCATCAAAGTCAATGGTGCGCATGTTGCGGGCTTTCCTCATAATATCCTCCTTGAGGGTGTAGTTGTGGACCCTGCAGATCACATCCCTTGGTCTAGTCCCGGGGCCGCGAGGGCGAAGGGCCCGATGGGCACAATCCAGTTTAACTTTAAAATGTTCCGGGCGGCCCAGAATATTGTTAAAGATAGCTTGCAGGGTCACGGGGAGGTCCTCATCCTGGGTGGCCTCCGGGAGGCCTCGGATCCTAATGTTGTTTCGCCTGCCCCGGTTATCAAGGTCTTCAAGGTGGCGTTGGAAGTCCCTGAGGGTGGCGGCCTGTGCGGTCAGGTGCTCGTGTATTTGCGAGATTTCGGTCTTGGTATCATCCACCTCCTCTTCCAAAGATGTGACTTTAGCGGATAGGTGGTGGAGGTCAGTACAGAGGATACTAATCTCGGATCTGCAGGTCTCGCGGACTTCTTGGATAAGCATACGGAAGTCCTGTTTCGTCGGCATGCAACGAACATAATCTCGCCAAGATGAGCACGCCTCGGGTTCAGGATCAGAGTCCAGTACAGCCTGAGGGTTGGAATCCCGGATGGGAGCCGGGGGGATGGTTGGGAGGGGGTGACCAGCCTGGGGCGCACGGGAGGGGGTGCCAGCTGGATGCATGGCTCCCTTGGAGGTACCCTGAGCTCCAGTAGGTAAGAGAGAGGTCTCCAGAGGCTCCGTGGACTGTGGAGCCGAGGGATGGACCAGGGCCTGTGAATAAGCTCTCCTGGAGGGGGAAGGAGGGGGGGGGGAGGCCTGTCCCTCCCAGCCAGAGGCCTTTGTGGCAGAGAGGAGGGATCCCAATCAGGGATGGATGAGTCCCAGGAGGGAGAGGGGGAGGACGGCTTACCCCCAGGCGTCTGGAGGGGTGACAGGGAGTCCATCGGGGGGGGGGAACAGCTGTGACAAACCCCCACCCCACATCCAGCAACAGTGGCAGAGAATCCATCCGGGGGGCCGGGGGGGGAGAGCGAGGCATGTCCTGCAGTAAAATCCCCCTGTGGGGCGTACCTGTGGGCCGATGCATCCCGCGGTGGAGGCGAGGAGACGTCCGCCGGGCGGTCCCGTGGTGGCGATGGTGACGGCGGCGCCATGTTGGCCGCATGGGAGCCTGCCAGCGGGTCGGAGTTAAAATACTCCGTGATAAGCGGCGGCGGAGCGGAGGAGACCCTGGCGGAGTGTCCCCGGGATCCCGCCGACTTGTCCTTGCGGGGTTTGCCCATAGTGAGAGGTAGGAGCTGTGTTAGTCCGCGATGCAGGCAGGCCTTGCGGGAGCTTTAGGAGAACACGTCCGCTCCGGAGGCCATCAAAGCCACGCCCCCGGTTAAATCATTTTTATTGTTTCACTTTAAGAATCAGTAAAATCACTGCTCCTTTATAAACAAACAATCTTTTAAAAAAAAATTGATGTTTCTCAGGCAGTACCTGGACCCCCATACCCTTTTTATGGCCAATTACTTGCATATAAACCTTCTAAACTGGGACTTTTGATTTTTCCTGTTCAGCTCCCATAGACTTTAAAGGAATTTGTGGTTTGGGGCTGAACTTTTCCCCTGTTCAAGATTTCTGCTGCAAACTGAACAGGGGTGTGTTCGGATCACTCTAGTAATGAGTGAATTCTTGAATTGGATTGGTTGCTTGTTTTTTCTGCTCATCCCAAATCAAATAGCTTATATAATACAGTTTAAAAAGATTATAGTCAGCTGTATCATCCCAGGTTTTTTTCAGTTCTCGGAGCTTCCAACAGTGGTATCGACCCTAGTAGAGTTTTTAGCTCAGTTTCTACTTTGACATCTCACTCCTCATGCAAAGAGGAAGCTGCACTCCATAGTAAAGACAGCAGTAGGTGGGCAGATCTGGAAACTCAAGTTTTATGTTACCGACAAACTGACAACAACTAGCAACTTAAATAGTTAGATATTTACCAAGTAGGCGAGGTTGAAAAAAGACACAAGTCCATCAAGTCTTACCTATGTGTGTGATTATATATAATATTATATGTATTACATTGTATATCCCTGTACGTTGCGGTCGTTCAGGTGCTTATTTAATATTTTTTTGAAACTATCGATGCCCCCCCGCTGAGACCACCGCCTGCGGAATTCCACCTTGCCGCTCTATCAGTAAAGAACCCTCTATGTAATTTAAGGTTAAACCTCTTTTCGCCTGTTCACGGAACAGCGAACAATTTGGGGTGTTTGCGGCAAATTCGAAAAGCCACGGGGCACCCTGTTCAAGTCTATAGGAGAAATCTAAAGTGCTAATTTTAAAGGCTTATATGCAAGTTATTGCCCTGCCCCAGGGGACATGTATCAATGCAAAAAAAGTTTTAAAAACTGATGTTTTTTTTGGGAGCAGTGATTTTAATAATGCTTAAAGTGAAAAAATAAAAGTATAATATTCCTTTAAATTTCATATCTGGGAGGGTGTCTATAGTCTGATGTAACGGAAATGCAGGTTTCCATTACATCAGTGGGGGGGCGGGGTCACCCACACGTCATTGGGGGAAGCCGGGCTTTCGCACTTGCGTCAGAGGGGGTGGGGTCAGGTGACGGGTGGCACCGCCCTCCTCATATATCCCCGCAGTGTCTCCGCCGGTGGAGACAGAGGATGGATGCGCTGTGCTGGATGGATCGCCCATCGCTGGATCAGATCAGCCATCGCTGGATGGAGAGATGATCATCTCTTCGCTGGATAGCAAGAGTGGATTACCACCGCTGGAATCTTTTTTTTATTTTTAATAAAGGACTTTTGCAACGGTGTGTGTGTCTTTTTTCATTATTTTTTACACTTTCTGCAGATTTTTTGCAGATTTTTGTCTTCAGATTTACCAAAACCATATAATATGAGGTCAAACCTTATGAGTTTCAATTTGGATGCAATAAGGCAGGCCTTTGCACTTTTGGGAAATCTGAAGACAAAAATCTGCAGAAAATCTAATAGTGTTTATGGGGCTTTTTTCTCTTCCTCCCCCTAGACAAAAACTAGTATTTAACCCTAGCATCATGGGGGAAGCCAGGTTTCTCCTGCCAGTTTGTCCTTTAGTGGTGTATGAGCTGGTATAGCAAAACAGGTAGGAAATAACAGGTATACCACACATCAAAAAGTGTGGAATACACTCATTGGCATTTCAATAAAATAATAATATGTAGTGCCCGTTAGACATGTGCAGAGTAAAATATTTTGTTTCGGAATTTCGTTTTCGTCCGAAAAAATAAATTTATTTAGTTACTCCCGAAATTCGTTTTTATTTATTTCGTTTTTCGTTCAAAAATTGCATTCGTCCAAAAATCCACATGAATTACGGTCTAATCTGTCTTTGAAGGCTTATGGTGTCTGTCGAATGTATAAAGAAGATTTGACGGAGCTAGTATATAGCATACTTCGTGTGAACTTTAGAACCCTATTAAAGTCTATGGGACTCCAACGTTCAAAATCGAAAGTGCTAATTTTAAATGCTAATATGCAAGTTACTGTCCTAAAAAGTGTTTGGGGACCCGGGTCCTGCCCCAGGGGACATGTATCAATGCAAAAAAAAGTTTTAAAAAGGCAGTTTTTTTTCGGGAGCAGTGATTGAATGATTGATGATTAAAGTGAAACAATAAAAGTGTAATATTCCTTTAAATTTTGTTGTGTCTATAGTATGCCTGTGAAGGGGCTCATGTATCTGGTGCTTAGAACTGTCATTGATAAAAAAATAAATAAAAAAAATAATAAAAAAAAGCGTGGGGGTCCTCCAAATTCAATTACCAGGCCCTTCAGGTCTGGTATGGATATTAAGGGGAACCCTGCCTCAAATTTTTAAAAAAATTGACGTGGGGTTCCCCCTAAATATCCATAACAGACCCTTCAGGTCTGGTATGGATATTAAGGGGAACCCTGCATCAAATTTTTTTAAAAATTGACGTGGGGGTCCCCCTAAATATCCATACCAGACCCTTTATCTGAGCATGCAACCTGGCAGGCCGCAGGAAAAGAGGGGGGGGGGGTGAGAGAGCGCCTCCCCTCCCTCCTGAACCGTACCAGACCACATGCCCTCAACATTGGGAGGATGCTTTGGGGGGCTGTGACCCCTCAAAGCACCTTGTCCCCATGTTGATGCGGAGAAGGGCCTCATCCCCACAACCCTGGCTGGGTCTGCGGGCGGGGGCTTATCAGAATCTGGAAGCCCCCTTTAACAAGGGGAACCCCAGATCCCGCCCCCCCTGTTTGAAATGGTAAGGGGGTACAAAAGTACCCCTACCATTTCACAAAGAAAGTGTAAAAAATAGTTAAATAAGACAAACACACTTTTAAAAAATTCCTTTATTAAAAAAATAAAAAAAATAAAAAAAAGATTCCAGCGGCGGTAATCCTCTTGCTATCCAGCGACGGACGATCATCTCTCCCGGGTCCAGCGATGGCTCATCTGAATCAGCGCAGCGAATCCATCCATCTTCTGTCTCCACGGAGGAGACATTGCGGGGATTCCGGCGGCCTGACGTTTGTTATATGCGGAGGGCGGGGCCACCCATCACCTGACCCCGCCCCCCTCCAGGTACTATGGCACCGGCTATTAGTGTTTTTCTCAGTCTTGTATTGAAAGATTTAGACAAATTACCCCATAAAAAAACATATTTTTGGACCCTAACATTAAAAAGGGACTTAAATCATTGTGCGAACAGAAGAATTTGATTATACGCCCCGCCGACAAGGGGGGGGGGGGGTCAATAGTCATACTGGATAAGGATAAATATGTGGCCAGGATGGAGGAGATTCTGGGTGATTCTGATACCTACAGTTTCATCCATTCTGACTCTACTACTAATTTTATTTATTGGTGAGGGTTATGCCCTGGGGATTTTGGACAAGGAACAAAGTTATTTGGTTCCTCTTGTACCTCGTATCCCGACCATATACTACCTTCCAGGTGCATAAGGACCCTATTGATCCCCCTGGACGTCCCATATTCAGTGGAATCAACTCAGTGATGTCCAGGATTGGGAAGTATGTTGATTTCCACCTCCAGCCATTGGTTCGCCTTATGCCTTCATATTTGAAGGACACAGGAGATACCATTAGGTTGTTGCAGTCCGTTGACTTTAAGGAGGGCATGCTACTAGTTACAGCAGATGTGGCTGCCTTATACTCTTGTATCCCCCATCATTTAAGGTTTGGTGCTGTTCAGCACTATCTATTTAAAAATACCACCTTACCCCTACTTCAACGTAACTTCTTCATGGAACTTTTGAAGTTTGCCCCGCAGCATAATTACTTTTGGTTTCAGGAAAAAAATTTCTACAAACCAAGGGTGTGGCCATGGGGGCCAAATTTGCCCCCAGTCTGGACAATTTATTTATGGCCAAGTGGGAGGAGGATGTCATCTATGCCTTAGATGGACCTGAATTAGTCCTCTGGGCTAGGTACATAGACAACATCCTCCTCCTATGGAATGGCGACTGCACGTTACTTGACGAGTTTATGTCTCTCCTCAATATGAATGATAGGGGCATTAGCCTGAGCTATGAGGCCAGTTTCACCTCTATTCATTTCCTGGATTTGGAAATCCAGGTTGTTAATAAACATCTTGAGTTTAAGACTTACTTTAAACCTACCGACCGGAATGGTTACATTCCGGTCGATAGTTGCCACCACCCCCAATGGTTGAAATCTGTCCCTCGGAGTCAGTTCCTCAGGTTGAGGAGAAACTGTACGCGATTGGAGGATTTTTACGTTCAGTCTACCATTTTGAAAAAACAGTTCCTTTAAAAGGGCTATCAATCCTTACCTTTGGATGCAGAAATTGATAGGATATCTAAACTTAATAGAAATGTACTCTTGAAACTTGCTCCTAAATCAAGTAAGGAAGATAAATGTAGGTGGTGTTTCTTTACATCTTACTTGGTTCAATCCAGACAAGTTAAAAAACATTATATGTAAGCATTGGGAGGTCTTCCACAGTGATAGAATCTTGAGTTCCAATATCGCTGACAATGTAGGTGTCATCTTTAGGGGAGCCTGCTCTATTCAAGGACAAATCGCACCTAATGTTATCGATCCACCAAAACATATACCCTTTTTTCAGCAATGTAAGGGATATTATTCATGTGGTAGATGCAATGTCTGTCTACACAATGTTTGTGGCAGACGTAAGAGTGAGACGTTTACATCTACGGTCACTCAGCGCATCTACCATATGGAACCTTTCACCACCTGTGCCACTAAATTTGTAGTCTATGTGCTGACCTGTCCCTGTAACAAGCAGTATATAGGATGCACTAATTGAACATTTTCCATCATAGTAAATGAACATTTGACCAACATTAAGAAGGGCAAGATAAATCATAGTGTCCCTCGCCACTATTTAGAACATCATGGTCGTGACCCCAGTGGAACACAGTTTGTCATTATTGACAAATTTGTTCCCCACTGGAGAGGGGAGTCCTGCCTATGTGGGGTATCCCGGTTAGAAAACCATTGGATTTATCATCTCAAGACGTATTCGCCTTTTGGCCTAAATGTTGAGTGGGATATAAATTAATTTATTAATAAGGCTTGAATACGTTTTTTTTTGTCACTTCTCTGGCGTGTGTGGATGCCCCCTATGGACCTATGGAGATCAGTCTCCCTTAGTATTTTTTGGATGTCTGCGATGTCCATTGAGGGCATCGACCACAGCCGGGTTGATGACCTGTGTTTGCTGTTTTTGTCATTTCCGGTGTCGCGTTCTATGTTCTTAGCCCCGATAGGTGGCAGATGTTGACATGCGCTAGATGTTGCATTATACTAGCCACTTCCGGTGTCATGTTCCATGTTCTAAGCCCTGATAGATGGTAGACGTTGACGTGCGCCAGAGGTTGTATTTTATTAGTCTAGGTTTAGAGACCAGATTCAGCTCCTTTCTGGAAGTGATGTAATTCTCTGCTCGGCGCTTGTGTTCAAAACCTTCGCTGTGAGGCATACGCTGGTGCTGACTATGCCAGACATTGTCTCCCATTGGCGGTTCCCGATCGGATCCCTCCTGGGAGTTTGACGTCCTTTTGGCTTGTCACTTACAGTCATGAGATTGGATAGAAATTAGTATAGGTGTTTACTTATGAGTGGCTGGCTTTTGTATCCTCGATCTTGATTGGACAATTGTTTTATCCTATGATCTTTGGTGTCTATGTTCTTGGGTTTCTGCGATAGCGAGACCCATGGTGTTTTAATTTGTTTATATTTCAATGTACTATTGGTTAACGATGGGGGGGTGGGACACAGTTGATCATGTGATTACCTTCTTCCTATCTGGTAACCAATTCACCAATTACTGATTGAGCATTGTGATTGGTGTACACTGTTAAGGTTTACTTATATATATTTGAGCAATATGGGGGAGCTGTTTGATGCCCCAGTAGAAGTCCACCCATATTGCTTTTTAAACTACATGATCACTATTTTATTCTGTTTTGCAATCATTTTGTTTGTTGGTTTTTTATGAAAATAAATAGTCATTTTGCTTTTTGACCTACACCATTGGGAGTTTGTGTTCCTTTATGTTTTTCATACCACCTGCTCCAAGAGCTTGTTGATCACCTTGGGTGACACATTGTTGCTGGGTCTCCTTACATCCCGGATTCGATCGTGCAAGGATCTCCAGAGGATGCTGCGGACTGGTCTGCGTGGATAGAGGATCCTTTGTGAACTGTTACCCCGTTCCTGTGTGACTGCTTCTCTTTATGCGTTTATGATCTGGCGTCGCTGACATGCAGGTCCACCAGCTCTGGTAAGAGTACCCATCCTTATCTTTCTTCATTGATGTCATTACCTCCAGAGGTCCATTCAACTGTTGGCTGTCTCCCTCTATGAATTAGTTTGGTTTATGATGGACCCATCAAGTATTTGGATGGACACTTTGTGGACTTATTTATGCACTTAATCACTGATTAGATTATTTATGTGATGTTTATGTGTTAAGAGCACGTTACTTAGACACTAGCGCTACATTTTACATTCCTATATTTAGACCTCAGTCCTATAGCTCCCTCCACATACCCTGCGAGGTACTAAACCCTTCCCACATTCGCCATGTTGTTGTTATCTGTTTTTTTATTCCTTTTTCAATCACCATCCTCTCCTGTATGTGCTGCAGTTAGAAAGTGTTTTAACATACCCTTATTTATGCTCTTCACCTATCTGCAATCATTGATAAAACTGACGTTAATATATCGGGCTGTAGCTGTATATCTGTCATTGCCATATATATTTTAAATATTTTTTCCCAAAAATTGTGGACCCCGGAACAATAATACCAAATGTGCGACATTGTGCCTCTTGCCCACTGACATCTCCAACATCTTCATTCTCTAAGCTTATTTTATGCATACCAGACAGCTATACCATCGGCTTCTGCTCTTTTACAAATATTTTTTCAAGATCAGTCAGAGGTCTGTTAATTATACCTTCTTTCGTTAAAGAGAGAATATATTTTTGAAGCTGCCAATGTTGCATCCATTTAGCCTTATATTCCATACCCAAGGAATCGAGTGGGAGTAGTCTATCATGCTCCATTATCTCTACCAGCCTAGTATCTTCTCTTCTTTGCCATTTTAGGAAAGTCCCTGCCTCCATTGCTGGTAGGAATTCTGCGTTGCCGAAAAGAGGGGTCATTGGGCCTACATATGTTGACCCTTTCCCCTGTCTCAGCAAGCCAGCCCATGCTTTCAATGTTTATACTACCAGAAAGGACATCTCGCTATCTGGGGGGGGCATTTTTCTCTCTTTATCCATGGTAATGATTTTAACTTAATGGCTGTGACCTCCTCCTCAGACTTCACCCACTATTTGCAATCCGCATTCTGAAACCAATCCACAATCCTTGTTATAAACACCGCTTTAAGAAACACAGATATATCTGGGAGGGCCAGGCCTCCATTTTTTTCTAGCAGGTTTACCCGCCCAAATGAAACTCCCTATAGCCTTTCGTAGTTGGTTCAGAATGTTTGTTGAGGGGAATACTGGTATGGTCTGGAATATATATAAGATCTTAAGCAATATATCCATTTTTATAATATTTATCCTACCCATCCATGAAAAGATCCCCCTATCATATTGTTGGAGTGTCATTATTTTAATGCATTATCGGAAGATAATTAAGTTCTTAAAGTTTATCCAATTCTCTAGGGATATATGTACCCAGATATTTAATTGTATTAGCTTGCCATTTGAAGGAGAAAGGGACATCCCCGATGGGCTCCATTGGCTATGGTAATTGATTCAGATATGTCGCCATTTGCAAGTATCCTGGCGATAGGATTCTGATACAGAACCATTATTTTTTCCAGAAGCACTGGACCCAATCCCCATTGTTTTAGTGTTTCTTTAAGAAAACACCATCCCACCCTGTCAAAAGCTTTCTCTGCATCAATTGCCAGCAGACAGGATGGGATGGTGTGCTTCTGGACATACTCCATAAGTGTCAGTGTCTTGGAGGTGTTATCTCTTGCCTCTCTTCCTTTTATAAATCCTACTTGATCTAAATGTATGTATGCTGGAAGTATTGAAGCAAGTCTATTAGCTATGATCTTCGAATAAATTTGAAGATCAACATTTTCAAGTAAATTGGTCGATAGTTTCCACTAGTATAATCTTTGTTGGGTTTTGGTATAAGAGAAATATATGCCTGCATTCCCTGTGGAACAAAGGGTTGGGAGGCCGATACTGCATTAAACGTCTGCTTCATAAATGGGATTAGTAGGTCTTTAAATTTCTAATAAAACCAGGGGGGGTTAATGCCAATCCGGGCCCTGGCATTAATGATTCAATTACCTTTTGTATTTCAGCCTCCGAAAATTTCTGTTCTAAATACTCCTCTTCTACCATTGATAATGTCGGTATAAGGGTGTCTTTTATGTATTGGTGTATATTTTGTTGATATACTTCAGGGTCCTTCTCTGCTAATATATTTGGTATGCTATATAACCTAGAATAGAAGGTATGAAATGCTTTCAAGATCCCTTTTGGGTCGTATACAATATCTCCTGTTTCAGTTTTTACCTTAGAAATCAATGTTAGATTTATTCATTGGCGTAACGCTCTAGGAGTTTACCAGGTTTTTTTCTTTGTTGGTAATATAAGGAACAGGTTTTATCTCTGATCCCCCAATGTTTGTTCATTTCATAGGGTTCTTAATTCTATTCTCTTTGTTGTTAGCTCTACTAATTTCTCCTGAAATGGATTTTGTTTATGTTGTTTTTCCAGTTCACTTATATCCTTCGAGAGCTGAATTATTTTATTCCCCGTTATCTTTTTTAATCTCGCAACGTGTTTTATAAACAAGCCCCGTACAATACATTTCAATGTTTCCCATTGGATAGAAAGGGAGGTAGTATCCTCCGAATGGTCCATAAAGTTTGTTATTGCTAGCCCAATCTCTGTTGTACATACCTCATCAAATAATAGGTTATCGTTTAGCTTCCAGGAACCTCTTACACTATTCCCATTGGCCATCGTCAGAAATATCGGCGTAGGGTCAGACCATATCTCGCTACCTATCTCAGAGGAGGAGGCCACAGTCATTCCTAATTGATTTATCAAAAAGTAATCAAGTCTATATGTTCCATGGATTTTCGAATGGAACGTATATTTCCTCTCCAGCAGGTGGGAAGCCCTCCATATGTCAACGAATTGATATCTAATCATCATTTCCTCAAACTTCCTTTTCTCATTACTTCTCTGCATTATTGGGGGTGCTGTAGTGTCTATTTCCCGATCATGAACAGAATTAAAATCACTGCCTATTATTATCACGAATTATATAATATTAGTGCACTAAAATCAATATAGTGGTCAAAAATTTGTGTAACGACGAACACTGTATCAATACCTCACATGGATTTAACTGAGTCCATCATATAGCCATAGCCACATAAAATGCTCCCATGCATGATGTTCAAAACAAATACAATTAATTCAAAATAAAAATGTATTACAATTCAATAAAAAAGTGCGTAATGTGCATATAAAGTGCAATCTTCGTTAGTGCTAAACTTATGGAGACTTAGAAATAAGGTGCTAGAAAGGTAATATATATTCACATACAGTACTAATATAACCTAAAAAATGCTTCATAAAGTGCCTGTGTGCATTGTGCAAACTTTACACTAGCGCTTAATAGATTGTATAACTGATGCACAAAAATCTGTGGACAATGTAATCTAATATCCCACATAAACCATATGCTTTACGTACTATACAGTGTTAAAGAGGAAGTAAACCCTGATGGGTTTACTTCCTCTTTCATTCCCTGCAAAGGCAAAGCATAATGGACTACTATGCATCGCATAGTAGCCCATTATGTGTCACTTACCTGACACAGGAGCCAGCAATGTCACCGCTGTCCCCTGTAGTCCGGCGCATCCATCTTTTCAGTGGGGTCTCGCAGCTCCGCCGCTGTCATTCCGCGGAGCCGCGATGATGTCACTCCCGTGCATGCGCACGGGAGCCGACATGCGCGGCAACTCCATTGTTGGAAATGCCGCGCTCAGTGCGCCTGCGCACCGCTGTCTACGGTGCATTCGCCGTAGACAGCGGCGCCTGTCTTCGGGCAAATATCTCCTAAACCGTATAGGTTTAGGAGATATTTCTTGGACCTACAAGTAAGCCTTAATCTAGGCTTACCTGTAGGTCAAAGTGGTTTGTAAGGGTTTACAACCACTTTAAACCACTCATCCTCCTAATTGCTCTTGATAAGGTGCTGGTATACTCATACAGATCAATAAAATCACCAAAAAAGTCACTTATGGTAAAGATTTTACTCCTTTTATCACCGCTGGACCTTGCAGTCAGCTCCGAATAGATCTATTCCACTGCAGTTATCTTCACCTCCACATTAAACCACACTGGTCTCTTAATCACCCTGTCTTATCTTCCCTCCGACTTATAATCAAACCAATTTAGCAGGTGCGGACCAACGGGAGAACGGATAGAAAAAAAACAATAGTGTGATACTGCAGGCACGGAGTAATACTGCACTGTATTTGGCGGTCCTACTCACAAAATCTAAACGTGTATCAAGCCTCTGATAGAGCGTCAGTATTTACACTCCTTCTCACAGCCTCCCTGCAGACCAAAGGCTCCACGCCACTTGGCTCCTCCTCCCGACGCGTTGCGTCACAGGTCACGTGACATTCTCCCTTGAGGGAAGGAGGCAAGTGAAGGTTTTTCAAAAAGTCAGGGAGATCTCTTGAGTCTCAAATTATTTTTTTGTCCATTTTGATAAACTATAATCTGGAAGGGAAATCCCTATCTATATAGAATCTCCCTTTCCCTTAATGCATCCAATAGTGGCTTTACCGCTTTCCTCTTGACCAAGGTGTATTTAGACAACTCCTGCAAGAAAATCAGTGGAGTGCCTTCAAACTCAAAGTCTCTTTGTTGCCATGCAGCTGCCATGATACTTTCCTTAATTTGATAAAAATGTATCCTGCAGATCACATCTCTTGGCTTCAGCGGGTCCTTATCTTTCAGATCCCTGTACTCTATGTGCTCGATCGATTTCTATTTCTGTTGTACCAGGCCTCTTTAGTACCATGTTAAATATTTCTTGTAATAAGATTTTCAATCCTTCTGGTCCCTTTGTTTCTGGCAAACCTCTGACTCTTATATTATTTCGTCTACTTCTATTTTCCAGGTCATCAGTAACATTCATTAAATGGTTTATATATCTATCAGATTCCTGATTTTTTTTTCCTCCAATAATAATATTTTCTGGCTAATATCTGCAATTTTAGAGTCTATAATATCAACCTTGTTTTGTGTGTCTGCTACCAATGTTTTCATTGTCTGAATTTCTGTTTTATAGGAGGTTTCCAACCTGTATACATATTTATCCATATCCTATCTTGTTGGTAATGATTTTATATATGTCTGCATATCTCAAATGGGCCCCCCTTCTGCTCCTTCAGCATCCATTATACCATGTTGCATAATTCCCGTAGGGCTACCACTCAATCTAGGTTCCATATCTCTGAGAGGAGACCCAAAGTCCAACTCAGTTACTATAGAACTTTCTAGTTCTGTTTGTGATTGCGGATGCCTAAAAAAACCTTTTATGTCCATTTTTTGAGCAGAAGGAGGCTTTGGGGGACTTGAAGAATTTTTCATTGCTCCTCCCGCTTGTCAGTACTAGAATCCCTTTAGGACCCAGCACAACTCACCTGACACAGCCTGTGTCTGGGAAACAACAGTGATTGGCCTGCTCACGTTTAAATCACCTGTATCAGCATTCAGTCAGCGCTCGTGTTAGAGTTCACTCGTGTTTGATCCAGCTGATATTTGCTCTGTGACTTTCGTGTTTGACCCGGCTTGTTTGACCCTCCGTACTTGCTTCTGATTCTGTACCATTTGGATTCTGATCTACCTGTGTATGACCCAGCTTGCCTAGACTACGCTTTGCCTGATTCTACTAGTACCCTCATCTGCAGCAGTGAACCACAAGGTCCAGCAATCATCTATCCTCATCTACAGCAGTGAACTACAAGGTCCAGCAATCATCTATCCTCACCTACAGCAGTGAACTACAAGGTCCAGCAATCATCTACCTTCGTCTGCAGCGGTGTACTACAAGTCTCAGCTGACCTGCTCTGCTTAGACCTGCTCATGGTATGTGCTTTGAACTCTTTGTATAATCAGCACACCTGAACTGTTACTTGTTATCTGCACCTAGCCTGACATTAACACGAGCCAATACATAAAGGGAAACCTATCATGAATCCTGAACAGGCTCAGTTGTTTGCACAAGAACTTTGCTGTTTATCACATCAAGTTCAGGAAATGGCCACAGAGCTCACCAAGGTGCAATCTCCTTCTACTACCACCATTACTAAAACTCCATCTGAACCTAAAATTCCTTTGCCCGACCGGTTTTCTGGTGACCGTAAAGCGTTTTGCAACTTTAAAAACAGCAGCAAATTATATTTCAAGTTGAGGCCATCCTCGTCTGGCCATGAAACTCAGAGGGTTCAAATCATTATCTCTCTGCTACAGGGTGACCCCCAGGCTTGGGCCTTTAACCTGGAACCTAACCATCCAGCCTTACTAACAGTAGATGCCTTCTTTGAAGCCCTTGGGTTGCTATATGATGATCCAGATCGTGCTGCTACTGCAGAATCGACCCTGCGTAACTTAAAACAAGGAACTACCACAGCTGAAATGTATTGCTCAGAGTTTCGCAGGTGGGCCCCGGAATCTGGCTGGAATGATGCAGCTCTCCGCAGCCAGTTTAGAATTGGCCTTTCAGATGCGATTAAAGACGCTCTGGTCAACTTCTCCTACCCAGCCTCACTGGAGGAGGCTATGTGTCTAGCTATTAGAATTGACCGCCGCCAGCGAGAGAGGAGGCGAGAACAAACAATGGCTGTGGCAAACTGTATACCTTCCTTACCACCTGATTATTCCATCTCCAGTGCCAAATCTGAGGAAGAACCTATGCAGTTAGGCTCCACCCGGTTATCTGCCCAGGAACACAAACGCAGGCGTAATATGGGACTCTGCTTATACTGTGGCCTCAAGGGTCATATGCTCCGTTCGTGCCCTACACGTCCGGGAAACGCCAGGACCTAGGTGATTGCGGGGAGGTCACCTTAGGTCTACTCTCATCTCCCCAGGGGGATAATCGCATACTTTTACCCGCTGTCATTCACTTTGGGACAGGGGCTCATGAACTGCTGGCCTTGGTGGATTCTGGAGCAGCTGAGAATTTTATTGATAGAACTCTGATCACCTCTTTGTCCCTGGAAACTCATGCTCTAGATTGTCCAGTCCGCCTGATCTCTGTGGATAATCGGCCTCTCTCACAAGACCTGGTGCTCAAATCCACCAACCCTTTCCAGTTACAAGTAGGGGCTTTGCATTGGGAGAAGATTTCTTGTCTTGTCATTGACTCTCCATCCACTCCTTTGATCCTAGGCCTTCCTTGGCTTCAGAAGCACAATCCTGTAATTGACTGGCCAACAAGAGATATTCTGGCTTGGTCCAATCAGTGTAAAAAGAGCTGCATCCAACACCTTGTTCGACTTGATACCTGTCAAGTGGGAATAGAACAGATTCCACTTTGTTATAAGGACTTTCGGGATGTGTTTTCTAAAGGAATTGCTGACACTTTACCTCCTCATCGCAGTTATGATTGTCCCATTGACCTCTTGCCTGACACTACACCTCCTCGAGGGAGAGTCTTTCCACTGTCTGAACCAGAGAATCTTGCTTTGCAAGAATACATCCAGGAAAACCTAGCTAAGGGTTTCATCCGTCCCTCCACTTCTCCCGCAGGAGCAGGATGCTTCTTTGTCCCGAAGAAGGATGGAGGACTGCGACTTTGTGTTGATTACAGAGGTCTAAATAAAATAACCATTCCCAATCGGTATCCTCTCCCTCTCATCACAGAGTTGTTCTCTCAAATGCAGGGAGCCAAAATCTTCTCCAAACTGGATTTAAGGGGAGCCTATAATCTGGTGCGAATCCGTGCAGGCGATGAATGGAAGACGGCCTTTAACACCAAGGATGGTCATTACGAATGTCTTGTCATGCCTTTCGGCCTCAGGAATGCACCAGCCGTCTTTCAGAACTTCATGAATGACATTTTCCGTGACATGATGGGTCGCTTCATGCTTGTTTATTTAGACGATATTTTGATTTACTCTCCCAATCTTGAAACACATCAGAAGCATGTCTGCTCGGTATTAGCCCGACTAAAGACTCACTCCCTTTTTGTAAAGCCTGAAAAATGTATTTTCCATGTTAAACAAGTACCTTTCCTGGGCTACCTAATTTCTGACACAGGCCTCACCATGGACCCAGCCAAAGTTCAAGCCATTCTAGACTGGGCACCACCTTCAGACCTGAAGGCAGTTCAACGCTTCCTGGGCTTTGCAAATTTCTATCGAAAATTCATTAAGAACTTTGCCACCATTGCACATCCCATCACCTCTCTCACCAGGAAGACTCCTAGTACATTTAAATGGACTACTGAAGCCCAGGCAGCCTTCACCCAGTTAAAGAAAGCCTTTACCTCTGCACCAATTCTACGCCATCCTGTTCCTGAGCTACCTTTTATTGTAGAGGTAGATGCATCTGAAGTAGGAGTGGGGGCGCTTTTGTCACAAAAAGATCCTGTAAGCGCTGCCATCCACCCTTGTGCCTTCTTGTCCCGTAAATATTCCCCAGCAGAACGCAATTACGATATAGGCAACAGAGAACTTTTAGCCATAAAGCTAGCTTTAGAGGAGTGGAGACATTGGCTGGAGGGAGCTCGCTATCCATTCATAGTTCTGACTGACCACAAAAACCTTGAATATATCCGTTCTGCTAAAAGACTGAACTCGCGTCAAGCCAGGTGGTCATTGTTCTTCTCCAGATTTGACTTTACAATTTCTTATTTACCAGGTCCAAAAAACATTAAGGCCGATGCCTTGTCTCGTAGTTTTTTATCAGAGTCTCCTCCTCCGCTTCCTCCTCAACCCATTATCTCTGAGGATAGGATTTTGGCTTTTACCCAGACTGACATCTCTGAGGCCTTGTTACCAGCACAGGCTGAAGCCCCTCCCTCCACTCCCCCTGGTATGCTCTTTGTGCCCCTGGCTCTTCGTTTGCAGGTATTGCAACAAGTACATTCATCAAAACCCGCAGCACATCCAGGGTTTAGACAAACTTTTGAGATTGTCTCTCGCAACCTCTGGTGGCCATCGCTTAGGCAGGATGTGTTAGCCTTCGTCCAGGCCTGTGAAGTTTGCGCCAGAAGCAAGAGCAGTACCTCTAAGCCCCCCGGTCTCCTTCGTCCTCTACCAATACCTACCTGTCCCTGGACCCATTTATCTATGGACTTTATCACAGACTTGCCTCTGTCCCAGGGATGTTCCACGATCTGGGTGGTGGTAGACAGGTTCAGTAAGATGGCCCACTTTGTTCCGCTTCCGAAGCTTCCATCTGCTAAAGAACTGGCATCTTTATTCATTAAGCACATTTTCAGGCTCCATGGGGCACCAGTTAACATTGTCTCTGACCGTGGCTCTCAGTTCATAGCCCAGTTTTGGAAGGCCCTTTGCTCTCAGCTGGGGATTAAATTATCATATTCTTCAGCATATCATCCTGAGACTAATGGCCAAACAGAAAGGACTAATCAGACTCTAGAGAAGATGGTACGTTGTCTGATGGCCAAAGAGGAGGTGGAGTGGGTCAACATCCTTCCATGGGCAGAGTTTGCCTTTAATAATTGTGCCAGCACATCTACAGGGACCTCTCCTTTCTTTTGTGTTTACGGGTTGCATCCTCGTGTGTGCTCCTTTGATCTTCCGCCCTCTGATGTTCCAGATGCCAACACCACTATTGAACATTTCTCCAAAATCTGGTCCGATGTAAATCATGCTATTTCCCGCTCTGTGCAGGCTTTTAAGAAAACTGCTGACAAGAAGCGCTTAAAGGCTCCAGAATATAAAGTTGGTGACAAAGTGTGGTTATCATCTCGGAATCTGTCCCTGCATGTTCCATCTAAAAAGCTTGGCCCAAAATTCATCGGGCCTTATGAAATCTCGGAGATTGTTAATCCTGTGTCCTACAGATTAAAACTTCCCCCATCCATGCGCATTCCAAATGTCTTTCATGTTTCATTGTTGAAACCTGTTCATTCCAGCCTCCTAGTAAATGAACCAGAACCTGTGGATATGTTGGACAGTCAAGAATATGAAGTGGCATTTATTCTTGATTCCAGACGAGTGCGCAATTCCTTACAATATCTTGTTCATTGGAAAGGGTTCGGTCCAGAGGATCGATCTTGGGTACCAGCTCGTGATCTTCATGCTGACCGACTTAAGAAGAAGTTCCATCTCCGTTATCCAAGTAAGCCTGGGGGTGCAGGAGCAACCCCTCGAGAAAGGGGGGGTACTGTCAGTACTAGAATCCCTTTAGGACCCAGCACAACTCACCTGGCACAGCCTGTGTCTGGGAAACAACAGTGATTGGCCTGCTCACGTTTAAATCACCTGTATCAGCATTCAGTCAGCGCTCGTGTTAGAGTTCACTCGTGTTTGATCCAGCTGATATTTGCTCTGTGACTTTCGTGTTTGACCCGGCTTGTTTGACCCTCCGTACTTGCTTCTGATTCTGTACCGTTTGGATTCTGATCTACCTGTGTATGACCCAGCTTGCCTAGACTACGCTTTGCCTGATTCTACTAGTACCCTCATCTGCAGCAGTGAACCACAAGGTCCAGCAATCATCTATCCTCACCTACAGCAGTGAACTACAAGGTCCAGCAATCATCTATCCTCACCTACAGCAGTGAACTACAAGGTCCAGCAATCATCTACCTTCGTCTGCAGCGGTGTACTACAAGTCTCAGCTGACCTGCTCTGCTTAGACCTGCTCATGGTATGTGCTTTGAACTCTTTGTATAATCAGCACACCTGAACTGTTACTTGTTATCTGCACCTAGCCTGACACCGCTGACCCTTTTTTTTCCTTTTGCGCATGGGTGCTTTTAGCTGGCACATTGCAAAAAAAAGACGGACCTAGTTCTTTGTGTTATACAAATATGCCCCTAATGATGCTTTAAAACTCCAGTTGTAATCACCATAAGTTTATAGAAATCTGATGAGATAATAAGATTATAATAATGAGATAATAATAATACTTATTCATACCAAAAACATTTATATATATATATATCGAGGACTCCTCCAGAATAATATGAGGCGAGAAAGAGATGGGAAAAAGTCCAATCTTTATCTTATTATTCAGCTAACCTCCCTTTCTCCTGTTTAGGGTATAGCGTTATACACACAATAACACTGCGCAGTACCAAATGTATAGGAAAAAGCTGCCAACACGCTAAAACTAGGATTTTTTAGCCACAGAAATGTTAAGTATAAAGTGTAAGCGCTAAATATATGATGCCACAATAATCAAATGAAAAGTGAAAACAGAGAAAATTCATAAATATAAAAAAGTGAACAACATATATGTTAAAAAGGGTATAAGAAACCCTATACAGTATTCATATGACCATGAATATTTTGTGAGATGTGAACACAAATAGTAATTAAGTGGAGTCCATATCTTGTAATAATGGATGGATAAATATAAGTCCCAACAAAGTGTGATGAAAACAGGAATCCAAATCAGATGTGATCATGAAAATTCCCCACGGTGTGAATCCCACCACCATAAGAAGCGCAGGCTTACCAGATGAAAATTACCCGATTAGACGTATATCTAAGGGGGTCACAAATCGCTTATAATTCCAAATACTGTGGCACTGGTTCAGCGTTCTATGGTTGTATGGATCCCAAGAAGGATGGCTCTTTCATTGTATTGGACTGTATATGGTAACAGCTTTTAAAGAGACAGCTCCGACATCAACCCAGACATGTAATGGAAGGATAAAGCCATGGGACATCATCTGGGGTGAACTACTACCACTGCTGCACTGCCTTATATAGGTTACATATAATATGAGGCGAGAAAGAGATGGGGAAAAAGTCCAATCTTTATCTTATTATTCAGCGAACCTCCCTTTCTCCTGTTTAGGGTATAGCGTTGTCTCTCTGTGATTGTTCTAGATCTATGTTAACTGTGCAAACAAAAAAAGAAGAGGAAAAAAAAGCCAGACCTGTGTCTTCAGCAAGGCTGCAACCATCCTCAGCTGAACTCCTGCCGACCCTGTCTGTGCTGTCGGCCACTCCTCTTGGCTCCATCTGCCAAGCTCAAGATCCTTCGGTACCGCTCGGGGTCCTCGGTAAGGATCGGCTCTGAGAGCTGATATCGGTCAGGCTTGGAGGATTTCGGCAGGGCTCGGGGGGATTCAGCATGTTATTCATGCTCACAATAGCACATGGCTGCCAATTCGAACCTCCTCTGTTCCCGCCCTCCACACTTTGTTCACCTTGGGTCTCTGTCTATGCCCACGGATCACCAGGAGATCTCAAGGGAGACCAGCGGGGCTGGATTCTTAATATTTTCCTTTTTAAGTCTTTAAAAGGACATGGTTATCAGATAGCTAGGTAGTAAAGTTTCAGAAAGATCCAAGGTTCAAAGCCAGAAAAAATAAAATATAACCCATCATCTTGTTTGGGGATTGTTACAGCTGATCGCCTGGGCCAGGAGGAGTGAGTTCATCACACGTCCACTCTGGTCAGTTCCTCCTTTCCCATTCTTGTGTACATTTATTTTATTTTATTTTTTTAATTAAAAAATACAATGTGCAAAATTGGACATTATGAATACATTTGAGGCTATCTGGTCCACCTAAAGGTGGCCTATTAACCCACATAGTAACTACTATGGCTCTGTGTCCCCTGATGTATGAAAAGAAAAACAGCCTGCAAGCAGTGTTGTTCTGGAGGAGACTGGAGTAATAGAGTGTACATAGCTGTCCCAGTTGATTGTTAATCAATCTACCAATTGTTTGTTTCATTGGGCACCCCATATATTCATATACCCATCCAAGTTTAAATTCCTCAATAAAAATACAAAACAAGCATATGGACTGTTCATTGTCTCCAAGGTGAAGTGAATGTTAGCCTGGGCAAGGTGACAGGTGGGCCACATCATTTAGCAGTCCCTACAGGGGTATCGCTACACAACTCTAATCCTAAACCCATGTTTATTTTTCATCCACCTTCTTCATGGTTTTATAATCTGTAATCATTTTTGCAATACTTTAAGCTTTGCATTGTATATTAAATGTCAAATGGCAATTACACCCTACAATCTCAGTTGTAGAGACATGTTAATTTCCTGAACAAAATGTAATTCTAAATTTACTATTTCTTTATTATTTAAAAGTAAACCTGTTATAATTGTAATAAAAAATTACTAAACAAAACCCCCAAAAAAGTGCAAAATTGAAATAAAATTGCATAATTTGATATATAACAATGCTTTGTACCATAAAGTAATTTTAGTGTCATTAAAATAAAACAAATGGCTTTAGTTTTTGTCATGGAATGTGCGGAAAAACGTAAATAAAATAAAAAATTGTTATTTGAAAAAAAAAAAAACTAATGAAAAAAATTGTCATTTATACTATTATCACCAGAATTTTTTTTTAAACTAGCGCTGTTCAAAGTAGAAAAAAAATTGAATTTTTTTTACATATTTTTGTCTAAGGAAAGTTAAAAACAACACAAGACAATAATATCACCAAAAGAAAGCATTGCTTATCCTAAATGGGTGTGTATATACAGTTATATATATATATATATATATATATATGGGATGTTACTGATTAAAATTTTCGATTAATCAATTTTTTTTAATCGAATCGTCGTCGTCGTCGTCGTCGTCGTCGTCGACATACTACTACAAACAACTACTTTTAGCTGATCTCCTTGCATTGCAACTCTGCATTAGTCAGTGGTAAATGTGGTATACACTATATACAATCACCCGACACTAGTTAGTTTCCACAATCCATGACTTAACTTCACAGTTCCCTCAAATACGTTTTAAATTCAAACTGTAGCACTGACGTAAGTAATTTTTTTTCCACAGTAGCGTGACAATCCCTCCACCTCCGGTCTAACTAATCACTCTCACCTTATGGCATGGACCCCTGTGCAAACAGATGGTCATGCAGGCGGGTATCAAAAGAGTTAACATGGACCATAAACTTCTCTCACGTCTCCTTAGATCTCAGCAAGGATGCCAGGTCATGGGTAGAAAGAAAAGATCTAAGTGCTCACCGCTTAAGTATAAGATTAAATTGTTGTGTTCAAACACAAACTACTCACATAAAAATGATAAAAACACAGCATATAAAGCCGACAATCGCATTAGTAGCAGCAGGTGACATCATGCATAGTTCCTCCCCGTACGCGTTACGTTCAATCAGAACTTCGACGTCGCTGCCCCCCTCCCTTCCTTAGCAGATGGAGGCACTTGGGGAAAGGGGGAGAAGTCCAGTGACGTTGATGTCCGTGACGTCACCAGATCTCTGGCGGAACTCCCTGAAGACCCGGAAGCCGGTGGAGAGGTGAGTACCGAACAAAAGAATTTTGATCAATCAAAATGGATTGATTAATCGAGGAATTAATCTTTAATTTCCACAGCCCTAATATATATATATATATATATATATATATAATATTTATTTCAAATGCTATTTTTTGGAAAAAACACACTTTAATAAATAAAAATAACAAACAAAACACAATATTATTCCCACATTTTTTTTGTATAATGTAAAAGATGTTACGTCAAATAAATAGACACCCAACATGTCACACTTTAAAATTGCATCTGCCCATGGAATGACAACAAATTACATAGCAACATAGTTAGTCAGGCTGAATAAAGAGAAGTCCATCCAGTTCAACCAATACAAAAAAAAAGGAAAATCGTGCAATCCTATATACACAATCCTATAACCACTGTTGATCCAGAGGAAGGTGAAAAACCCCAGCAAAGCATGATCCAATTTGCTACAGCAGGGGAAAAAATCCTCCCTGATCCCCCAAGAGGCAACCAGATATTCCCTAGATGAACTTTACCTATAAATGTTAGTACCCAATTATATTATGTACATTTAGGAAATAATCCAGGCATTTCTTAAAGCAATCTACTGAGCTGACCAGAGCCAGCTTTGGAGGGAGTCTATTCCACATTTTCACAGCTCTTACTGTGAAGAAACCTTTCCGTATTTGGAGATACAATCTCCTTTCCTCTAGACCTAAAAAGAGTGTCCCCTTGTCCTCTGTGATGACATTAAAATTAATAACTCAACACCAAGTTCACTATATGGACCCCTTATATATTTGAACATGTTGATCATATCCCCCCCTTAATCTCTTCCTCTCAAGAGAGAATAAATTCAGTTCCTCTAATCTTGCCTCATATCTGAGCTCCTCCATGCCTCTTATCAGTTTGGTTGCCCTTCTCTGCACTTTCTCCAGTTCCTCAATATCCTTTTTGAGAACTGGAGTGTCAGGCTAGGTGCAGATAACAAGTAACAGTTCAGGTGTGCTGATTATACAAAGAGTTCAAAGCACATACCATGAGCAGGTCTAGGCAGAGCAGGTCAGCTGGGACTTGTAGTACACCGCTGCAGACGAAGGTAGATGATTGCTGGACCTTGTAGTTCACTGCTGTAGGTGAGGATAGATGATTGCTGGACCTTGTAGTTCACTGCTGTAGGTGAGGATAGATGATTGCTGGACCTTGTAGTTCACTGCTGTAGATGAGGATAGATGATTGCTGGACCTTGTAGTTCACCGCTGCAGATGAGGGTACTAGTAGAATCAGGCAAAGCGTAGTCTAGGCAAGCTGGGTCATACACAGGCAGATCAGAATCCAAACGGTACAGAATCAGAAGCAAGTAAGAAGGGTCAAACAAGCCTGGTCAAACAGGAAAGTCACAGAGCAAATATCAGCTGGATCAAACACGAGTGAACTCTAACACGAGCACTGACTGAATGCTGATACAGGTGATTTAAACATGAGCTGGCCAATCACTGTTGTTTCCCAGACACAGGCTGTGTCAGGTGAGTTGTGCTGGGTCCTAAAGGGATTCTAGTACTGACATGGAGCCCCTAAACTGAACTGCATATTCCAGATGAGGTCTTACTAATGATTTGTACAGGGGGCAAAATGATCTCTCGCTCTCTCTGGAGTCCATACCTCTTTTAATACAAGAAAGGGCTTTACTCGCTTTGTAAACCGCAGCTTGACATTGCATGTTATTGAAATGTTTGTAAAGCTTTGTTATATAAAAAAATAAATACCGTATATACTCGAGTATAAGCCGAGATTTTCAGCCTCTTTTTTGAGGCTGAAAGTGCCCCCCTCGGCTTATACTCGAGTCATCGCCGTCTGACTGCTCGATCAGCGTATCGAGCAGACAGACGGCGGACATACTACAATTTGAAAGCCGCGCCTCCGCCTCCGCCTCCGCCTGTGATAGGCGGAACACTGAATTTCCCAGCAGCCTGTGTTCCGCCTATCACGGACATCGTCTCATCCTCGTCCGTAGTACGAGGATGAGACGATATCGGTGATAGGCGGAACACAGGCTGCTGGGAAATTCAGTGTTCCGCCTATCACAGGCGGAGGCGGAGGCGGGGCTTTTGAATTTTAGAATGGCCGCCGAGGCGATCCTGGCAAGGCACGGGACGGAGGCAAGGCAAGGCACGGCACGGGACGGGACGGAGGCAAGGCACGACACGACACGGGACGGAGGCAAGGCACGGCACGGGACGGAGGCAAGGAGGCAAGGCACGGGACGGAGGCAAGGAGGCAAGGCACGGGACGGAGGCTCGGGACACAGGTAGGCTGGACACACACACACACACACACACACACACACACACACACACACACACACACACACACACACACGGACACACACACATGGACACACACACACAGGGATGGATGGATGGAGACACACACACACAGGGATGGATGGATGGATGGAGACACACACACACAGGGATGGATGGATGGATGGATGGAGACACACACACACAGGGATGGATGGATGGATGGATGGAGACACACACACACAGGGATGGATGGATGGATGGACACACACACACACAGGGATGGATGGATGGATGGACACACACACACACAGGGATGGATGGATGGACACACACACACACAGGGATGGACGGACACACAGGGACGGACACACACACAGGGATGGACAGGCATGTCTCACCCTCGGCTTATACACGAGTCAATAAGTTTGCCAGTTTTTTTGGGGGTAAATTGGGGGGCTCGGCTTATATTCGGGTCGGCCTATACTCGAGTATATACGGTATGTTATACTTATTTGCTCTGTGTAATGGATTTTGCACAGAGCAGCTCAGATCTTTCTCGTTTAGGGTCTCCCAGCGGTGCTCCAGGCTCCTCCCCTCCTTCAGGTTCCCCTGTTGGATGGCCGCTCTCCCTGGGGGCACCCGTGCGGGCACGCTCCCGAGCAGTGATGTAAGTAACTCAGTTAAAATAAACAGAGTTACTTAACACAGTTACTTTAGAGGGTAATGAGTAATCTAACGGATTACTCTTCCCCTCATAATAACTCAGTTGCCATTACTTGGGCGGAGTTACCGCAATTACATCTACCACCCAGGAGGCCCGCCGTGGCCTGCCCTGCCCCATTCCGCCGCGGGGAGGGGGGCTTTCGCCCGCTGAGCTGAGAAGAGGATGAGACTCAGAGAGACTGTCTGGAACGCCCCATCCTGCCTCGCCTATTCAGAGAGAGAGAATGTAGGGAGGCAGGGCGGACACTGAAAAATGAAGTCAGCTGAACAGCTGATACCAATCGAGTGAAGGGGAGGTCTGTCTTTCTCCCCATGAGGAAAGGCATCCCTGGAGGCATTCAAGTAAGTGACTGTCTGACGATTCGAATTGCAGTGCAATCGATCCATCCCAAGTCCTCCACCACCTCTGCTTCTTACTGATCCCATCCCTAACCACCATCACTTCTACAACAGAGGTGATGGGGGGATACGGTAGGGATGAGATCAGTGGTGGTGGGGAATGGGATCAGTAAGAGGCAGAGGTGGTGGTGGAAGAGGATGGCACCACCACCGCTGGCACCCCCCCAAGTACCACCGCTGCCTGCCATCCCTCCAAGTACACCACCGCTGCCACCACCCCAAGTACCACTGCTGCCTGCCACCCCCCCAAGTACACCACCGCTGCCACCCCCAAGTACCACCGCTGCCACCCCCAAGTACCACCGCTGCCACCCCCCAAGTACTGTACACCACCACCACTGACACCCCCCCAGTACACCACCACCACTGCCACCCCCTCAAGTACCACCACTGCCACTCCTCAAATACCACCACTGCCACCCCTCAAGTACCACCGCTGCCCCCCCTGTCACAGTTACTTTGCTGAGTAACTAATTACTTTTCCAATGTAGTGACCGAGTTACTAACCCAATTACTTTTTGGGAGAAGTAATTTGTAACTTAACTAATTACTTTTTTAAAGTAAGATGACCAACACTGCTCCTGAGTCCTGTTGCTGCATCCATTGACACACAGCAGGACTCGGCCCCACCCCCTGGCTCCCGTGTCACCGGATTTGATTGACAGCAGCGGGAGCAAATGGCTCCTGTGGCTATCAATCTATCCAATGAGGACCCGAGACAGCGGCTGGAGCTGCTGTTTTCATCCTCGATGCTGGAAGATTGGGTTCAGGTAAGTAAAAAATGGGCTTGGGGGCGGGGGGGGATTTGCAGCACAGTAGGTTTTGCACCTTAATGCATAGAATGCATTAAGGGAAAAAACACTGAGATTTTACAACCCCTTTAAGCTTGTGATCTACCAAAACCCCCAGATCCTTCTTCACTACAGATTCCCCCAGTTCTACTCCCCCTAGTATGTATGATGCGTGCATATTCTTAGCCCCTGTGTGCATAACATTGCATTTATCAACATTAAACCTCATCTGCCACATAGTTGCCCAATTAGTGCATTGAGGTCAGCTTGTAAGGACGTTATTCCACTGCATAATTTGGTGTCATCTGCAAAGACAGAAATTTTACTTTTGATCCCAGACCCAATATCATTTATAAAGATATTAAAACGTAAGGGTCCCAACACTGATAACCATATACCATTCAGAGTAAGAATCATTAACCACTACTCTCTGAATTCGGTCTTTTAGCCAGTTTTCTATTAATTTACAAATCGATCTTTCCAAGCCTGTAAACTTTACCTTACACATGAGCCGCGTGTTGGGAACTGTGTCAGACACTTTTTCAAAAATCCAAGTATACCAAGTCCACAGCCACCCGTCTGTCCAAGGTTTTACTTACCTCATAAAAATAAATCAGGTTTGTTTGACAGCTTCTATCTTTCATGATCCATGCTGTCTGTTTCTTAACAACTTTAGCCCGGAAGATTTGGCTGCTGAATGACCGGGCCATTTTTTGTTATTTGGCACTGCAACTCTTTAACCACTTGTGGACCGCCTCACGGGGATGTACGTCCTTTTTTTGAAGAGGGATATCTCGGTAACGGCAGCAGCTGCTGCCACAACCGAGATATCCATCTCTTCAGGCGGCGGTCGGCTGTACGATAACGGTGGTCTCCGCGGCGGATTCGCCCCCCCTCCCGCCGCCCTCCCGCACCTTCCGCCGCTTACCGGAGCCGTCGGTAGCGGCGGAGGCGATCGGGTCCTCTTCCTAGCTGGGCATAGAGACAAGTGAGGCTAAGATGGCCCCCACTCGTCTCTATACCATAGGAGGGCGGAAGCGACGTCAAAACGTCACTTCCACCCATACCTCTTAAAGGTATATATTTTTTTAAATATCAGATTTTCTTTTTTTTTTTTTTTTTTTTTTTTTTTTTGCATTTTAGCCCAAATATGAGATCTGAGGACTTTTTGACCCCAGATCTCATATTTAAGAGGACCTGTCATGCTTTTTTCTATTACAAGGGATGTTTACATTCCTTGTAATAGGAATAAAAGTGATCCAATTTTTTTTTTAAAAAAACAGTGTAAAAATAAATAAAATCAATTAAAATAAATAAGAAAAAACATTTTTTTTTTAAAAACACCCCGTCACGACGAGCTTGCGCACAGAAGCGGGCGCATACGTGAGTAGCGCCCACATATGAAAACGGTGGTCAAACCACACATGTGAGGTATCGCCGCGATCGGTAGAGCGAGAGCAATAATTCTAGCCCTAGACCTCCTCTGTAACGCAAAAAATACAACCTGTAGAATTTTTTAAATGTCGCTTATGGAGATTTTTGAGGCTAAAAGTTTGACGCCATTCCACGAGCGGGCGCAATTTTGAAGCGTGACATGTTGGGTATCAATTTACTTGGCATACCATTATCTTTCACAATATAAAAAAAATTGGGCTAATTTTACTGTTGTCTTATTTTTTTATTCAAAAAAGTGAATTTTTTCAAAAAAAAAGTGCGCTTGTAAGACCGCTGCGCAAATACGGTGTAAAAAAAAGTATTTCAATGACCGCCATTTTATTCTCTAGGGTGTTAGAAAAAAAACAATATAAAATGTTTGGGAGTTCTAAGTAATTTTCTAGCAAAAAAAACAGTTTTAAACATGAAAACACCAAGTCTGAAAAAGAGGCCTGGTCCTTAAAGAGGAAGTAAACCCTTCCAAACAACTTGGACCTACAGGTAAGCCTAGATGAAGGCTTACCTGTAGGTCCAAGCAATATCTCCTAAACCTATATGGTTTAGGAGATATTTGCCCGAAAATGGGCACCGCTGTCTACGGCGCATGCGCCGTAGACAGCGGCGCGCAGGCGCACTAAATGCGGCAAATCCATGAATGGATTTGCCAAATTTGTCGAC
Organism: Lithobates pipiens; assembly: GCF_037356315.1. Taxonomy (NCBI): domain Eukaryota; kingdom Metazoa; phylum Chordata; class Amphibia; order Anura; family Ranidae; genus Lithobates; species Lithobates pipiens. Next base: position 156,781,689 of record NW_027507791.1, on the reverse strand, counting down.
TCCCGTGCGCATGCGCGGGAGTGACGTCATCGCGGCTTCGCCGAGTGGCAGCGGCGGAGCTGCGAGACGCGACTCCCATGCGCATGCGCGGGAGTGACGTCATCGCGGCTTCGCCGCTGTGATTCGTCGGAGCTGCGAGACGCCACCAGCAACATGGATGCGGCGGACTACAGGGATCAGCGGCGACTTCGCTGGCTCCTGTGTCAGGTAAGTGACACATAATGAGCTACTATGCGATGCATAGTAGTCCATTATGCTTTACCTTTGCAGGGAAAAAAAGAGGAAGTAAACCCATCAGGGTTTACTTCCTCTTTAAGTGGTTAATGGACACGGCTGTGCGAAGTTGCACCTAAACAAAATTGACGTCCTTTTTGCCCCACATGCAGAGCTTTCTTTTGGTAATATTTGATCACCTCGGGGGTTTTTATTTTTTGTGCTATAAACAAAAAAAGAGCGACAATTTTGAAAAAAATTCAATATTTTGTACTTTTTGCTTTATTAATTTCTTCTAAAAAAAGCAAATTTTTTTCGCAGTTTAGGCCGATATGTATTCTTCTACATATTGTTGGTAAAAAAATATCACAATAAGGGTATATTGATTTGGTTTTCGCAAAAGTTATAGCGTCTATAAAATAGGGGATAGATTTATGGCATTTTTATTATTATATATTTTTTTTACTAGTAATGGCGTCGAGCAGTGATATAAAAATGCACTGATTACTGTAAAAAAGTCACTGGCAGGGAAGGGGTTAACACTAGGGGGCAATCAAGGGGTTAACTGTGTTCCCTAGGTGTGTTTCTAACTGTAGGGGGAGGGGACTGACTAGAGGAAGTGATGGATCATGGTTCCTAGCTAATAGGAACTCCCCCTCAAAGTTAGAAAACACTCCCAGGGAACACACTTAACCCCTTGATCATCCCTGGTGTTAACCCCTTCCCTGCCAGTGTCATTGGTACAGTAACAGTGCATATTTTTAGCACTGATCATTATAATAATGTCACTGGTTCCCAAAAAAGTGTCAGTTAGTGTCCGATTTTTCCGTGGTAATGTCACAGTCCCACTATAAATTGTTGATCGCCGCCATTACTAGTAAAAAAATAAATAAATACAAAATTCCAGAAAAATATCTCATAGTTTTTAGATGCTATAATTTTTGCACAAACACATCAATATACAAAAATATGTAGCAGAATACATATTGGCCTAAATTGATGTACATTTTTGTATTGGATATGTTTTATAGCAGAAAGAAAAAAAAATTGTTTTTTTTTCAAAATTGTTAGCCCAAAAAAGAAAAATCGCAGAAGTGATCAAATACCACCAAAAGAAAGCTCTATTTGTGGGGAAAAAAACATCAATTTTATTTGGGAACAGCGTTAACTGACCGTACAATTGTCAGTTAAAGTAGCGCAGTGCCGTAGAGTAGTTATCTTTGTCGATTGATAGGGATCTATTGATTACTCCCTAAGCTTGGCCTTATTGCATTTTTCTCTTGTCACAGCCAATGGGCAGGGTTTTTTTTAAATCTCTTGGCCTGCTGGGAGAGCCTATATATTCAGGTGAGGTCTGGTGATCTGTGTTCTGTGCCACCCGGACTACCATCTGGGTGGATGTGTGTCGTCTACCTCAGGCTGCTAGGCTGGAGACTAGGCCTATCCCGGGGGCATCTGGCTGCCAGACTGTGTGAGGGCCTATCCAGAAGTAAGAAGGCAGCGCAGGGTTGGGACTATGGCTTGCAGTCCAACCAAAAGTGATGGTTCTGTGGGCTGGAGAACCTGTCAGTAGTCGGAGGTAGAAGGGAAGCTGTCACCACAAAGGGACCAATTGCCTTTACCAGGGACCACAGTAACTGAAGCAAGTACCGGAATCATATCCTCACTGAACGGCAGGGCCGTCTTATCGAGCGGGCACACCTGGGCACAGCCAAGGGGCCCCAGATTCACATGGGGCCCCATTAGAGCCGGTCGGATCTAGAGCAAAGCTTCTGGCAGTGCTAGGGTGGCATGGTATACTGCACTGCACAGAAATTAGTAACTTTTTTAGCAGTAACTCTTGCACGGTTACTAACGTGAGTAATTGCTGCTCTCACTGTCCCTCACTGACCCGCTCCATGCAATGACTTAGCTCCAGTGTCCCTCCTCCTGTGTACTGGAGATTAGGGATGAGCTGAACACCCCCTGGTTTGGTTTGCATCCAGAACATGCGAACAGACAAAAAGTTTGTTTGAACACAGGAACACCGTTAAAGTCTATGGGACACGAACATGAATAATCAAAAGTGCTAATTTTAAAGGCTTATATGCAAGTTAAAATATATAAAGGTGCATACAAACTAGTGCTAAAGATACAATTAACTAATTGGTTGCACGTGGCGCTGTTACCTGTGTGCCTTTCAGTCAACACTCCCTAATCTTCTAAAAAATCCTATCCCACATCATACAAAATGTGATAATTAGTAAACACTTAAGTAAATACCCAAATTTACATTTAGATTAAGTATACAGTGACATAAATGAGCAAACGTGAATATAGTCCATCCACCGAATACAAAAAAATCTAGAGTATAAAAAAATTATATATAAAGATAAAACAAAAAAAAATATATATAATATCCAAATAATAAAGAGTCTTTTTATAGAAGCGTGAACAAATCTCCAGTGTTTAAATCTCCTTATACACGTGACTCTTTCACCACACCATCCGTGCTTAATGGCCCCCCTTCGTGAAAAAACTCACCAAATGCTAAGCCTTACACTCTCGTGTGAGGCAAAAGGGCTTGCAACAGATCTCTCAAGATGTAATTCAGATATCAGCACATCCGATTTTATCTTCTCCAATTGCGTACTTCAATGTGTATATATAAATACCTCAAAGAAAAATCACAGAGGGAGACCCCAATAGTGTAATACTGCAATCACTCTTTAATGTAAAAAATCGCACTCTTTATGCACTCACATGAACTTAAAAGGGTAAAATCACTTCAAAAGGATAAAGAAACTTGCTTCACAAATCCACTCCACAACAGCATTCTGAATACGTCGGGGCATTGGTGGTCACAGCGGACTTATTAGATACGGTACTGGATCGCTAAATCTCACCCCTCCTCGTGCGTCCCGCCTGGTCCCACACAGCAGGTCCGTTCGAAAAAGGCGCCTTCAGATCAGATGATTCAGTCCACTTAGTCCTGTACCTCCTTCCCAGCTCCGTGTATGTCAGCTCAAAGTTCACCAAATAGCCACGCCCCCGACATGTTTCGTCATATCAGACTTATTCATGGGATTGGCTATCTGGTCTAGCACCCCACCTTATATTCCCCCATCGTCCAATCAGCTCATCTCACTATCAGTCTCACATCCATATTGCTGGGATGTGTCCTGTCGTACCTATTAAGCGCCGAAGCCAGAAATATGATTCGCACATGCTCAAATCACAGTATTCGATATCCCCCTTTTTTCGAAAACTGGTGATCGAAATATTCGATCCGCCAATACGCTACGGTCTCCGGTGCGTGTATAAAAGTATACTAGGTGCGTCGAAACATTCGACCATAGTTGTAATAATCGACATTCGGTAAATTCCGCTCAGGTATCCACACAGGCTGCGTCCCACCAGGTCGCGCGTGCGCCGAGATCGAAACCGCATGTCCCCGTCTCCACAATATTCAAGTGTAGGAATCCGTGTCACCGTCTTCTGGAACCCAATAAAGTGCGAAACCAATCACAATACCTATGGTGGTGTCAGTCCCCATCTATAGTATCTCTCCATCTATGAGGCGGTATCTTTCTAAATAATACCCTGTACCCAGTACACTCTGCTTAATCAATGTGTCCTCACACAGTAGATGAACCAGTCTGTCTACAGGTACAGACTGGTACACTTATCTCCCGCTGTGTCACCAATGCGCCAACGTTTACACCAATGATTAACATATAATATAAACTAACCCATTAGTGCACATTTTCATTATTATCCTGGAACATTCGATATACAGCTCTAATTAAAGTCAAATGGAGATGTATATATATCTGAAGCAACATCTAAAGTGTAAATACACAAATAAAACTCCAAATAAAAATAAAAATCATTTTAAAACAAATAAAACAGGAACCTACTACTATTAGTCCTAAAAGAGACATAATAGGTACTCTCATCATAATCTCAGAACTCCCCTATCAATAACTTCACATCTATTATAAAGAATTGAAGATTAACGATCGGTAACCTCATAAACACTTCCATATCGGAGTGACACCCTTCCCTCTATAATATTTGAAAGACAATACTTATGGCCTATTAGTGACTAAAAGTCACTAATATAGCAGTTCAGGTCCAGTTCTACATTCATACCCCTCGGATGAAGGCTCTTCAGCGAGAAGATCCACCTGGTTTCCCTTTGCGACAAATCTCTAACTCGATTAGAGCCCCTCCAAGAGGGATGAACATGGTCTATTCCACAGAACTGCAATAAATTCGGATTTTGTTGGTGATATTCTTTGAAATGTAATGATACGCTATGATACTGGTAACCTTTACGGATATTAGTCAAATGTTCTGAGATTCGTACTCTCAATAATCTCTTGGTGCGTCCTACATACAGTAAGTTACAGGGGCACCACAGTAGGTACACGACATGTGTCATATTACACGTCATGAATTCCTTAATGTCAAATGTTTCACCCTCACTGTTCGTTATTGAGGTGATTCCCCTGTTTACCTGCTGTACAGTCCTACAACAGATACACCTCCTACAAGCATAAAATCCTTTCAGTTCACCCGAAATAGTTGCTCGCTGATGGAAGAGGAGGAAGACATCACAGGTCTTTTGAAAACCTTAGACCATCTGTTAGAGAAACAGGTTAAAACCTGGTGGGATGTACTCACATTTGAACAATACCTAAAAGAGGGTCTCATCTTCAGAAGTTTAAGATGGGAAGTTTGCCCACAAGATGGTCTAAATGACCAGCTTTTTATGGATGAGTGGCTCACTTTTTTTAATAAAATGGGGATGGAACTACAAGCTTTAGTCCTAAAAAGGAAAGAGATTAAATTAGCTAAATTAAAGGAACAGATTGAACTAATGAAAATAAAACTGGAACCTCTGGGAGACAATAACCAAATGAAAGAGTTTAATGAGACAATGAAGAAAAAACTAGAAAAATGGGATAAGGATATTCAGAAAAAGAAGGTTAAGAAATATAATAGAGATGTAACTGATTTTAGAAACAACAAAATCTATGCTTGGCAGGCAAATGGAGGGCAGACTATAAACATTCAAGGATCTACCGATGCTAATGAACCCCCAAGTAAGGAAATTTATAACTCCAAGCACGGAAATAAAGGGGAAGCAGGTAAGAGTAAGATGAATAATAAGAAAACCCCCCTAATTCAGACCCCTAGCCAAGGGTATAACAACACACAACAGGGTAGAGTAAATTCCTATGGTGAGTATTATTCACCTGGGCCATATTTAAGGGAAAGGGGTAATGATCATCAAGGGAACTACTATGATTACCCACCACCCTATGGAGATAGGAATCTCTACCCAGCACAATTTGCACCTCAAAGTAATCAAAGATGGGGACAGGAATATGGATATGATGGTAATCGAGGAAGGGGTAATTCGATACCATTATACAACAGGTTTATGCCTTTGGCATACGATGATGGAAATGGAAGGATGAATGAACCTGGGTTCCCACCTCGGACTCTTCCACCCCCCCCTTTTTTAAATCAGAGGGGGAGAGGAGGGAGAGGGGGAGGGACAACCCCGAGAGGACACACTCCAGCTGTGCCCAATGGACAGAGAAATTGGCCCATTCAACAAGAAGGTCCAATGGGGAGAGGAGGAGGGGGTGCAGGGCAGGATGGAGGAAACAATCCAAGAAAAAGACTGAGGGACACTTAGATAATGGTATCTTTAATTTAAGCAAGGCAACATTGAATAAGAGGGAATTAAATATTCTGAACATGGGACTTAAATGTGCTCCACGACAGAGTATGAATAAGTTTGATTTGTATATTGATGCACACAAATATTTTCGTACCTTAAATATTAAGAAATATTTTTTGTTACACCCCAATACTTCGAAATTAGCGATTGATAATCCTAGTAGTCAAATGGATAGTGGACTGAGAAATCGGTCACTATTTAATCCGCAGCTAACTGGTAATCATTTTGTAGAGGTTTTTAAAAACTTGGTGTTAAATGATTTGGAAAAACTCCCCGTTAGCAAGGGCGTGAACCCAAGGTACATTAAAGAGGGGATTAAATCCCTAGAGGAGAATAATGATATTATCATACGCCCGGCAGACAAAGGGGGGGGGGGGGGGTGGTGATCCTCGACAGATCATTTTATCATGACCAGCTGAATGATCTGTTGGGGGACACCACCACTTACAAAAAATTAAACTTTGATCCTACAGATGAATATAAGAACCAATTAGAGGCTTTGGTGGAGTGGGGATATGGGAAGGGAGTACTCAGTTTAAAAGAAAAGAAATATCTGGTCCCTAGCAGCTGTAGGATACCGGTGATCTACACCTTGCCCAAAATTCACAAGGATGTGGTGGCTCCTCCACCACGTCCTATTGTGAATGGGATAGGATCGGTCACCTCCAGACTGGGAGAATATTTAGATAGATCACTCCAACCCAGTGTGAAAAACACAAGAGCATATCTGAAGGATACAACAGATTTGCTGAAATCCCTCAATATGATCTCCATCCCCTCGTCTATGGAAGTGTATTTGGTTACGGCTGATGTAGCTAGCCTATACACTATTATTCAACATCAAGATGCCCTATTAGCACTTAACTGGGCTATGAGCAGAAGGGAGGATATCCCGCATGCCCGGAAGGTGTTTGTGGGCCAGGCACTTGAGTTTTGCATGACCCACAGCTACTTCTGGTTTGATGGGACCTTCTATGCCCAGAGAGTTGGCGTGGCAATGGGGGCTAAATATGCCCCTAGCCTTGCCAATTTATTTATGGCCGAGTGGGAGGATAGATATGTGTTTGGTATTGAGTGCCCACAGCTAATTTTTTATCGCAGATTCATAGATGACCTGTTTTTCATATGGGGGGGAACTAAGGCTTCAGTTTTAAACTTTTTGGAGAGATTGAACTCCAACTCGAACGACATTAAGTTGGAGTTCAATATTAATCCCACGGTGGTAAATTTCCTTGACCTCTTGATAGAGAGAAAGGATGATAGATTCAATACCACAGTGTACTTTAAAAATACAGACAGGAACAGCTATTTAACAACGAAGAGCGGACATCATCCATCCTGGATTAGAAATATCCCTAAGGGACAATTTTTAAGGGTCCGCAGGAACTGTACAACTAGAGAAGATTTCGTAGCCCAATCCCAAATTTTGAAAGAAAGGTTCATACAGAAAGGGTATTCAGAGACCACCTTGGATGAAACTATTGGGACAGTTGCGAATATTCCAAGGGAAGCTTGCCTGGAGGGGAGGAGAAAGGGAGAAGGGGGGACACAACACCAATTAAGATTCCTATCTAATTTCCATCATCAATTTAGAGAGGTAGAGCAAATTTTCAGGACACATTGGCATATTTTGGGAAGGGATAAACATCTGGGGAGTGTGATACCCAAAACTCCGGGGTTCATCTACAGACGGGCACCTAACATCGGTGATCGAGTTGTAAAAAAGATCCTGGACCCTCCTCAGCGAGCAACTATTTCGGGTGAACTGAAAGGATTTTATGCTTGTAGGAGGTGTATCTGTTGTAGGACTGTACAGCAGGTAAACAGGGGAATCACCTCAATAACGAACAGTGAGGGTGAAACATTTGACATTAAGGAATTCATGACGTGTAATATGACACATGTCGTGTACCTACTGTGGTGCCCCTGTAACTTACTGTATGTAGGACGCACCAAGAGATTATTGAGAGTACGAATCTCAGAACATTTGACTAATATCCGTAAAGGTTACCAGTATCATAGCGTATCATTACATTTCAAAGAATATCACCAACAAAATCCGAATTTATTGCAGTTCTGTGGAATAGACCATGTTCATCCCTCTTGGAGGGGCTCTAATCGAGTTAGAGATTTGTCGCAAAGGGAAACCAGGTGGATCTTCTCGCTGAAGAGCCTTCATCCGAGGGGTATGAATGTAGAACTGGACCTGAACTGCTATATTAGTGACTTTTAGTCACTAATAGGCCATAAGTATTGTCTTTCAAATATTATAGAGGGAAGGGTGTCACTCCGATATGGAAGTGTTTATGAGGTTACCGATCGTTAATCTTCAATTCTTTATAATAGATGTGAAGTTATTGATAGGGGAGTTCTGAGATTATGATGAGAGTACCTATTATGTCTCTTTTAGGACTAATAGTAGTAGGTTCCTGTTTTATTTGTTTTAAAATGATTTTTATTTTTATTTGGAGTTTTATTTGTGTATTTACACTTTAGATGTTGCTTCAGATATATATACATCTCCATTTGACTTTAATTAGAGCTGTATATCGAATGTTCCAGGATAATAATGAAAATGTGCACTAATGGGTTAGTTTATATTATATGTTAATCATTGGTGTAAACGTTGGCGCATTGGTGACACAGCGGGAGATAAGTGTACCAGTCTGTACCTGTAGACAGACTGGTTCATCTACTGTGTGAGGACACATTGATTAAGCAGAGTGTACTGGGTACAGGGTATTATTTAGAAAGATACCGCCTCATAGATGGAGAGATACTATAGATGGGGACTGACACCACCATAGGTATTGTGATTGGTTTCGCACTTTATTGGGTTCCAGAAGACGGTGACACGGATTCCTACACTTGAATATTGTGGAGACGGGGACATGCGGTTTCGATCTCGGCGCACGCGCGACCTGGTGGGACGCAGCCTGTGTGGATACCTGAGCGGAATTTACCGAATGTCGATTATTACAACTATGGTCGAATGTTTCGACGCACCTAGTATACTTTTATACACGCACCGGAGACCGTAGCGTATTGGCGGATCGAATATTTCGATCACCAGTTTTCGAAAAAAGGGGGATATCGAATACTGTGATTTGAGCATGCGCGAATCATATTTCTGGCTTCGGCGCTTAATAGGTACGACAGGACACATCCCAGCAATATGGATGTGAGACTGATAGTGAGATGAGCTGATTGGACGATGGGGGAATATAAGGTGGGGTGCTAGACCAGATAGCCAATCCCATGAATAAGTCTGATATGACGAAACATGTCGGGGGCGTGGCTATTTGGTGAACTTTGAGCTGACATACACGGAGCTGGGAAGGAGGTACAGGACTAAGTGGACTGAATCATCTGATCTGAAGGCGCCTTTTTCGAACGGACCTGCTGTGTGGGACCAGGCGGGACGCACGAGGAGGGGTGAGATTTAGCGATCCAGTACCGTATCTAATAAGTCCGCTGTGACCACCAATGCCCCGACGTATTCAGAATGCTGTTGTGGAGTGGATTTGTGAAGCAAGTTTCTTTATCCTTTTGAAGTGATTTTACCCTTTTAAGTTCATGTGAGTGCATAAAGAGTGCGATTTTTTACATTAAAGAGTGATTGCAGTATTACACTATTGGGGTCTCCCTCTGTGATTTTTCTTTGAGGTATTTATATATACACATTGAAGTACGCAATTGGAGAAGATAAAATCGGATGTGCTGATATCTGAATTACATCTTGAGAGATCTGTTGCAAGCCCTTTTGCCTCACACGAGAGTGTAAGGCTTAGCATTTGGTGAGTTTTTTCACGAAGGGGGGCCATTAAGCACGGATGGTGTGGTGAAGGAGTCACGTGTATAAGGAGATTTAAACACTGGAGATTTGTTCACGCTTCTATAAAAAGACTCTTTATTATTTGGATATTATATATATATTTTTTTGTTTTATCTTTATATATAATTTTTTTATACTCTACATTTTTTTGTATTCGGTGGATGGACTATATTCACGTTTGCTCATTTATGTCACTGTATACTTAATCTAAATGTAAATTTGGGTATTTACTTAAGTGTTTACTAATTATCACATTTTGTATGATGTGGGATAGGATTTTTTAGAAGATTAGGGAGTGTTGACTGAAAGGCACACAGGTAACAGCGCCACGTGCAACCAATTAGTTAATTGTATCTTTAGCACTAGTTTGTATGCACCTTTATATATTTTGACAGTTTGTAACAAGTGGCAGCTAAGGTGTAGAATTCGTGTCATTTAAGCGCTGTGGTGATACACTAGGTAAAGGGTTCGGTGTGTGTGTATCTTTAATAATTTATATGCAAGTTAGTGTCATAAAAAGTGTTTGGGAACCCGCGTCCTGCCCCGTGTGACATGTATCAATGCAAAAAAAAGTTTTAAAAACTAACGTTTTTTCAGGAGCAATGAAACTATAAAAGTGTAATATTCCTTTAAATTTCGTACCTGGTCGGTGTCTATAATATGCCTGTAAAGTGGCGCATGTTTTCCGTGTTTAGAACAGTCTGAGAGCAAAATGACATTTCTAAAGGAAAAAAAGTCATTTAAAACATTGTGGCTATAATGAATTGTTGGTCCCGGCAATAAACATAAAAGTCATTGAAAAGACCGGCATGGGATTCCCCCACAGGGGAACCCCAAACCAATATTTAAAAAATTGCGTGGGGGTTCCCCCAAATTCCATACCAGGCCCTTCAGGTCTGGTATTGATATTAACCACTTCAGCCCCGAAAGAATTTACCCCCTTCCTGACCAGAGCACTTTTTGCGATTCAGCACTGCGTCGTTTTAACTGACAATTGCACGGTCGTGTGACGTGGCTCAAAAACAAAATTGATGTCTTTTTTTTCCCCACAAATAGAGCTTTCTTTTGGTGGTATTTAATCACCCCTGTGGTTTTTATTTTTTGTGCCATAAAGAAAAAAAGAGCGACAATTTTGAAAAAAATTCAATATTTTGTACTTTTTGCTATATTTTTTTCTAAAAAAAAAAATATTTTTTCACAGTTTAGGCCGATATGTATTCTTCTACATATTGTTGATAAAAAAATATCACAATAAGGGTATATTGATTTGGTTTTTGCAAAAGTTATAGCGTCTATAAAATAGGGGATAGATTTATGGCATTTTTATTATTATTTTTTTTTTTTACTAGTAATGGCGTCGAGCAGTGCTATAAAAATGCACTGATTACTGTAAAAAGTCACTGGCAGGGAAGGGGTTAACACTAGGGGGCAATCAAGGGCTTAACTGTGTTCCCTAGGCGTGTTTCTAACTGTAGGGGGAGGGGACTGACTAGAGGAAGTGATGGATCATGGTTCCTAGCTAATAGGAACTCCCCCTCAAAGTTAGAAAACACTCCCAGGGAACACACTTAACCCCTTGATCATCCCTGGTGTTAACCCCTTCCCTGCCAGTGTCATTGGTACAGTAACAGTGCATATTTTTAGCAATGATCATTGTAATAATGTCACTGGTTCCCAAAAAAGTGTCAGTTAGTGTCCGATTTTTCCGTGGTAATGTCACAGTCCCACTATAAATTGTTGATCGCCACCATTACTAGTAAAAAAATAAATAAATACAAAAATTCCAGAAAAATATCTCATAGTTTTTAGACGCTATAATTTTTGCACAAACCCATCAATATACAAAAATATGTAGCAGAATACATATTGGCCTAAATTGATGTACATTTTTTTATTGGATATGTTTTATAGCAGAAAGAAAAAAATATTGTTTTTTTTTCAAAATTGTTAGCCCAAAAAAAATAAATCGCAGAAGTGATCAAATACCACCAAAAGAAAGCTCTATTTGTGGGGAAAAAAACATCAATTTTATTTGGGAACAGCGTTGCCTGACCGTACAATTGTCAGTTAAAGTAACGCAGTGCCGTAGAGTAGTTATCTTTGTCGATTGATAGGGATCTATTGATTACTCCCTAAGCTTGGCCTTATTGCACTTTTCTCTTGACACAGCCAATGGGCAGGGTTTTTTTTAAATCTCTTGGCCTGCTGGGAGAGCCTATATATTCAGGTGAGGTCTGGTGATCTGTGTTCTGTGCCACCCCGACTACCATCTGGGTGGATGTGTGTCATCTACCCCAGGCTGCTAGGCTGGAGACTAGGCCTATCCCGGGGGCATCTGGCTGCCAGACTGTGTGAGGGCCTATCCAGAAGTAAGAAGGCAGCGCAGGGTTGGGACTATGGCTTGCAGTCCAACCAAAAGTGATGGTTCGATGGGCTGGAGAACCTGTCAGTAGTCGGAGGTAGAAGGGAAGCTGTCACCACAAAGGGACCAATCGCCTTTACCAGGAACCACAGTAACTGAAGCAAGTACCGGAATCATATCCTCACTGAACGGCAGGGCCGTCTTATCGAGCAGGCACACCTGGGCACAGCCAAGGGGCCCCAGATTCACATGGGGCCCCATTAGAGCCGGTCGGATCTAGAGCAAAGCTTCTGGCAGTGCTAGGGTGGCATGGTATACTGCACTGCACAGAGATTAGTAACTTTGTTAGCAGTAACTCTTGCACGGTTACTAACGTGAGTAATTGCTGCTCTCACTGTCCTTCACTGACCCGCTCGATACAATGACTTAGCTCCAGTGTCCCTCCTCCTGTGTACTGGAGATTAGGGATGAGCTGAACACCCCCCGGTTTGGTTTGCATCCAGAACATGCAAACAGGTAAAAAGTTTGTTTAAACACACGAACACCGTTAAAGTCTATGGGACACGAACATGAATAATCAAAAGTGCTAATTTTAAAGGCTTATATGCAAGTTAGTGTCATAAAAAGTGTTTGGGAACCCGGGTCCTGCCCCAGGTGACATGTATCAATGCAAAAAAAAGTTTTAAAACTAACGTTTTTTCAGGAGCAGTGAAACTATAAAAGTGTAATATTCCTTTAAATTTCGTACCTGGTCGGTGTCTATCATATGCCTGTAAAGTGGCGCATGTTTTCCGTGTTTAGAACAGTCTGAGAGCAAAATGACATTTCTAAAGGAAAAAAAGTCATTTAAAACATTGTGGCTATAATGAATTGTTGGTCCCGGCAATTTACATAAAAGTCATTGAAAAGACCGGCATGGGATTCCCCCACAGGGGAACCCCCAAACCAAAATTTAAAAAAAATGCGTGGGGGTTCCCCCAAATTCCATACCAGGCCCTTCAGGTCTGGTATTGATATTAACCACTCCAGCCCCAAAAGAATTTACCCCTTCCTGACAGGAGCACTTTTTGCGATTCAGCACTGCGTCGTTTTAACTGACAATTGCGCGGTCGTGCGACGTGGCTCAAAAACAAAATTGATGTCTTTTTTTTCCCCCACAAATAGAGCTTTCTTTTGGTGGTATTTAATCACCCTGCTGTTTTTATTTTTTGTGCTATAAACAAAAAAAGAGCGACAATTTTGAAAAAAATGCAATATTTTGTACTTTTTGCTATAATAATTTTTTCTAAAAAAAGCGAATTTTTTTCACAGTTTACGCCGATATGTATTCTTCTACATATTTTTGGTAAAAAAATATCACAATAAGGGTATATTGATTTGGTTTTCGTAAAAGTTATAGCGTCTATAAAATAGGGGATAGATTTATGGCATTTTTATTATTATATATTTTTTTACTAGTAATGGCGTCGAGCAGTGCTATAAAAATGCATTGATTACTGTAAAAAAGTCAATGGCAGGGAAGGGGTTAACACTAGGGGGCAATCAAGGGGTTAACTGTGTTCCCTAGGTGTGTTTCTAACTGTAGGGGGAGGGGACTGACTAGAGGAAGTGATGGATCATGGTTCCTAGCTAATGGGAACTCCCCCTCAAAGTTAGAAAACACTCCCAGGGAACACACTTAACCCCTTGATCATCCCTGGTGTTAACCCCTTCCCTGCCAGTGTCATTGGTACAGTAACAGTGCATATTTTTAGCACTGATCATTGTAATAATGTCACTGGTTCCCAAAAAAGTGTCAGTTAGTGTCAGATTTTTCCGTGGTAATGTCACAGTCCCACTATAAATTGTTGATCGCCGCCATTACTAGTAAAAAAATAAATAAATACAAAATTCCAGAAAAATATCTCATAGTTTTTAGACGCTATAATTTTTGCACAAACCCATCAATATACAAAAATATGTAGCAGAATACATATTGGCCTAAATTGATGTACATTTTTGTATTGGATATGTTTTATAGCAGAAAGAAAAAAAAATTGGTGTTGTTTTCAAAATTGTTAGCCCAAAAAAAAAATCGCAGAAGTGATCAAATACCACCAAAAGAAAGCTCTATTTGTGGGGAAAAAAACATCAATTTTATTTGGGAACAGCGTTGCCTGACCGTACAATTGTCAGTTAAAGTAACGCAGTGCCGTAGAGTAGTTATCTTTGTCGATTGATAGGGATCTATTGATTACTCCCTAAGCTTGGCCTTATTGCACTTTTCTCTTGTCACAGCCAATGAGCAGGGTTTTTTTTAAATCTCTTGGCCTGCTGGGAGAGCCTATATATTCAGGTGAGGTCTGGTGATCTGTGTTCTGTGCCACCCAGACTACCATCTGGGTGGATGTGTGTCGTCTACCCCAGGCTGCTAGGCTGGAGACTAGGCCTATCCCGGGGGCATCTGGCTGCCAGACTGTGTGAGGGCCTATCCAGAAGTAAGAAGGCAGCGCAGGGTTGGGACTATGGCTTGCAGTCCAACCAAAAGTGATGGTTCTGTGGGCTGGAGAACCTGTCAGTAGTCGGAGGTAGAAGGGAAGCTGTCACCACAAAGGGACCAATCGCCTTTACCAGGGACCACAGTAACTGAAGCAAGTACTGGAATCATATCCTCACTGAACGGCAGGGACGTCTTATCGAGCGGGCACACCTGGGCACAGCCAAGGGGCCCCAGATTCACATGGGGCCCCATCAGAGCCGGTCGGATCTAGAGCAAAGCTTCTGGCAGTGCTAGGGTGGCATGGTATACTGCACTGCACAGAGATTAGTAACTTTGTTAGCAGTAACTCTTGCATGGTTACTAACGTGAGTAATTGCTGCTCTCACTGTCCCTCACTGACCCGCTCGATGCAATGACTTAGCGCATGTTTTCCGTGTTTAGAACAGTCTGAGAGCATTTCAAAGGAAAAAAAGTCATTTAAAACATTGTGGCTATAATCAATTGTTGGTCCTGGCAATACACATAAAAGTCATTGAAAAGACCGGCATGGGATTCCCCCACAGGGGAACCCCCAAACCAAAATAAAAAAAAAAATGAGTGGGGGTTCCCCCAAATTCCATACCAGGCCCTTCAGGTCTGGTATTCATATTAACCACTTCAGCCCCGAAAGAATCTACCCCCTTCCTGACCAGAGCACTTTTTGCAATTCAGCACTGCGTCGTTTTAACTGACAATTGCGTGGTCGTGCGACGTGGCTCAAAAACAAAATTGATGTCTTTTTTCCCCCACAAATAGAGCTTTCTTTTGGTGGTATTTAATCACCCCTGCGGTTTTTATTTTTTGTGCTACAAACAAAAAAGTACGACAATTTTGAAAAAAGCACATTATTTTTTCTTTCATTTTTTTTCCCTCAGTTTAGGCTGATACATATTCTTCAACAAAAAATTTTAGCAATAAGCGATTATTGATTGGTTTGTGCAAAAGTTATAGCGTTTACAAAATAGGGGATAGTTTCATGGCATTTTTATATATTTTTTTAATGGCGATGATCAGCGATTTTTATCGTGACTGCGACATTATGGCGGACACTTCAGACATTTTTTACCCCAAGCGAATTTGGTCTCGTATGGTATCGCCGGACTGGCTGTAAGATACTGGTACCGTACGAGGGTTCTCTGAGTTGTCTACATCTTTCAGTTTTATTCAAGTGTTCTACAAAAAAGTCTGTGGCAGAGACTTTGATTTAAACACCCTGTTTGCTGCTAGGCCTGGTGAGAGAAGGACTATCCGATAAGGGTGAGGATCCAGCTGTAAATGGCTATTCTCTGGATTTCCTAATGTGAAAGACTCCTTTGTCCATTTGATTTAGTTCAAGAGTACCTGGACTTTTCTACCTAAACCCTCTAATCCTACTTTGAAAGACTGTATTTGTTTATTCTTTTATGCAAATAAAAATCCCTTAAGTGGATCTAGCGTCAGTCTCTGCAGTTCTTGGCCTAGACATACACGAGGTCAAGAAGGTAACGGTAAGCCCAATTAAAGAGGGATTCCACCAAAAAAAAAAAAAATTAAAAGCCAGCAGCTATAAATACTACAGCTGCTGACTTTTAATAAATGGACACTCACCTGTCCCGGGTTCCAGCGATGCCGGCAGCTGAGGCCGATCGATCGCTCGGCCCTCGGCTGCTGCCGCCACCATTCTAGGTGAGGGAATCAGGAAGTGAAGCGAATCAGCTTCACTTCCCGGTTCCCTACTGCGCATGCGCGAGTTGCGCCGCGCAATAGGAAATCTCCGTGCTGTCACTGGGACCCGTGTGTGTCCCAGCGGACAGCGCGGCAGGGCAGGAAATGGCGTAGACTCCCACGGGAGTCTATGCCCGGAAGTGGGTGTAAATACCTGTCTTTGACAGGTATCTCCACCCCCCTCCCCCCTGAAAGGTATCAATTGTGACACCGGAGGGGGGGGAGGGATCCGATCCCACTTTAAATCAGCCGCTTCTTCGGGGGTCAGTGCTACACTTCTTATACCAATAACTTCCAATACCATATTTCTTTGATCTCAGTTTTATTAGAACAAGCCAGGTGATACTAACAGAAATAGACCTCAATAAGTACAATATTGCATACAATACAGCATACATTGCAGAAACAGCGATATACAATACAAAGTCAGATAGTAAAAACTTGCTTTTTAAGTTCTCTAATAGCTCATGCACACCGACGTTTTAAAAAACTGGCTGCAAAGCTAGCTCCGACGCCTGGAAAAATCGGCGTTAAAAACGTGATTTTTTACCACGTTTTGCATTAGCGTTTTTGCGCGTTTTTTAGCGTTTTTAAAGAAACACATCTCTTGGCTACAGCACTCAGAAAACAAAGAAAATATGTTGCGCGTTTATGCGCGTTTGTGTGCGTTTTTGCGTGTTTTCCCGCGATTCACGTTTTTACAGCTCTAGCTCCGTGCCACGGAACGCACTGGTTCTGGGTTTTTTTTACAGCTTAAAAACGCCTATGCCATTTGCAGCTCAAAAACGCCTAGGTGGGCATGAAGCCATAGACTAACATGGACAGGCCTTTTTAAGCTGCAAAAAACGCTCAAAAAAGCGGCTGTAAAAACGTCCATGTGCATGAGGCCTAAGGGGTGATGGCGATGGATTGAGAAAGACATGTTTTGCTTCCTGCAATGTCTTGTAAAAATGGTGACTGATTTACTTCCTGTGAAAATTCTACCCAGAAGTCTCTGCTTATTAACAACTTCCTTAACTACAAATAGGAACTCTAAATAAACAGTACAACTGCAGCAATACCAAAAAGGAATGCTATATGGAGGCTGCACACCACTTATGATCATCTTATGTAAATTACACACTTTATATTTAAATTTAACAACACAGGTTCAAATAATCAACATAACATCTGATAGACAGAACAGAGTCCCCCCAAAAATCCATAACAGACCCTTAACAAGCACGCAACCTGGCAGGCCGCAGGAAAAGAGGGGGAACGATTCATTATAGCCGTATAGAGTAGTTTTAAATTACTTTTTTTTTCCTTTAGAAATGTAATTTTGCTGTCAGACTGTTCTAAACACAGGAAATATGCACCCCTTTACAGGCATACTATAGACACCCCCCAGGTACAAAATTTAAAGGAATATTACACTTGTTTCACGTTAAGCATTATTAAAATCACTGCTTACGAAAAAACGCCAGTTTTTAAAACTTTTTTTGCATTGATACATGTCCCTGGGGGCACTTTTTATGACAATACCATGCATATAAGCCTTTAAAATGAGCACTTTTGATTATTCATGTTCGTGTCCCATTGACTTTTACTGTGTTCGCGTGTTCCAACAAATTTTTTGCCTGTTCGCATGTTCTGGTGCAAACCGAACGGGTGGGGGGGTTTCGGCTCACCCTACTCACAACCCTTTCCTGGTGGTTGTGTGGTTCTGCGGGCAGGGGGGCTTATCAGAATATGGAAGCCCCCTTTAAGAAGGGGACCCCCAGATCTCGCCCCCCCCGTGTGAATTGGTAATGGGGTACAGATGTACCCCTTTCATTTCACAAAAAAAGTGTAAAAATGTTAAAAAAGACAATAGCCGTTTTTTGGCAATTCCTTTATTAATGTCTTCTTTTTTACCCGCTTTTTCTTCTATTTCTTCTGTTCTTCCTTCAGTTTTCTTCTTCTTCCTCCATCTTGTTCTTCCCCCGCTTCTTCCTCCGATCTTCTCGTCCGGCATCTCCGCTTCTTCTCCCCCACTTCGTCCTCTGGACGATCCGCCTCAATGGGAGTCTCCCGCTGTGTGACGCTTCTGTTCAGGCGACAGCTCTTATATATATATACATATATATATATATATATATATATATATATTGTGGCAGCACGCAGGTAAAGTCACCTGGTTGTATCCAGGATGGGAAATATGTGTGCCCTAGATTCAGGCTTTATGCAGACCTTTACAATTAGAGGGGAAGAGTTAATGAGCCCAGCTGAAGTAAGTGGGCTCATTAAGACCTCTACAAAAAACCCCAGCATGCTTAGGGAGATGCTCCATCCTGGAACCAGTTTTTGTGTGGTATAGACTGGGGAGTGTGACACCTGTTCTGTGCGGTGAGTTAACGCCTGTGTGGCAAACCTCTACAACAGGGACAGGGACTGGGGCAGCACAAGGCTGCTCTCAGTTGTTAGACAGGGAATCTAAGTGTGTAGTTAGAGGTCAAGCTGACCAGGATTTATTTTCATGTTTTATTTTTGTTTGGCTGTTATATGTAGCACAAATAAACCGCATCTTTAGTTTTTTTTGCACCTACAACGCTGTCTGCTGTGCCTGATTTTGTGTTGTGAACCCATCCAGGGGGTCACACACACCCGCTGCCGAGCTAACCCCTCACAGTTGGTGGAGAATTTTGGCAGTTTTTTTTTTAAAGGCCAGCATGGAGGAGATACTGAGAAAGCTGGCTCTAGCAAATGCAAATCAGCAGCAAACAAATGCGGGTTTACAAAGGAGCCTTGCAGCCCAGCAGCAGACAAATGCAACTTTGCAGCAGAGTCTGGAAAATCAGCAGAAGGCTCACCAGCAGAGTTTGGAAGCTCAGCAACAAGCCCAGCAGCAATCTGAAGCCCGCTTTATAGACCTGTTGCAGAAGCAAGAGCAGAGTTTTCAACAGAAAATAGAGACGTTAATACAGCAACGTCCGCAGACCAATGAAGCAAGTGGTTACAATAATACCGCATCCTTTGGTGTGAGCCGTTTATTGACAAAAATGACTGGAGAGGATGATTCGGAGGTGTTTTTGACCACATTTGAAAGGACTGCTGAAAGGGAAAAGTGGCCTAAGGAGCAATGGGCTGGACTGGTGGCCCCTCTGTTAACTGGGGAATCGCAGAAAGCTTATTATGACCTAGAGCCTGACCAAGCAAAAGACTATGTGGTGCTAAAAGCAGAAATATTGGCACGGCTGGGTGTCACCCTGGCCGTCCGGGCTCAGCGTGTGCATAATTGGACTTTTCAGGTTGGAAAACCCCCCAGGTCTCAAATGTATGATCTCATTCACCTGAGCAGGAAGTGGCTGCAGCCAGAGACTTTGACCGCACCAAACATTGTGGAGCGTGTTGTTATGGATCGTTTCCTGAGAGCTCTTCCTACTGCCATCCAAAAATGGGTAAGCCATGGAGACCCAGAAAATGCAGATAAACTTGTGGATCTGGTTGAGAGGTACTTGGCTACAGAGAACTTGACCACCTCTTCCAGGGACTCACGGACTTTCCATCCTAAGACCAGATCATCCCCAGTGGCGGGTAAGATGACTCCAAGGGGTGAGGGTGGAGAGAGTGAGAGGGTGGGAGTTCTACCTAAGGTCTGGCGGGAGCAGCCCAGGAAGCCCATGCTGCAAGAGACAGTGAAAAAGATTATTTGTTACCGCTGCCGGCAAGAGGGACATATTGCAGCCAATTGCCCCGTTGTGGATGAGCCTATGCAATGTGACTTTATAAGGGAGAGACGTCAGTCGCTGTTTGCGACAGTTGCATGCACTGCCATTCGGGGACCTGAGAAACATTTATGTAAAATGTGTATTAATGGTAGAAATGTTGATGTGTTGCTGGATTCAGGTAGCCTGGTAACATTGATAAAAGCTGAATTAGTTACTACAGAGGTCTCTGGGAAAAACAGGGTGGCTGTTATTTGTGTGCATGGGGACACCCGAGAGTATCCTGTAACTTCAGTGTTTTTTGAGACCCCCAAAGGTAACCTCTGTCATCAGGTGGGGTTAGTGTCTCACTTACCACATGATGCTATTGTGGGAAGGGATTTTCCAAAATTCTGAGAACTCTGGGATTGTCCTGAGCCCCCCACTGGTGCCCCTATAAACCAGGAAGATGACCGGAATTCCTCTGGGAGTGGTGAGGACTCTCCTGAATTTCCCTTGTCGGTATTGGCGGGGGAAACTCGAGAAACTGGGAAGGAGCCAACATCCTCAGATGAAAACATGCCGTCTGTGGAGTTTTCGGATCTTGAGGTTCACAGGGAAATTTTTGCCACAGAACAGTTAAAAGACCCCACCCTAATAAAGGCACGGGAAAATGTGGTGAAAATAGATGGCGAGTTAGTGAACCCAGATAAGACTTGCCCTTATCCTTACTTCACTATGGAAAGGGACCTGCTGTATCGAGTGGCTCAAAGGGCAGAAGAAACCATTGAGCAACTTGTAGTGCCCAAACCTTACAGGAAGTTGGTGTTAGAATTGGCTCATGGACACATTCTGGGAGGTCATCTGGGGACAGAGAAAACCAGAGAGAGGGTATTGCAGAGATTCTATTGGCCTGGGGTCATGAAGGAAATAGAAAATTATTGTTCCTCCTGCCCTGTGTGTCAGAAGTCGGCACCTATGCCACATTTCCGTAACCCGCTGGTACCTCTTCCTATCATTGAGGTCCCCTTTGAAAGGATCGCAATGGATTTGGTAGGTCCGATAATGAAGTCCGCCAGGGGGCATCAGTACATTTTGGTTATATTGGACTATGCCACCCGTTATCCGGAAGCAATTCCTCTCCGAAATACCTCGGCCAAAACCATAGCCAAAGAGCTATCTCTTGTTTTTAGCCGCGTGGGTATTTGTAAGGAACTGCTTACGGACCAAGGTACACCCTTTATGTCCCGGGTTATGAAAGAATTATGCAAGTTGTACAAAGTGAAGCAATTGCGTACATCTGTGTATCACCCCCAAACAGATGGGTTGGTTGAAAGATTCAACAAAACCCTAAAACAAATGTTAAAGAAGGTGGTGGATAGAGATGGAAAGAATTGGGATTGTCTAATACCCTATCTGATGTTTGCCATTAGGGAGGTAGCCCAATCCTCTACGGGTTTCTCACCCTTCGAGTTGCTCTATGGGAGACACCCAAGAGGGCTGCTGAATA
Source organism: Lithobates pipiens (assembly GCF_037356315.1). Taxonomy (NCBI): domain Eukaryota; kingdom Metazoa; phylum Chordata; class Amphibia; order Anura; family Ranidae; genus Lithobates; species Lithobates pipiens. The sequence goes on along the minus strand of NW_027507791.1, from coordinate 156,760,145 downwards.
TCGCCAAGGAAACTTGGGAAAATGAGAGTTCTCCTCACAGGAGTGTGATTGAGCCTGTCGCCCTGATGCAAGATAGAATTGCACAGGTAATGCCAATTGTAAAGGAACATTTAACCCAAGCGCAGTTAGCACAGCAGAGAGTGTACAACCGTGGGGCCAAGACCCGTACTTTTTCCCCGGGGGATAGGGTCTTGGTGCTAGTCCCTACGGTTGAAAGCAAATTTCTGGCCAAATGGCAAGGTCCATATGAAGTAATTGAAAAAATTAGTGAGGTGAACTACAGGGTTAGACAGCCAGGAAGGCGAAAGCCGGAGCAGATCTATTACGTCAATCTGCTGAAAGCCTGGAGGGATAGGGAATCCCTAGTCGCAGAGACTTTGTCACAAGTACAGCCTGATTGCTTAGTTCCTGAGGTTGGAATAGCAGACACCTTATCGAAAGCCCAACAACAGGAGGTTAAAGAGTTTGTACTTCGTAACAAAGAGATTTTCTCTGAGCTTCCGGGACAAACATCTGGCGTAGAGCATGACATTATCACCCCGCCAGGAGAAAGGGTAAAACTAAAACCTTATAGAATACCAGAGGCCCGACGGGAGGCAATACGTGGGGAGGTTTAAAGGATGTTGGAATTGGGTGTGATAGAGGAGTCCCAGAGTGACTGGTCCAGTCCTATCGTACTAGTGCCCAAACCTTATGGGAGCTGGCGGTTTTGTAACGATTTTCGACAATTAAATAAAGTTACAAAATTTGACACCTACCCCATGCCGCGTATAGATGAGTTGATTGACCGGCTGGGAACAGCCCGATATATGACAACTCTTGATCTCACCAAAGGGTATTGGCAAATTCCCCTGGCCGAGTCGGCCAAGGAGAAAACTGCGTTTGTAACCCCAGATGGGGCATTCCAATATAAGAGAATGCCGTTTGGGTTACAGAATGCACCGGCAACATTCCAGCGGAAAATGGATACGATTCTGAGGCCCCATCAGAAATATGCTGCAGCTTACCTGGATGATGTGATTATCCATAGCACAGACTGGGTCTCACATTTGCCGAAAGTACAAGCAGTCCTAGACTCTATCCGGGAAGCTGGGTTTACGGCCAATCCAAAGAAGTGTACCATTGGACAGGAGGAGGCCAAATATCTTGGGTACACTATTGGGAGGGGGGTGATAAAACCCCAAGTCAATAAAGTCGAGGCCATACAGAGTTGGCCACGTCCCAACAGCAAGAAACAGGTACGAGCCTTTCTGGGAATCGCTGGCTATTATCGACGATTCATTCCCCATTTTGCTTCTCAGGCTGTGCCCCTCACCAACCTGACAAAAGGGAAGGAGTCTGTCATGGTTAAATGGTCCCCAGAGGCTGAAGAAGCATTTCAGTCCTTAAAAACAGCCTTATGTAGCCAGTCAGTGTTGTACTCACCAGACTTCTCTAAAGACTTCGTGGTACAAACTGATGCATCAGACGTTGGGTTAGGAGCAGTGTTATCCCAGGTCTGGAACGGGGAAGAGCACCCAGTCATTTACCTCAGCAGGAAGTTGAAGTCCCATGAGGTAAATTACGCCACGATTGAGAAGGAATGTTTAGCAGTGAAGTGGGCTCTAGATTCCCTTCGGTACTATCTGCTAGGTAGGCACTTTGACCTGGTGACTGATCACGCTCCTTTAAAGTGGATGGCTCAAAACAAGGAGACCAATAGGAGGGTAAATAGGTGGTTCCTGGCCCTGCAAAAATTTAACTTTACAGTTAAGCATCGCCCTGGTGTTAAAATGGGGAATGTGGATGCTTTGTCTCGGATACATGCGTGTCTGACTGCTTGTGTTACAACCCCAAGGTTGAAACAAGAGGGGGGGGTATGTGGCAGCACGCAGGTAAAGTCACCTGGTTGTATCCAAGATGGGAAATATGTGTGCCCTAGATTCAGGCTTTATGCAGACCTTTACAATTAGAGGGGAAGAGTTAATGAGCCCAGCTGAAGTAAGTGGGCTCATTAAGACCTCTACAAAAAACCCCAGCATGCTTAGGGAGATGCTCCATCCTGGAACCAGTTTTTGTGTGGTATAGACTGGGGAGTGTGACACCTGTTCTGTGCGGTGAGTTAACGCCTGTGTGGCAAACCTCTACAACAGGGACAGGGACTGGGGCAGCACAAGGCTGTTCTCAGTTGTTAGACAGGGAATCTAAGTGTGTAGTTAGAGGTCAAGCTGACCAGGATTTATTTTCATGTTTTATTTTTGTTTGGCTGTTATATGTAGCACAAATAAACCGCATCTTTTGTTTTTTTTTGCACCTACAACGCTGTCTGCTGTGCCTGATTTTGTGTTGTGAACCCATCCAGGGGGTCACACACACCCGCTGCCGAGCTAACCCCTCACAATATATATATATATATATATATATATATATATATATATATATATACCCCCTCTGACTCCACGGGAAAAGCCATAGGGAAGTCCTTGTGCATCCGAGGGGGAGGGGTCACCTTTGTGGCACCGCCCTCTGTTATATAAGAGCTGTCACCTGAACAGAATCGTCACACAGCGGGAGACTCCCATTGAGGCGGATCGTACGGAGGACAAATTGGGGAAGAAGAAGCCAGAGGAAGATACCGGACGAGAAGACTAGAGGAAGAACAACAAAGAAGTCAACAAAGAGGACAAGGGGACACTCTTTACGTCTAGAGGAAAAGAGATTTCATCTCCAAATACGGAAAGGTTTCTTCACAGAAAGAGCTGTGAAAATGTGGAATAGACTCCCTGCAGAAGTGGTTCTGGCCAGCTCAGTAGATTTCTTTAAGAAAGGCCTGGATTATTTCCTAAGTGTACATAATATAACTGGGTAGTGACATTTATAGGTAAAGTTGATTGGGGAAAATCAGATTGCCTCTCGGGGGATCAGGAAGGAATTTTTTCACCTGCTTTAGCAAATTGGATCATGCTCTGCTGGGTTTTTTTCCTTCCTCTGGACCAACTGTGGGTATAGAATTGGGTATATGGGATTGTATGATATTATTATTATTATTTTTTTCTTTGTGGTTGAACTAGATGGACTTGTGTCTTTTTTCAACCTGACTAACTATGTAACTAAGAAGCAGAGAAAGATAGAGGAAGAAGCGGGGGAAGAACAAGATGGAGGAAGAAGAAGAAAACTAAAGGAAGAACAGAAGAAGGAAGAAGAAGCGGAGAAAGACATTAATAAAGGAATTGTCATAAACCGGCTATTATCTTTTTTTTTTTAATTTTTGAAATTTTTTACACTTTTTGCATATTAACCTTTAAAATTAGCACTTTTGATTTCTCCTATAGACTTTTAAAGAGTGTTCTGTGGCTTTCGAATTTGCCGTGAACACCCCAAATTGTTTGCTATTCGTTGTAGATCCAGCCGGCGCCAGCGCCACCCTCTCACGTAGTGAAGTAGTGATGGAGTCCTGCATGCGGACTGCAGAGCGATCTGCTGGAGGGACTGTGATTGACCGTGCTGAGCAGTGGCCACCCAGCTAGGGAGAACCATTGGAGAAGAACAGATAGCCCAGAGGAGGAAGCTATCTCAGCCTCAGAAGAGACAACATTTTGACCAAGAAAATAATAAGTTAAATGGTAGGTGCTGCTAGCTAGTACAATAATATATATAATGTGATCATGTAATTTGAAAACAGTTCTCATGTATATAAGCATGCTGATGAAAGGATCTACTGTATATGTGGACTAAATTATTCATTAATATTATTATTATTATACAGGATTTTTATAGCGCCAATAGTTTACGCAGCACTTTACAATATAAAAGGAGACAATACAGTTACAATACAATAAAATACAAGAGGATTAAGAGGGCCCTGCTCAAAAGAGCTTACGATCTAAATATTGAGTTGTGTCTGTGTGTAGTTAAAGCGGAGTTCGACCTTCCTATATCCTTCTCCTCCCCCCTCCGGTGCCACATTTAGCAGCTTTCAGGGGGGGGGGGGAATAAGTACCTGTTTTTGACAGATACCATTCCCCCCTTTCGGGAGACTGGGGCCATGGCCCCGTTTCCTGGAAGTTCGGCTCCCCTTCTCCTTCCTCTGCCGCTGGTCCAATCAGGATGCGCAGCACGCTTCGCGCATGTGCAGTAGGAAACTGGCTGTGAGGCCAAAATACTTCACTGATGGTTTCCCTTACCAGGAATAGCGGACGCTGCAGCTGCACCTGACAGCCGATCCGAAGATCAATTGCGTTGCCAACATCACAGGCTACCTGGACAGGTAGTTATCAAGATTTGTAGCTGCTGACTTTTAATTTTTCATGGGAGAGCTGGAGCTCCTCTTTAATGTGGGTGCAGATGCTGGCTCTGAAATGTAGGTCAGTAAAAAGATGCTCAGTGTATGTCGTGAATTTATTTTTATTGAATCATTCAACAGCTTAAAGAGGAGTGCCCCTGAAAAAATAAATGGACACTTACCTGTTCCAGCGATGTCAGCAGCAGATGACGAGCAATCGCTCATCTCTCGGTTGCCCCCGCCGCCATCCTCTGTCAGGGAATCGGGAAGTTAAGTGTTGAGGCTTCACTGGCCGGTTCCCTACTGCGCATACGTGAGTCGGGCTGCACGTCTCCACTGGTCGCCGCTGTGTCCTGGGTGTTTCCCAGAACACAACGGGGGGGGGGGGGGGGCATCTGCGGCTAGCTGCGGCTAGCTTGTCCTGGAAGTGGGAGAAGATACCTGTATTAGATAGGTACAGGTATCTGCACCCCCCTCCCCCCGAAAAGTGCCAATTGTGGCACCGGAGGGGGGGAGGGTTCCGAAGAGTGGAACTTCCACTTGAAGGTGGAACTCCGCTTTAACAGTAAAAATTGCTTTTTTAAATGATATAAAATTCATTTTATTGCAGCGCACGCACTGAATCTCACAGCAATGCAGCACGTCTCACTGCTGTACATTATCATGAATAAAGTGTATGTTTTTTACACTTGAAATAAAGTTCCTACTAAAACAAGGTAAGCATATAATGAGCTGAATTACGCACCACAATGCCCCCACTGCCATTCCGGCAGATTTACACTATGTGTGAATACAGCCTGAAAAAGGCTGCTACTCCTCTGAAAAACAATGCACACATTCAATTTATTTTTAGAGACATTTGTCAGGCAGTGAGGAAACAATGTCAGCTCCTCACCACTTGTTTTACCTCCCAAAATGCTGCATCACCCCTCCACAACCACGTGCATTGCACACAGTTGCAGGGAAGTTGCAGCACAGCTCATCCAAAGCTAATAAACAAATCGGATAACAAATCAAATAAACAAATATTCTAATAACAAATCTAATAAATCTATCAACTATTTATACTTTAATACTTGAGAGTAGGTGTGAAAATTGGGACAGGCTTGTAGGGGTCCCTGTGCATTACTTTGCCCAGGGATCCATGGTGCTGTTAAAATGGCCCTGTCGAACGGGCACAGTGGCGAATCAGGAAACTTCAGGTGGTGATCAAGTCAGGGACCCAACCAGCAGAGGAGACGCTTGCAGAGCAGCCTTGTGTGTCAAGTCAGGGACTGAGCCGGTTAGCAGGGGTGAAGCTTGAGGAGTATCTGGAGTGCCAAGCTAGGGACCCAGCAGAGAAGCAGGGGTGACGCTTGAGGGGATTCCACCACCAGCCTTGGAGGAGCTCAAGGGATTCATAGTCAGTGAATCATTGGGTATAGTGAGAGACCAGGAGCTCAGTAATGAAGAACTACAAGGAACAGTAGTGGAGCTGAAAAAACTGATACGTTGAGTTAGGAACTGTTAAAGGACTGTTACCATAGGAGACAGCAATCCTGCATATGCAGAAGTGGTGCTTTGCTGGGGCCTTTCCCTGTACGGCTGTTCTCCTGTTGAAGTCTCATATTCTGCCAATTGAGTTTGCAACTATCTAAGGGTAGCCTGGCCCTAACCCTCTTCCCCCCAAAATATATAAAAAGGACTGTCAAAAGAAATAAAACCTCTTTTACATCCAAGAAGTGTCTGGTGCCCAATGACTTTCACCAACTTTGCACCCACTATGTCTCACAACCCACCACATATTGAAGGATTTAAGTTATCTTGGCCTTGGAGGTTCTCATCAAAGAGGTAAGAGACCTTGCTACATATTAATAGTTTATGTGCTCGTTTTTTTATTCGACATCACCTGTACTCAAAATGCAAATCATTTTTATTTTATTTTTTCAATTTCAGGGAGTTGGGGGCTAAGGTAAAGTGCTGCATTGTGTGCAATGGGCAGTTGATGGCCTTGGTAATAGAAGAGTATTGCTTCCCACGGGCTTTCTTTATCTTCAGTTGCATGAACATCCTAATAATCAGTGTATGATTTTTCAAAACATTCCCCTTGTTTCATTCCGGAGTTCTAAACAGTCAGGACAGCTCAGGTCTCTGCCAGTGCCTAGTGTGCCCACCTGTGATTGACAGCCCCTAAACTCGCCCTCATCCTCGCCCACTCAGGGCTCTGCTGCGGGGGTCGGAAGGTCCTAGCTAAGTCCAGTGCTGATCCTCAGCCATGGTGGGCTGGGTGCTCCACATTCTTCACTGACACTGCCTGCTGATCTCTTTCTCTGCTGCTATCTCCTGCCGGGAGCTCTTCCCCTGCGGGTAGTCACGGGGAGGATCTACTGCTGCCCGACGGGGATGATGAGCCCTCCGAGGTGGTGAAACTCGCACAGCCCCTTCTCTTCTACAAGGGCGACTTCAAGAAGCTTTATCTGAGTACAGCACTGGGAGAGACAGAACACAGACCCCAGCAAGCACTATGATAGAGGACACTGACACCAGCACTAAGAAAGTGTGCACTTGCACCAACACTAAGACAGCGGTCACTGAGAACAGCAATAAGATAAATAGCGCTGCCATCAGCACTAAGATAGAAAGAGGACAATGAGATAAATAACACTGACACCAGCACTAAGATAGAGAACACTGACACCAGCACTGAGATAGAGAGAGGACACTGAGATAAAGAACACTGACACCAGCACTGAGATAGAAAACACTGATGTCAGCACTGAGATAGAGAGAGGACACTGTGATAGAGAACACTGACACCAGCACTGAGATAGAGAGAGGACACTGAGATAAAGAACACTGACACCAGCACTGAGATAGAAAACACTGATGTCAGCACTGAGATAGAGAGAGGACACTGTGATAGAGAACACTGACACCAGCACTGAGATAGAGAGAGGGCACTGAGGTAAAGAACACTGACACCAACACTGAGATAGAGAGAGGACAATGAGATAGAGAACATTGACACCAGCTGTCAGGATGCACCCGCCAGCAGACAGATTCATCTCCCCAGAAGAACCCTGAGTCACAGAAGAATGCGCATTCCTATTGCTCATAAGAATAGGGCTATGGTGCTTAGAAGTGAGCATGCGCGAGCACAAACAGAAGCCGTCGTGGACTTCATGCCTGCCAGCACTTGCGCGTAAGTATGATTGGCACTGTCGCTAAGTGAGCCTATTTGAACCCAGCCAGTACCTAGCTCCAGTGCTGCCTTGTCTTCAGCTTCTGTGTATCCTGTTTCCTGAGAACCCGTATCGTGATCCCTGTTATCCATCTGGCCTGTCTGGACCATCCCTTGAGCTCCACCTGCACCGACCTCAGCTTGTCCTGTGACCAATCTCCTGTCTTCTCCTTGGCACCTGCACTACTGATCCGGATTTGACCTGGCTTGTCTCCTGACCACAATCCTGCCTGAACCCTGTATCCAATTATGCCAGCCATGTATGACCCTGCCTGCATGACCTTGCTACTTGTTGCTGTCATCTGCCTGCCTGTCGGTCTTCTTGCTGAAGCTTTCCTGTGACTTCACCAGCCCTACTAGCACAAGCCTTCCTGCTGCCAGCAAAGACTTTTTGGTGCGCGTGCGACTCTGCACTCTGGCACCTTCTGTTTACACTGTCAGGGGCCCTGAGTCAGAGTGTTAAGGGAGGCCTTACTCGTCCATTCAGGCTATTCTACCAGGTACGTGATACCAGCGCAGAGATAGAAAGCATCAGTGGGCCTGTCTGTTTACTGGATATGGGGATGTCTCTTGCAGGATATGGGGATGTCTGATTGTTGGATATTTGTGGCTGTCTCCTGCTGGATATGGGGATGTCTCTTGCTGGATATGGGCCTATCTCTTTGCAGGATATGGGGATGTCTCTTGCTGGATATGAGGCTGTCTATTTGCTGGATATATGGACCTGTTTCTTTGCTGGATATATGGCCCTGTCTCCTTGCTGGATATAGGTGTGTATCTTTGCTGGATATTGTAATGTGTCTTGCTGGATATGGGGCTGTCTCTTACTGGCTATTTGAATCTGTCTCTTTGCTGGATATGGGGGTGTCACTTTCTGTATATATAGGCCTGTCCCTTGCTGGATTTGGGCTTATCTCTTTGCTGGAAATGTGGCTGTCTCTTTCCTGGATATGGGGCTGCACTTTGCTGAATATGGGACTGTCTCTTGCTGAATATGGGCTTGTCTCTTTGCTGAAAATAGGGCTGTCTCTTTGCTGGATATGAGCCTGCCTCTTGGCTGGAAATGGAGATGTTTCTTTGCTGGATATAGGGATTTCTCAGGTTGATATGGGGGTGTATCTTTGCTGGATATTGGGATGTGTCTTGTTGGATATAGGATATCTCTTGCTGGAAATGGGATTTCTCTTTGCTGGATATGACTGAAGGGGAAGTACCTGCCTTCTTCGTTTAACCCCCTCTTGACCCTGCCCCAAGCTGACTCTCCACACCAGCTTTAGATTGTTTACTGTTATGTTGGCTGACTATCCTCTTCCTCCTCAAGGATCCTGTTGATAGCTTGGAAGAATATTTTTGGTTCTGGCACTGCCACCAGTGGCTAAGGCCCAATTTTTCAGCCCCTGTTTAACAGGGGCATGCAATTTCAATTTCTGATGCAATACTTTGCAGCAGGGCTCATTCCTGCACTCCAACTAGAGTATCTGTGAGGGGTTGCAGTGTTGTGGCACCAGCACCAGTGCCTAAGGCCCAATTTTTCAGCCCCTGTTTAACAGGGGCGTGTAATTACAATTTTTGATGCAATACTTTGCAGCAGGGCTCATTCCTGCACTCCAACTAGAGTATCTGTGAGAGGTAGCAGTGTCATAGCACCAGCACCAGTGCCTAAGGCCCAATTTTTCAACCCCTGTTTTTTTTTGTTTACAAACGATTTTTATTATTTGTAAGGTCAGAGTATAAAACAGTTAAGCGAAGGTACAGGTATAAAAGCATATGATAATAACAATAAATGTAGAACAGGAATATAACAAGGATTATGGTTAAATGAATAATAGAAGAAAATCTGTAAATTTGCACATTGTTGTAATGTTGGCTATATATAAGTGGTAGAGGTGGGAAGGGTTATATAGCGATTGATACTTGCATGTTGCGGTGGGGGGGTGGAAGATAGTAAAAAGCTGAGTCTAGGTTCACCTTTTCTCACCCTATATCTCCCATTCTCTCTTAAATTAAAAGAGCGGTATCCCATGGCATCCACTTCTTTTGGTAAAGGGGCATTGAGTCGTATAGCATGTGGTGAATTCTTTCTGAAAGTTTGATGTCCATCATGCGGTTAAGGATTTGTGGCCAAGGTACCGTAGTGGAGCGCCAATTAAAGGCTATGGCCCAATGTATTGTGCTTAGGAATGTATGGATTAGGGTAATGTTGTTCTTTGGGATATCTTGTAAAGGGAAGAATAGGAGACATATTTGGGGCGTAAGAGAGAGCTTTTTACCGGCTATTTTTTCTATAACTTTGCTGGCCTTATGCCAAGTATTTTTTATGTGAGGGCAATCCCAGTAGATATGTAATAGGGTTCCCTGGGAGGGGCAACCCCTAAAGCAAAGAGGAGAAATTGAGGGATAGAAAGTGTTAAGTTTGGCAGGTGTAAGGTACCATCTATGTAACAATTTGATGGAAGATTCTCTAATTGAGGTTGTTTTTGTGCATTTATGTAGGTTTGTAAGGATAGAGTCCCACTGTTCAGAAGTATATGTGGTATTTAGATCAGATTCCCACTGTAGCATGGGGAGTGTTTTCTCAGGCATATTGGACTCGTTTAAGCACTTATAAATCTTGGAGATTATGCCCCTATCTCGAGGGAAGGAAATGCAAATTTGCTCGAATTGTGTGTAAGGGGGGTGGAGTGTGAGTGAATAAAATTTCTGATAGAAGTGTTTTATATTGGTATAGTTCTCTAATTCCGAGGGTGGGAGATCATATCTTATTTGTAGACTAGTGAAGGTGAGAAATGAGTTATTGTGAGAGAGTGATTTTAGGTGCATTAGATTATGTAGCTTCCAATGCGATAGGGAATTATGATCATGAGCTCTTTCTGGGGGGGAAAAGCGAGGGTCGCCTAGAAAGGAAGCAAGGGGGGGAGTATCTGAGGACAATTTAAATTTAGTGGCCTGTTTATTCCATAGTTGAAGAGTGTGAGTGACGATAGAGTTTAAATGCCTTAGTTTCTGTGGAGGAATAGATTTGGACCAGAGGAGTCCTTGTAGATTATAGGGTAGGATAGATTCTTCCTCAAAGCGGAGCCAAGGGATATGAAGTGAATGTGCATACCATTGAGCTAATTGGGTGAATCTGGCCGAAAGATAATATTGCCAGAGGTTGGGGATACCTAGACCTCCCTTTATTTGGGGTCTAAACATAAGAGAATTGCTAAATCTATTTTTTTTGTTAAGCCAAATAAATTTATTGATGTCCCTTTGTAGGGAGTCTAATGTTTTTTTAGCTAATGCAATAGGAAGAGCTCTAAAAAAAACCAATAATTTTGGTAAAATCATCATTTTCACGGCAACTATTCTGCCCGAGAATGAGATGTGGTATGACGACCAAAGTTTAAGTAGATTTTTAATCTTGTTGATTAGTGAGGGGTAGTTTGCTTGGTATAGTGATTTATATAATGGTGTAATCTGGATACCTAAATATCTGAATGAGTCCTCATTCCAGTTAAATGAGAAATTGTCTTTAAGCAAAGAAATTAAGGTTGGGGGAATATTAATCGGTAAAGCCGAGCACTTGGACAAGTTTACACAAAGACCTGTCAAGTCATGAAAGATGTCTAGGGTTTTTGTAAGGTTGGGAAGAGAGATGAGAGGGTCGGTTATAAATAGAAGCACGTCATCAGCATAAAGACTTAATTTATATTCTCTGGTTCCCTTGGAGTATCCTTTAATATCTAGGTTGTTTCTGATAGCGCAGGCTAGGGGTTTTATTGCAAGTGCGAAAAGTAGAGGGGAAAGGGGACATCCCTGTCTTGTGCCTTTGGTCAGGGGGAAGAATTCAGAATTGTTGCCAGGGAGTTTAATACGTGTTTGTGGGTTGTGATACAGAGCCTTAAAGCCATGTACGAAGTTATTGTTAATGCCATATTTGGGAAGTAGAATGTCTAGATATGACCAGGATACGCTATCAAAAGCTTTGTGTATATCTAGGCTAAGTAGTAGGGTAGGTTTGGAATGTAAGTTGGAATCTTGAATAATGTTTGAGGTCAATCTTATGTTATCTGTAATTTGCCTATTTGGAATGAAGCCCGTTTGATCAGGGTCAACTAAAGGAGAGATAACTCTGGATAGTCTATCTGCCAAGATACGACCAAATATTTTCAAGTCATTATCTATCACTGATATTGGGCGGTAGTTTTGGGGGGCCGTATGGTCTTTATTTGGTTTGGGAAGAAGGGACATGTTGGCTAAGAGCATCTCAGATGGAAACTGGGCGCCTTGTAAAATATTGTTATATAGTTTAGTAAGGTGAGGAGTAATAATAGAGGAACATTTTTTATAATATGACGTGGAAAAGCCATCTGGGCCAGGGGCTGTGGATATCTTTAAAGTGCCAATGATTTTATTGATTTCAGTGTCAGTGCAAGGGGCATTGAGAGATTCAACTTGTTCCGCGGAGAGGGTAGGTAGTGTAATGTCGTTAAGCCAATCTAAAGAGGTTTGTTTAGGAGAGGGTTGTGGGGTAGAGAGGAGATTTTTATAGTAGTCTAAAAACGGTTTCATGACTTCTTTAGGGTGAGACACTGTGTTTCCAGATGTATTTCTTAATTTATATGTGTGGGGCGGTTTCATGGATTGATTTAATTTTCTAGCGAACATAGTGGAATATGAATTACTGTTAAGTAGAAATCTAGCTTTAGACCATCTAAGGGCTTTTTCAGTATCAGAAGTTAATAAGGAGTCTAAGGTTGTGCGTTTCTCCTGGATTTGTTTAAGAAGGTCGCTAGACGGGTTCTGGTTATTTCTATGATATAGATGGTCTAGATCCTTTGTGAGGGACCTGATGTCTGCTAGTTTGGACTTGTTTTTGAATGAGGCGATATTAATCAGATGGCCTCTAATCACAGCCTTATGTGCCATCCAAACATTTGAAGGGGACATGTCCGGTGTTACATTATTTGCAAAATATTGCTCAAGGTGAGATCGAATTTGCTGGATGCATGAAGGGTCAGTAAGTATAGAGTCGTTAATTCGCCATGAATGTGTAGTTTTGGCTAGACCTATGCAAGAGGTGTCAAAAGAAACTATGTGGTGATCCGACCAGGAGCATGTGTGGATGTCAGCCTTGGAGGAGTTGGCAAGTAGGATTGGGGAGCAGAAGATATAGTCTAGACGGGCGAAGCTGTTATGTGGGTGGGAATAAAATGTGTAGGATTTGATGCCAACATTGTGTGCTCTCCAAGAGTCTATTAATTGGTGGTTATATAATAATTTATTAAGAGACTTGGGGAAGGCTTTGGAAGATGGGACAACTCTACTTCTGTCTAGGGCCGAATGGGCCGCTAGATTGAAATCACCTCCCACAATTAAGTGCGAGGAGTGATATTTATCTAGAGTGTCAAAAAATGTATTAAAAAAGTTTGAATGGGCATTATTGGGAGCATAAATCGAAGCAATGGTGATGGAGCGACCATTAATTGAGCCTTTCAGAATTAAATAACGACTATCTGGGTCTTTATAGAGACTCTGAATTTCAAAAACGACAGAGTTTCTAATGAATATGGCGGCTCCTCTGGATTTCGTGTTGTAAGTAGTACAGTAAAATTGACTAAAGCTTTTGTCAAAAAATGTGGGTTGTTTTTCTGTTGCAAAATGGGTTTCTTGCATTAAAATTATGTCTGCCCCCAATCTTTTGTAGTGGCGAAAGGCTTTCTTTCTCTTATGAGGTGAGTTAATGCCCTGGGCATTATGAGAAATCACCCTGAGACCCATTGGGGAGGCGTTTTCAACCCCTGTTTAACAGGGGCGTGTAATTACAATTTTTGATGCAATACTTTGCAGCAGGGCCCTGTCACGTCCGGGTAGGGAGGCCGAGATGCTGAGAGGGCTCCCCTTGCGGCCGAGTGCAGTACAACCCTGAAGGTGACACAGGGATGCAGTGCCCACAGTAGCACAGGTTGCCAGGTAGCAGTAGCCGATGATCAGTCTTGGGGCAACTGTGCAAGGAAGTCCAATGGCAGGGTCAAGGCCAGGCCGAGGGTCAACACGGAAGATCAGTCCAGAGGTCAGAACAACGGGTCCCAAGCTGAGAGCCGGAGAGCGGAGGTCAAGCCAAGCCGAGGTCGGATACTGGGAGCAGACAGGGAGCGTCAGATGTAAGCCAGAGGTCGGAGCCAGGAGAATCAACAGAAGCAGGTCAAAACGAGCCGGGTCGGTGAACGGGAGATCAGACAGCAGGAATCACGGGCACAGGTACTCAGGAGAAGCTGACGATAATCCAGCGATGAGGCTCTGTCAGGTGAACGTTTAAATAGGCAGGGTGGCTGGGTTACGTCGTGTGCGTGCCGTAGCGTTCGTACGCCTACGACGTGTAATGTAATGCGTTCGTCCTACACCGCGTACTCGCACTCGATCAGACGCAGCTTTGGACGTTCGTCTCGGAACCATATAGCGCCTTCTTGTTTGCTGACGCGCGTTAACGCGATCGTACCGCGCGAGGTTACGCCTATTTCCCTGACAGGCCCATTCCTGCTCTCCAACTAGAGTTTAAGTGAGGTGTTGCAGTGTTGTAGCACCAGTGCCTAAGGGCCAATTTTTCAGCCCCTGTTTAACAGGGGTGTGTACTTACAATTTTTGAGGCAATACTGTGCAGCAGGGCTCATTCCTGCTCTCCAACTAGAGTTTTTGTGAGGTGTTACAGTGTTGTGGCACCAGTGCCTAAGGCCCAGTTTTTCAGCCCCTGTTTAACAGGTTCATGTAATTACAATTCTTGATATAATATTTCACAGCAGGGCCCGTTCCAGCACCCACCGAGAGTAACTGTGAGGACTTACAGTGTTGTGGCACCAGCACCACAACCACCACCAAAGGCCCAATTTTTCTACCACTGTTCAACAATGGCATGTAATTACAATTCTTGATATAATAATTCACAGCAGGGTGTTTCAGGGCCCACCAAGAGTCACTTTGAGGGCTTACAGTGTTGTGGCAACACCAACACCTTAGGCCCAAATTTCTGCAGAGCATATAGGGCAGACCCCTACTTTCAAACATCCAGCTTACAAACGTCTACTACTTGCAAACGGAAGGAGACAACAGGAAGTGAGATGAAAAAAGACGGACTGCAAAAAAAAATTATATAGGGATGATAACCCTTCCCTATGTTTTCCAAAAAGCTTAAAATAGATTTTTTGACTGGAGGTACCAGTTCAAAATTACAAACAGATTCTACATAACACACAAACCTACACAGTCCCTGTCTTGTTTGCACCGCCGAAATACTGCTGTTCTGAGTATATAGGGCCTGGGGGCCCCATGCCTTTCCTTTTTTTTAATTTGGGTACAGGGTTCCCCTTAATATCCGTACAAGACCCAAAGGGGCTAGTAATGGGCAAGGGGGGCTACCCGTACAATTTTTCTCAATAATTTTCATCTGTATTGCCAGAACCAGACATTACATTAAAACCGCAAGCAGTTTTAAATTACTTTTTTCCGTTAAAAATGTCACTTTGTGTAGGGACTGTTCTAAACACAGGAAACACGTGCCACTTCACAGGCAAGATATTTAAAGGAATATTTCACTTTTTTCACTTGAAGCATCATTAAAATCAGTGCTCCCGAAAAAACGTCTGTTTTTAAAAGCTTTTTTTTTGCATTAATACATGTCCCCTGGGGCAGGAGACGGGTCCCCAAACCCTTTTTAGGACAATAACTTGCATATTAGCCTTTAAAATTAGTCTCGTAGATTTTAGTGGGGTTCTAAAGTTTGTACGAATTTTTGGTCCGTTCGCTCATCCCTATTGGACAGATTTAGGTAGGGAGTTCCACAAAATGAAGGAGTATACAGTGTGTGTGTGTGTGTGTGTGTGTGTGTGTGTGTGTGTGTGTGTGTGTGTGTGTGTGTGTGTGTGTATATATATATATATATATATATATATATATATATATATATATATATATATATACTGTATATATATATATATATATATATATATATATATATATTCACTATAGTTGAGGAGAGCAGCATCCGGTCTGCAAACTGTGCAATACAATCTGGTCCTCCCACTGACTATATACAGAAAAAGTCCAAAAGATTGCTGAACTTTAAATATTTACTAACCAATAGTTCAAGAAGTTACATAATCAGATGTTCAAGAGTTCCGTTTTGGGCTCACAAGCTTACACCCTACGTATTGGATACATAATATATGTACTGTATGGCCTGTGAGCAAGAGGTTATACCAAGATCTTGATGTCATTTTTTTACAGCCGGCAACTGGATGTTTAGAAAAGGTGTGAGGTATCACCTTGAACATAAGAGTGACAGCCATAATTCTAGGGCCATTATTCCCAATTAAAGAGGAAGTAAGCCCTGGTGGGTTTTACTTTCTCTTTATTTCCCTGCAAAGGTAAAGCATAATGGGCTACTATGCATTTCATAGTAGCCCATTATGTGTCATTTACCTGAAACCGAAGCCTCCAATGTCACCGTTGTCCCCGCTAGCAGGGAGCATCCATCTTCGCCCCTCTTCCGCGAAATCCAGTTCTGTGACTGCTGCCAGTCACAGCATGACCCTTATTAGAAATGGCGTGAGATGTGCCCTTTCTAATGTGCGCATGCGCTGATGACATCGGCGCATGCGCCATAGTCATTGGTGCTCGGGTCTTTCGTAAATATCTCCTAAACTGTGGAGGTTAAGGAGATATTTCAAGCACCTACAAGTAGGCCTTAATATAGGCTTACCTGTAGGTAAAAGTGGTTGTACAGGTTGTACAACCATTTTAACTCTACACTAATATCCTGTAAAGGCCTTTAAATCATCACCTATGAAAAAATGTTGTTACTATAGTTTGTTGCTGTGTTTCAGGTATGTGCAATTTTGAGTCTTGACATGTTTGGTATCTATTTATTTGACTCACTATCAACTTTTATATTTTACCAAAAAGTCGGGTATTGTATTTGTGTGCACTAAAAGACATTTTAGCATTTTTTTCCCCTAAAGGTTGGCTTTAACCAATGGCTGGGCAAATATTGTGTGACCTAAAAAATTGAAACAACCACCATTTTATTTATTGGGGCCTCTGCTTTAAAAAAAACATATAATTTTTGGGGGGTAACTTTCTTGTAATTTATTTTTTATTTTTAACATGTAGCACAAGTGGTTAATTAAATTCTGATGCTTGCTCCTAAACTGACTGTTCTTAAAGAGCTGCCCTAACTGTGGACTCTTACATGGGATGTCCTTGAAAATATGAGATGCTGTAACCAGTTTGCTTTCTGATTTACAAAGAAATATCTAATGTGTGAACTAGATCTCTGTGGGAAGCAGATATGTTTAGATTGTCTGCCAAGTAGTCTACCATGAAATGGCACCATCAGCTATACTCTAATGTTACTGTGGTTCATAAAAAGACAAGGAGACAAAAAAGAGAAACTGTATGCAGGTCTCTTCACAGCTTCATTGTGTGACTTTTCAGTACATTCCAGTTCACAGGACTGTAGATAAGAGGCTAAACAATTGGATTGCAATCCATTCAACACATTTTTAAACATTCTGTGGCAACTATTCATTGTGTTTTAATGTTTTTTTCTGGACATGTATTTGTCTGCAAGAGCTTATTGTTAAAGTGTGTTACATATTATATTCTATAGCATATTTGCCTCTGTGTGATGTAAAGATTGTGACTTTGTTCACACCTGTTGCATTGCAGGAACACGTGCAAAATTGCACACTTTTCTGCAATTCA
This sequence comes from Lithobates pipiens, assembly GCF_037356315.1. Lineage (NCBI taxonomy): Eukaryota > Metazoa > Chordata > Amphibia > Anura > Ranidae > Lithobates > Lithobates pipiens. The sequence continues at coordinate 156,742,923 of NW_027507791.1, read as the reverse complement.
CAAAAATGCATCACACTTTTACAAATGCCGTTAATTCTAAATGATGCCCCCACCCATTGTGCTAATGTGTGCGCCTTTGTGCACACCAAAACACATGGTACCATACATTTGGGTGTGGCATGATTTTTAAATGTGCAGGCATTCTTTGTTAACAAACTTTTACTGAAAAATGAAGATCATACAAAAAGTGGCATCAGAGATACCCAATGAGAAAAAACATACAAGGTATTGGGCAATCAGTGTATAATAAGGTGACAAAAACACTGGTATAAAGATATGTCTGATGTAGGAAATGTAGTATAAATCAAAATCTATATTATGGTAGTAAGAATAATAATATGCCAATTATGCAATAAAGTTCCCAATGTCATCAAATAAACTGGAAAAATTTACAGAAGAGAGAATTCCGCTGACACATAGCTAAAAATTAAAGAAGGTTCATGAAAACAGGCCTCTATAAAGGCCTCATTGTTTATGAAAAAAGGGCTCCGTATGATGTACTGTATGGTAGATAAGTTGCGTAATCGAGTCTAATCTATTTCTAACGAGTTTATTTGGGACCTCTGTGGATTTCCATTGAAAGGCGATAGCCCATTGGGTAGGTACACAAGGTGTATGTATCAGCCTTTCAGAGGTACAAGAGGCCTCATGTATGGGAGTGAAAACTAAACAATTAGCCATAGTCAATGTAAGAAAGTAACTGGCTAACTTCGATGTGAACTCATTATTTTTGCGCCAGACTGGTGCTATTCTATTGCAAGACCAAAATATATGCACAAAATTAACAGGAAGGGGACAGCCTCAAAAACAGTTAGGGGAGACTATCGGATAGATGGCATGAAGTTTGGTTGGGGTCAAATACCATCTAGTGAATAGTTTCATGGTGTTTCAATAATCATAAGAGATCTAATACACTTACAGAGTTTAACAATAGAAGTGTCCCAGTCCTCAAAAGTAAAAGCAAATCACCTTCATGCTCCCACTTTAATACGTAATCCAGTTTAAAAGTTGGTTTATTCATTTGTCATATAATTATAGAGATCTAAGATAATACCTTTTACCTCTTGGATTCTCAGGTTTTTCATATAATTTCATAAAGAGTAGGAGGAGAGGTGCTGGTGAGGGATCAAAACTGTTTAAGGGGTGGAACATGTTTATCCTGGGTGAGGTGGGCAAAGGTCACAAATGAACAATTGTGTTGAAATTGAGCCCAATAAGTAATTTTACTATTAAACCTCATATACACTATACAACTTTTGTTTTCAGATTTCCTTTAGATTTACCAACACCATGCAGTGCAAAGGCCTGCTTGATTGCATACAAATCGAAACTCTTAAGGTTTGACCTCATATTAAATGGTTTTGGTAAATCCGAAGGAAAAATCTGCAGAAAATTGTGTGTATCTAGGTTTAGAATTTTGTGTCCCCTTAAATTGAGGCTGGGGGGGGGGGGGGGGGGTGCATAGGTGAGACTAATGCGTATTTTGAATTGCAGTGGGGCTGTAGTTTAAAGATTTCAGTGAAAACTGTATTATTGGGGGCCAAGTCTCCAGAGGTAATCGATTTAGACCAAAATAATCCAGGTGTTGTTGTAAGGGTGGATGGATTAATATTCAAATCTAACCCAGGGCGCCTTTGAATCCAGAATGTTCTATTGGGAGAGTTGTGAAAGGTGGGATACCAGATAGTATGACCAAATGTTTGGAAGGCCAAGACCACCCTTATGATTGGATCTATACAATATTTTGCATGAAAAACGGGGGCAATTATCTGACCAAACTGTCACGGTCCCTACCGTGTATTTTGGACAGCCAGGTGTAGTCACGCCTCAAGTGGCTCTGGGTGGTATTGAACTCATGACTGCCAGTAGTTGTTCCCGTTACCTTACCTCTGAGCCACACCTCAGTTCTATTCTGCCTGCTTTCCAGCCATGTCTAGTTTTGCATAAGTACTGTGGGCAATTCTGTTTGTACCTGTCACTCTTGGATCAGCTGTGGCAGGTTACCTAATCAGCTAGGGTATAAAACACTGCCTCACTCTGAGGGCTTTGTCAGTTCATTGTCTCTTGTTGCCAAAGGTTCCTGAGTTCCAAGACTGACCCCGGCTACCGACCCTGGCTTGTATATCGTTTATTCTGTCTTCTGGAATCCCTGACTACGGCTTTACCTGGACAATCCTTTGGCAAATTCCTGTCAAGCCCCCGTGCACAGATTCACAGCCCAGGTAGCTTATCTGTTTGTTACTGTGGGCTGTGTTTATTTGCAAGGGTGAGCCTACATCTCTGCAACATGGACTCCAATCTAGGTAAGCCCTTACATAATGAACTGACCAACAGGGAGTCCGCAGAGATGTACAGGATGCTCACCTCCCTTGCTCTACAAATCTCCAGCTTGGGCCAGACCATTGCTGAGCTGCAGCAAGAAGTCCGTTTGTTTAGAGGCACAGTACACCCAACCCTGGAACCTGCATGTCCAGAACCGTTTGTTTTGATGCCTGAGAAGTTTGATGGTAATCGTGCATCCTTCTTTTGTTTTAAGATGGATTGTGAGCTGTTGTTTGCCCTTAAGCCTAGGACCTATGCCACTGACTTTATTAAGATTCGTGCTTCCATCAACCTGCTCACTGGACAATGCAAAACATGGGCTCATCAGCTTTTACAGGAAAGGAGTCCAGTCTTGGATAGCTGGGAGGCATTCATGTTTGCTCTGGATTCTTACATTCGTGTTTCTAAGACCAGAGTTCCCAAGTCTACTCTTTGCTCACGTGGCCTGCGGGAATCCAAGGACAGAAGTACCCGGTACAGATACGACTCCATGCCATCACAGTATGTTCCAAGTCATGAAGCTGAAGTCCTTACCCCACAAAGCCTAGACGCTCCTAAGGTCACACGCACACCTTCCCTGGGAGACGTAGAACCCATGGAGATAGGGGCCATCCGGCTCAAGCTATCCCAAGGTGAAAGAGAGCGGAGGAGAGACTGTGGTCTTTGTTTTTACTGTGGGGGGAGAGGGCATCTTATATCTCTCTGTCCAATTCGCCCACCTCGGTCTAAGGTTCTCCAAGTGGGTACTTCTAGGATCCTTCCTGCTGTCCCTGAATCTCTGCCTGCTATCCAGCTCGAAGTGTCGGTGCCTGTTTCCCCAGTTGAAGTGTCGGTGTCCCCGCTTGAAGTTCCTGTGCCGGTGTCCCCGCTTGAAGTTCCTGTGCCGGTGACCCCGCTTGAAGTTCCTGTGCCGGTGACCCCGCTTGAAGTTCCTGTGCCGGTGACCCCGCTTGAAGTTCCTGTGCCGGTGACCCCGCTTGAAGTTCCTGTGCCGGTGATCCCGCTATCTCCTGACTGTACGTATGCCTCAAATGGCACCATAGTCCGTAAGCAGGACCTGAAGACTTTCGAAAGAGCCTTGCGAGCGACGAAAGCCTACCCAACTGGAACTTCTAAAACTAAGAAAGCCCAAAAGAAATAGGATGTTCCATGCTCTGAGGGCATTCCTAAGGGGAGGGAACTGTCACGGTCCCTACCGTGTATTTTGGACAGCCAGGTGTAGTCACGCCTCAAGTGGCTCTGGGTGGTATTGAACTCATGACTGCCAGTAGTTGTTCCCGTTACCTTACCTCTGAGCCACACCTCAGTTCTATTCTGCCTGCTTTCCAGCCATGTCTAGTTTTGCATAAGTACTGTGGGCAATTCTGTTTGTACCTGTCACTCTTGGATCAGCTGTGGCAGGTTACCTAATCAGCTAGGGTATAAAACACTGCCTCACTCTGAGGGCTTTGTCAGTTCATTGTCTCTTGTTGCCAAAGGTTCCTGAGTTCCTGAGTTCCTGAGTTCCTGAGTTCCTGAGTTCCTGAGTTCCTGAGTTCCTGAGTTCCTGAGTTCCTGAGTTCCTGAGTTCCTGAGTTCCAAGACTGACCCCGGCTACCGACCCTGGCTTGTATATCGTTTATTCTGTCTTCTGGAATCCCTGACTATGGCTTTACCTGGACAATCCTTTGGCAAATTCCTGTCAAGCCCCCGTGCACAGATTCACAGCCCAGGTAGCTTATCTGTTTGTTACTGTGGGCTGTGTTTATTTGCAAGGGTGAGCCTACATCTCTGCAACATGGACTCCAATCTAGGTAAGCCCTTACACAAACAAAGCGATTAAGCTTTGATTGAAAGGAAACAAGAAAATTTTTAGTGAGGCTGATAGGAAGGGCTCAGTATAAATACAGACGTTTAAGAATCATATTCACTTTAATAGGGGTAACTTCACCTAATAATGAAATGGGTTTGTTATATACTGTACTACAACAGCTGTAATGAAGGGGTGAGTCTGATACACAAATAAGAGGGAGTGATGTTGAGTTTGAGAAAAGTTAAATGGCATAGTCATGGATTTGGAAATATTCACAGATAAACTTGATAGAGTGGCAACATTTTGTAGGACATTGAGGAAGTTATTTAAAGATACAACAGGTTGTGTTAAAAACAACAAAATATTATCTGTATACATGCTCAATTTAAATTTGTTAAGCGATATGAAATAGCAGGAAATATCTGGATGTAGGTGTAGTAAAATCCTGGGCCCCTTTAAGCCTAATTGTGTCCTCCGGAGTCAGGGACAGATGACATTCTTCTGTGTATAGTGGGTTACAAGGCATGGGTGTAATGCAAGATGAAACGGTGGGTGGCAGACACTTTTTGAATGAAAAGAGATTTATTATCTCTTAAACAGAATTGTGGGAGAGAGGGCTGGGGCCAGGACACCCTTAGGTAGATGCAATGATAATTGGAAGACTCTGAGACTTCTATAGCTAGACAGCTATACAGGTGATGGCCCCCAGCCAGACATCACTTATGTATAGGTAGGACACTGTCTTCCATGGCAACAATTTTGTAGAAGTTACCAACTGTAATTGTATCCAACTATTTGCAACACGACCAGTTCTCAGCTTACCCCACTGTGGGTCTTCACTCAATGAGCTCCCAGTCTCTCTCACTAGACTTCAGATCCAATAGCCACTGGATCCCCTGTACTCTTAGCCCTTGTACACACGGTCGGACATTCCGACAACCAAATCCGTCAGATTTTGTCAGAAAATCCGATCGTACTTAACGTGATGACGTTATTTCGTTAGGACGGGACTACTTTCAGGCTAGTAGCCAATAGCTTTGGTCTAGGAATTTGATCTGAGCATGCGTGGCACTTTGTCCGATCAGAATTACACAATCTACACATGATCAGACAAAGTCCGATCGGATCATGTTGTCGGAAAATTTTATAGCCCAGCTTGAAAACTTGGTCCGTCGGATACTCCGACGGAAACAGTCCGATGGAGCCCACACACTGTCGGATAATCCGACAACACGGTCCTATCGGACATTTTCCATCGGAATGTCTGACCGTGTGTACAAGAGCTTATACTGTTAACACTCAGTATCTTCCTCAAGTATCACCCCCTCTGACATGCTAGGTCCCTGGCTTGGCACTCACTAATGCTCCACAAGCATCACCTCTGCTGTTCCATTGGGTCCCTGACTTGGCACTTGCTAAAGTCTTCTCACTTCTTCACCGCCCCCGGCCGGTGAGAAGTCTGCTCTGGTACTGGCCTCAGCTTACTTACAGTGGTCTCCGGTAACAAGGTGGATGATCCCTTAGTGGGGACAGCTTCCCCTCTACCTCTGACCCCAACCGGTTCCCCGGCTGGTGTAACCGTTACTTCTGGTTGGACTACAAACCCTATGCTGCTCTCCTGCTTCTGGATTGTCCCTCAGACAGTCAAGCAGCCAGATGTCCCTAGGATAGGCCTCAGGCTTCCGTCCTAGCAACCCAGGGCAGCAACACACGTCCACCCATACAGTCGTCCAGGTGGCAAAAACTCAAATAAATAGTCTCTCCCAGCAGGCCAAGTGACTCAAGAAAATCCTTAGAATGCATTAAGATAAAAAATCTTCTGACTTTACAACCCCTTTAGGCAAGTGACCCTGAAAGCAGAGATCACTACACAAAAAAATGACAAATTGCGGGATGAACAGTAAATTGACCACCAACTCTACTTAAGTCGGCTCTGTGAGTCCAGGCAGGTGGAGTGTCAGGGAAATAGGCGTAACCTCGCGCGGTATGATCGCGTTAACGCGCGTCAGCAAACAAGAAGGCGCTATATGGTTCCGAGACGAACGTCCAAAGCTGCGTCTGATCGAGTGCGAGTACGCGGTGTAGGACGAACGCATTACATTACACATCGTAGGCGTACGAACGCTACGGCACGCACACGACGTAACCCAGCCACCCTGCCTATTTAAACGCTCACCTGACAGAGCCTCATCGCTGGATTATCGTCAGCTTCTCCTGAGTACCTGTGCCCGTGATTCCTGCTGTCTGATCTCCTGTTCACGGACCCGGCTCGTTTTGACCTGCTTCTGTTGATTCTCCTGGCTCCGACCCCTGGCTTACATCTGACGCTCCCTGTCTGCTCCCAGTATCTGACCTCGGCTTGGCTTGACCTCCGCTCTCCGGCTCTCAGCTTGGGACCCGTTGTTCTGACCCCTGGACTGATCTTCCGTGTTGACCCTCGGCCTGGCCTTGACCCTGCCATTGGACTTCCTTGCACAGTTGCCCCAAGACTGATCATCGGCTACTGCTACCAGGCAACCTGTGCTACTGTGGGCACTGCATCCCTGTGTCACCTTCAGGGTTGTACTGCACTCGGCCGCAAGGGGAGCCCTCTCAGCATCTCGGCCTCCCTACCCGGACGTGACAGTATAATCCAGCCAATGTCCGAGGCCGACAGAGGCGACTCCCCGATAGAGGCCATCCTACAGGAAGTTATGGCTCTTACTCCAGCAATTAAGAGACTCCAAGAAAAGTATCTCCGGCTGGAAGAACATCTGCAGCACTCCTCCTGCCAAGGTGCTACCACTATAGCTACTACCTCGCCGGAACCACGAGTACCTGCACCAGAGTATTTTCAGGGGGACCGAAGGAAATTTAGATCCTTCCGGCACTCATGTTATTTATACTTTTCCTTACAACCCCAGACTTTTGCTTCCGAAGTAACCAAAGTGGGTTTCACCATCTCCCTGCTAAGGGACGATCCCCAGACGTGGGCCCACGGCCTACTAGAACAACGCAGCTCCTTCGGCCAGTTTTTTCAAGCTATGGCTCGCCTATACGACGACCCCTTTCGGACAGCAACAGCCGAAGCAACCTTGTATTCCCTGCGTCAAGGTGAGCGGCCTGCGGAGGACTACAAAGTGGAGTTCCAGACATGGTCTGCAGATTCTGGCTGGAATGAGGCAGCTCTGAAATATCAATACCGGATGGGGTTGTCTGAAGTCCTCAAGGATGAGCTAGCCAGAGTAGAGGTTCCCCCTACACTTGAGGATCTTACCCGACTTACCATTCAGCTGGATAGGCGTCTACGGGAACGCCAGTCTGAACGCGCTCGGACCCTTTCTCCTATCCTGGCGCCACCTTCGGTCTACCCCTCGGCAACCTCTGCTCCGAAAGGCCTGCTTTGTTCCCCCTTAACCTCCGAGGAAAGACTTTACCGCCGACAGGCACACCTTTGCTTCTACTGTGGAGAGCCAGGCCATCTTATAAACAATTGTCCCACAAGACCAAGCAAACCAATCCTCTATCCTCCACTTCACCTCCTCCAAGTAACGAAGCCCGCCTCGGCCCATATCACCCTTCCTGTCACATTGATGGTGGCAGGTCGGGAAGTTCACTTACAGGCAATACTCGATTCTGGGGCCTGTAGCTGTTTTTTGGACTTAACCTTAGCTAAGAATCTTGCTCTCCCACTACTCCTCAAGAAACAAAGACTGACTGTCCGTCTGGCCGATGGCTCCCTACCTAGCTCTGGCCATGTCACCAGGGAAACAAGACCCATTCTAACGACCACAGACTCGGGTCATCGGGAGTTCCTTAAGTTTGATGTCCTGTGTTCTCCTATGTTTCCCGTTATCCTAGGAATCCCATGGCTGCAGGCACACAACCCTCGGATTGATTGGCCCAAGAAGGAGATATCCTTTACTTCCGCCTACTGCCAACAATATTGTCTGGATCCCGAATCTAAGGACTTGTCCAGTTGCCTGACCGTTCAACCCATACCCAGTCCAGCCCCTAACATACCAGCCGCCTACCAGGAATTCAGAGATGTGTTCGACAAGAAGAAAGCAGATGTCCTACAACCTCATCGCCCTTATGACTGCCCCATCGAGTTATTACCAGGGGCTCCCATTCCCTTTGGCCGGATATTTCCTCTTTCCGAAACCGAGCTTGGGGCCCTAAGACAGTATATAGACGAGAACCTGGCCAAGGGATTCATCCGTCCCTCTTCATCCCCTGCCGGTGCAGGCATCTTCTTCGTAGAAAAGAAGGACAAAACTTTGAGACCATGTGTAGACTATAGGGAATTAAACAATGTCACCCTGAAGAACCGTTATCCACTTCCGCTCATCCCCGAACTTCTTCAGAGGTTCCACACTTCACGTATTTTTACCAAGCTCGACCTACGTGGAGCCTATAACCTTGTCCGCATCCGGGAGGGGGACGAGTGGAAGACGGCATTTAGGACGAGGTTTGGACATTTCGAATATTTAGTCATGCCCTTCGGATTGTGCAATGCCCCAGCAACTTTCCAGCATTTTATTAACGACATTTTCCGGGAGTATTTAGACCACTTTGTTGTCGCCTATCTTGACGACATTCTCATCTTCTCAACCACTCTGGAACTCCACAGAATACATGTTAGGAAAGTATTATGCATTCTCAGGACTCATGGATTATTCGTTAAAGCCGAGAAGTGCGACTTCGAAAAGGAATCCATCCAGTTCTTGGGGCTCATCATCACCACAGGCGGAATTGCCATGGACCCCCAGAAAGTGAAGTCTATCCTAGACTGGCCCGCTCCTTCTGACAAGAAGGGTGTCCAGAGATTCATTGGCTTCGCAAACTTCTACCGAAGATTTATAAGAAACTTTTCCACCATTGTAGCACCCATTACTCAGACCACTCGCCAGCATACCAAGTTCCTTTGGTCCCCAGCAGCTCAGTCGGCCTTCGACCAGCTCAAGACCCTCTTCACCACCGCACCAATTCTGCAACATCCAGATCCCGCCTTACCCTATGTGTTGGAGGTTGATGCCTCAGAGGTAGCCACAGGAGCGATTCTATCCCAACGCCAAGGCCCCAAGGCACTACTACATCCTGTAGCTTTTTTCTCACGAAGGATGAGCGCTCCGGAGAAAAATTACGATGTGGGGGACCGGGAACTTCTGGCGATCAAGACCGTCCTCGAAGAGTGGAGATATCTCCTGGAAGGTGCCGCTCACCCCATTCTGGTTTTTACCGATCATAAAAACCTAGAATACCTCCGCACGGCCAAACGCCTAAGACCCCGACAGGCCCGATGGGCTTTATTCTTCTCGAGGTTCAACTTTCACGTAACTTATCGCCCAGGATCAAAGAATGGTAAGGCCGATGCTCTGTCCCGAATGTTCCCAGATTCCCCAGAGAGAATCCCACCCAGTACAATCCTGTCTCCTCAACTTCCTGCTCATCCAACCGGATCTAAGAGCTTCATTAGTGCAGGCCGCCAGCCAATGTACGGAAACAGAAGCTTCTTCCCTAAGAAGCCAAGAAGGGCTTCTATGGCATCAGAATAAAATTTTCGTTCCTCAGCAAGCCAGGTTACTCGTGTTAAGGACCTTTCACGATCATCAATTAGCCGGCCACTTTGGGGTCCGAAAGACTATTGACCTGGTGCAGCGGTCCTTATGGTGGCCTACCCTAAGATCTGACTGTAAGAAGTACGTTGACTCCTGTTCAATCTGCCAGCGTAACAAAGGGTCGAACGCCAGACCCTGGGGCCTGTTAAGGCCGCTACCAGTCCCAGAAAAACCTTGGAAGGAAATCTCCATGGATTTCATTGTAGAATTACCTCCTTCTGAAGAATATACTACCATCTTAGTGGTGGTGGACCGTTTATCCAAGATGGCGCATTTTCTGCCAATGAAAGGGACCCCCTCGGCCTTGGATACTGCTAAGATCTTTGTAAAAGAGATTGTCCGACTACATGGTGTACCTGACAGCATTGTGTCAGAGGGGTACAATTCACCTCCAGGTTTTGGAAGGAACTCTGTAAGTTGCTGTCAATCAAGATATGTCTATCCTCGGCCTATCACCCACAGAGCAATGGCCAAACGGAAAGAACCAATCAGACGCTTGAGCAATACCTCCGATGCTTCTGTTCCTTCTCCCAGGATGATTGGGTCTCTTTGTTGCCCTGTGCGGAATTCGCATATAACAATTCAGTGCACGCCTCTACCAACCAATCACCCTTTTGGGCAAATTACGGGTTCCATCCTTCATTTTTACCAAATACCATTCCTGAATCTACCGTCCCAGCTGTTCAAGATAGGGTAAGCTTCATTCAAGCAAATTATCAAATGCTCCAGGATACTATGAAGAAAGCCCAGGAGGAATATAAGAGGCACTATGACAAGAAGAAGAGGAGTAACCCCACCTTTAGGACAGGGGATAAAGTGTGGCTCTCAGCAGCAAATCTGAAATTGTCATGTCCATCTCGGAAGCTGGGACCCAAGTTCCTGGGTCCTTTTGAAATCAAACGTGAAATTAACCCTGTAGCATTTGAACTTACCTTGCCTAAATCTTTCAGAATCCATCCTGTGTTTCATGTCTCTCTTCTCAAACATGTAACTGTCAGTCCTTTTTCAGGAAGAGAAGAAGCGCCCCCGCCTCCGATTCAGGTTGGTGATGATACGGAATTCGAAGTTGAGTCTATCCTCGACTGTCGTCGGAGAGGTAGGACAATCCAATTCTTAATTAAGTGGAAGGGGTATTCTGTCGAAGAAAACTCTTGGGAACCTGCAAGTTTTGTACACGCCCCTAGGCTCATACACAGGTTTCGCAACCTTCACCCTGAAAAATGGGCTCGTTTAGGCATCCGGAGGCTGCCCCTTGGGGGGGGGGCACTGTCAGGGAAATAGGCGTAACCTCGCGCGGTACGATCGCGTTAACGCGCGTCAGCAAACAAGAAGGCGCTATATGGTTCCGAGACGAACGTCCAAAGCTGCGTCTGATCGAGTGCGAGTACGCGGTGTAGGACGAACGCATTACATTACACGTCGTAGGCGTACGAACGCTACGGCACGCACACGACGTAACCCAGCCACCCTGCCTATTTAAACGCTCACCTGACAGAGCCTCATCGCTGGATTATCGTCAGCTTCTCCTGAGTACCTGTGCCCGTGATTCCTGCTGTCTGATCTCCCGTTCACCGACCCGGCTCGTTTTGACCTGCTTCTGTTGATTCTCCTGGCTCCGACCCCTGGCTTACATCTGACGCTCCCTGTCTGCTCCCAGTATCTGACCTCGGCTTGGCTTGACCTCCGCTCTCCGGCTCTCAGCTTGGGACCCGTTGTTCTGACCCCTGGACTGATCTTCCGTGTTGACCCTCGGCCTGGCCTTGACCCTGCCATTGGACTTCCTTGCACAGTTGCCCCAAGACTGATCATCGGCTACTGCTACCAGGCAACCTGTGCTACTGTGGGCACTGCATCCCTGTGTCACCTTCAGGGTTGTACTGCACTCGGCCGCAAGGGGAGCCCTCTCAGCATCTCGGCCTCCCTACCCGGACGTGACATGGAGGGGAGAGGAAAGACCCTTTCTTATGTCAGACCCAGTATTTTTAAAACTGGCCTTTTAAAAAAAAAAATAGAAAAAAGGTCTATAAGTGCACTGTGTTCAGACACCGGACACAGTGCACTTATGGGAAGCGACACATCTATGCAATCATGAGATTACAGACACGGCGCTTCATTTGCAAGCTTTTGTCACGATTTGCTGTGCATTCCAAAGAGCAGAGTAGCTTATAGCCACTGCCCATAGTATCTATTACTACGGGCAGTTGGTTTGATTGGCATCCAAGTTAGATGTCAATCAAATCACCTGGTTTTCTCTCTCCCATTGTGCCTGAGAGAGAAAAGCGGAAGTATGAGGAGCGGACTCCTCCATCGCCGCTGCCAGTGCCCGTCTGAAGCACACACCGCAGGAGTGGACACCACAGCAAGGTAAGTTTGCCGCTGTATCGGTCCAGACCTCCTGCAGAGAAGGGGGGGGGGGGTTTGAGGGGGCACAGACTGCATTTGATGTGACACAAGCTGCATTTGATGAGACACAGGCTGCATTTGATGGGGCACAGACTGCATTTGATGGGACAGTGAGGCTGCATTTGATAGGACACAGGCTGCATTTTATGGGACACAGGCTGCATTTTATGGGACACAGGCTGCATTTGATGGGACACAGGCTGCATTTGATGGGACATTAAGGCTGCATTTGATGGGACACAGGCTGCATTTTATGGGACACAAGCTGCATTTGATGGGACAGTGAGGCTGCATTTGATGGGACAGTGAGGCTGCATTTGATGGGACAGTGAGGCTGCATTTGATGGGACAGTGAGGCTGCATTTGATAGGACACAGGCTGCATTTTATGGGACACAGGCTGCATTTTATGGGACACAGGCTGCATTTGATGGGACACAGGCTGCATTTGATGGGACACAGGCTGCATTTGATGGGACACAGGCTGCATTTTATGGGACACAAGCTGCATTTGATGGGACAGTGAGGCTGCATTTGATGGGACAGTGAGGCTGCATTTGATGGGACAGTGAGGCTGCATTTGATGGGACAGTGAGGCTGCATTTGATGGGACAGTGAGGCTGCATTTGATAGGAAAGTGAGGCTGCTTTGATGGGCATAGTGGCTGCATAAGATGGGCATAGTGGCTGCATAAGATGGGCACAGTGGCTGTATTTGATGGCACAGTGGCAGCATTTGATGGCACAGTGGGAGTATTTGATATGGCACAGTGGCTGCATAAAATGGGCACAGTAGCTGTATTTGATGGCACAGTGGCAGCATTTGACGGCACAGTGGGAGCATTTGATATGACACAGTGGCTGTGTTTGATGGGTACAATGGCTGCATTTGATGGGCACAGTGGCTGCATTTGATGGGCACAGTGGCTATGTTTGATGGGCACAATGGCTGCAATTGATGGGTTTTTTTTTTTCAGAACTGGTTTGCACCCCCCCCCCCCCCCCCCCAAAAAAAATTTGCTCACCAGCCACCACTGGTCAGACCTCTCCCTTCTGTACTTCAACTTCAGTTCAGTGCACTGAATTAACTAACCCTTATGTTTTAAACCCGCTCATATAGCAACTAGAGTCCTGGGTGTAAGAAGAGCCCTTATAGCACAATAAATTTAATCCCTTGTGTGGGAGATAGGTTGGAGTCTAGGCAGTTGAAATGGTGGCAAAAGCTTGTTAAATTCGGCTTTGAAAATAAAACCTGGAAGCTGATTGGTTTCTGTGCATAGCGGCACCAGATTTTGCACTCTCCAGTTTTACTAAATCAACCCCAGTGTGCTTGTATTCCATAGTCTGTTTAACCTAAGGCAAGATGCAGGCTGGGCTTAACCAGGGGGCATGTTCAAGAGGCACATTGTCTTTGGCAGGGGATATGTGCCAAGAGCAGGCTGTGATTGGTTGGAAGGCATGATGGCCTAACAAACTAACAGTTACGGGCATACTCTGTGTCTGCACAGTGTCCTGTACCTTTGAATGACCAGCCAAAGGATAAAAACTGTCCCTGCTAACATAGGACCGAATTTTTGCTTCGTGTGATCAGTTTAGAACAAGGAAGAAAGATGATTAGGAGGATCAACCAGGTACTTCAAATGGAATAAGTACATAAAATAGTAATGGTGATTATGATTTATAAAATACACATTGATAGAAAATAAATTTAGGGTAAGATACACTTTAAAGGGGCAGATATACAGAAAAAAGTATTAGGTTTTTAGGCTACATATTTTGCAAATGATAATTGAAGTAAACCTGTCCTGCTAGCTGCCTGATAGTCATCTTAATGCTTTACTCCAGGCAAGATTCCCTCTATATTCAGCAGAAACTGTAGTTTTGTTTACTCTGAAGCTCAGGCACATAAGCAATTTCAGTGCAAAGAAAAATAAAAAGTATTAGCAAAATATCCATGAAAATCAGCCTACCTAATTGTTCAAACAATAAAAATATGCTACCAAACAAATCTCCAAAACATCTCTGAAATTCACTGGAGAAGAAAAACCACCACCTTCTTACCTCGGGCCTCTAAAACTGCTGCAGGGGTGGAGCAGGGGTCTACAGTACTCTATCCTGCTGCCAGCACTTCTGCTGGAGGTTCGCTATGTGGTTCCTCCTCTACAGAAAAGTCTATTAAACACTTCCCGCTGGGAGGGTGTACATGAACGTCCTCCCATTTCAGTAGTTATACCGGGCTGATGCCTGCACCTACAGGCATCAACCCAGTATCATTCTCCCTACATCGTAAGAAAAATCACATTTGCCCCTGCTGCCGACTTCCGGTGTTTCTACCGGCTCTCCCAGTGTGATCCACGAGCCGGAGAAGGAATTCACCAGTGCCAGAAGTTGACCATAGAGATTTCTGGGGAACAGGTGGTCCCTAGTCTTCTCTATGACTCTTGGAGGCCCGGGTGTGATGTTATGATGTCACGCCCGGCCTGGAAGTTGTAAATACTGCCATATACTCAGCTGGAAAGCCGAGATCGTTCTGTTTTTTTTTAAATCTCAGGCTTTCTAGCCAGTTAGTTATTCTGGACAGAGTATAACCCCCAATCCCCATTAAATTAGTGGGTACGATGCCTGGCGGGTGTGAAGATGAGACTCGGTGTACACCTAGATTGTAAGCTCTAGCGAGCAGGGCCCTCTGATTCCTCTTTTACCAAATTATAATGTAACTGTAATGTCTGCCTTCATTTTGTTAAGAGCTGTGCAAACTGTTGACGCTATATAAATCCTGTATGATAATAATAATCTTGTAGCATGTATGTGTCCCTTGATCATCCAATCGAGAACGAATAATGCTGTGCAAAATGTAAGCACATTGTTTCCCTAGAAGCCCTTGTTCTAAAACTAGGGAAGCTACTGTCAACACTGAGAAGTTCCTCCTTACTAAAAGAGAGTTGGTATTGCTCCAGGCAGGTGCCGGCAGGGGCCAGCACAGAGGCAGGTGACAGTCAGGAAGGATAGAGGGCAAAGAGTGAGGGAGGCCGGTCCTGAGCCCATCCCAATAAGTACGCCCCATTGAGTGACATTAATGAAACCAGTCAGGGACCAGCACTGCTGTAGCTAAGTGACTCCCCTAGCTGCCATGGCAATAACTACTCCAGTGAGGGTGGGAGTAAAGCCAAGGGAAGGGAAAGACAGATTTTAGTGGTAGGGGACTCAATTCTGAGAATGACAGAGAGGGCAATCTGTCACAAAGACCTGAAGCGCTGAACTGTATGTTGTTTATCAGGCACTCGGGTTTGGCACATCATGGATCTGGTGGACAGATTACTTGGAGGGGCTGGGGAAGACCTGGGTGTCATGATGCATGTTGGCACCAATGACAAAGTCAGAAGAAGATGGAGTGTCCTAAAAAACAATTTTAGGGACTTAAAAGCTAAACTGAGGAAAAGGACCTCCAAGGTAGTATTCTCAAAAATATTACCGGTACTTCGAGCCATACCAGAAAGGCAGAGGGAGATTAGGGAAGTAAACAAGTGGCTGAGGAGCTGGTGTGGAAAGGAGGGGTATGGGTTCCCGAAGAACTGGGGCAACTTCTCAGTCGGTTACCAGCTCTGTAGAAGGGACTGACTGCACCTACAGTACCTGACTGCAAGAATGTGTTTCCAGCGCGGTCCCCCCCCCCAAATCCATACCAGACACTTATTTGAGCACGCAGCCCGGCTGGTCAGGAAAGGGGGTGGGGACGAGCGAGCACCTCCCCTTCTGAACCATACAAGGCCATATGCCCTCAACATGGGGGGGTGGGTGCATTAGGGAAGGGGGGTGCCCTGCGGCCCCCCCACCCCAAAGCACCTTGTCCCCATGTGTTGATGAGGACAAGAGCCTTTTCCCGACAACCCTGGTCGTTGGTTGTCGGGGTCTGTGGGTGGGGGGGCTTATCGGAATCCGGGGGGGCCCCGGGGGGGCCCCAGATCCTGGCCCCCCACCCTATGTGAATGAGTATGGGGGTACATTCACATGGGGAAAAAAATGTAAATAAAAAAAACACACTAGACAGGTTTTTAAAGTAATTTATTAGGCAGCTCCGAGGGTCTTCTTCTGACTTTGGGGGTCTTCTTCCAACTTCTCTGCACTCTCCAGCCTCTTCTCCACTCTCCGGTTCTTCTGCCGGCTCCTCCGCTATCTTCTTCCAGCTCTTTTGCTAGCGGTGGCTCGGTCTTCTGCATCCTTCCTTCTTCTCTTCTTCTGATGTTGACACAACGCTCTCTCCTGCTGTAATACCGTGTGCGATGTGCGTGACCACTTATATTGGCATGGGGCTTGGTCACGCGGGGGCCCTCTTATTAAAGGGGGCTTCCAGATTCCCATAAGCCCCCCGCCCACAGACCCCGACAACCAACGGCCAGGGTTGTCGGGAAGAAGCCCTTGTCCTCATCAACATGAGGACAAGGTGCTTTGGGGTGGGGGGGTGCAGGGCGCCCCCCTTCCCCAAAGCACCCACCCCCCCATGTTGAGGGCATATGGCCTGTTACAGTTCAGGGGGGCACTCGATCGTCCCCACCCCCTTTCCTGACCAGCGGGGCTGCATGCTCAGATAAGGGTCTGGTATGGATTTTAGGGGAACCCCACACCGTTTTTTTGGTGTAGGGGGTTCCCCTTAAAATCCAGACCTAAGGGCCTGGTATGCTCTTGGAGGGGAACCCATGCCAGTTTTTTATTTAAAATGTGGCGTGGAGTTCCCCCTCATGATTCATACAAAACACAGTTCCTGGTATTGGCGGGGATCCAAGTCGGATCCCCGCACCAGTGTGAACCTGGCCTCAATGACAGCAAAAACTAATTTTTCCTTTACCGATGCGAGCCAGCTTGGCGCTGGCTCCCGCAACGAGGCTTGCAGGGTGTCAGTCTCTCTCTGATAAAAGTGGTGAGATTGACACAATATCGCAGTTACCTACTGTAAATAGGGAAGATGCAGATCTGCTGGGAGTGAAGATGGCTGAAAACTTAAAGGGGCTTCTAACCACTTTAGCCCCGGACCAATTTTCAGCCTAAGGACCAGAGGTCTTTTTACAATTTCGCACTGCACTGCTTTAACTGGTAATTGCGCGGTCATGCAATGTTGTACCCAAACTAAATTTGCATCCTTTTCTTCCCACAAATAGAGCTTTCTTTTGATGGTATTTGATTGCCTCTGCGATTTTTATTTTTTGCGATATAAATGGAAAAAGACCGAAAATTTTGAGAAAAAAATATATTTTCTACTTTTTGTTATAAGAAAAATCGAATAAACTCAATTTTAGTCATACATTTAGGGCAAAATTTATTCAGCCACATGTCTTTAGTAAAAAAAATGTCAATAAGCGTATATTTATTGGTTTGCGCAAAAGTTATAGCGTCTACAAACTAGAGTACATTTTCTGGAATTTACACAGCTTTTAATTTATGGCTGCCTATCTCATTTCTTGAGGTGCTAAAATGGCAGGGCAGTACTACCCCCCCCCCTCCCCCCAAATGACCCCATTTTGGAAAGTAGACACCCCAAGGAAATTGCTGAGGGGCATGTTGAGCCCATTGAATATTTTTTGTTTGTCCCAAGTGATTGAATAATGACACAAAAACAAACAAAAAAAAGTTTACAAAAAGTTGTCACTAAATGATATATTGCTCACACATGCCATAGTTATATGTGGAATTCCACCCCAAAATATATTCTGCTGCTTCTCCTGAGTACGGGGATACCACATATGTGGGACTTTTTGGGAGTCTAGCCGCGTACAGCACCCCGAAATCCAATCACTGCCTTCAGGATTTCTAAGGGTGCAAATTTTTGATTTCACTCCTCACTACCTATCACAGTTTCGAAGGCCATAAAATGCCAAAATAACACAACCCCCCCCCCCCCCCCCAAATGACCCCATTTTGGAAAGTAGACACCCCAAGAAAATTGCTGAGGGGCATGTTGAGCCCATTGAATATATTTTTTTGTCCCAAGTGATTGAATAATGGCACAAAAAAAAAGTTTACAAAAAGTTGTCACTAAATGATATATTGCTCACACATGCCATAGTTATATGTGGAATTGCACCCCAAAATATATTCTACTGCTTCTCCTGAGTACGGGGATACCACATATGTGGGACTTTTTGGGAGTCTAGCTGCGTACGGCACCCCGAAATCCAATCACTGCCTTCAGGGTTTCTAAGGGTGAAAATGTTTGATTTCACTCCTCACTACCTATCACAGTTTCGAAGGCCATAAAATGCCAAAATAACACAAAACCCCCCCAAATGACCCCATTTTGGAAAGTAGACACCCCAAGCTATTTACTGAGAGGCATGTTGAGTCCATGAAATATTTTATATTTTGCCACAAGTTGCAGGAATATTACAATTTTTTTTTTTTTTTGCACAAAGTTGTCACTAAATGATATATTGCTCACACATGCTATGGGCATAAATCAAATTACACACCAAAATAAATTCTGCTGCTTCTCCCGAGTACGGGGATAGCACATGTGGGGGACTTTTTGGGAGCCTAGCCATGTACGGGACCCCGAAAACCAAGCACTGCCTTCCGGATTTAAATATAAAACGCTACAAAAAAAAAACTGTTAGCGATCGCAGGGATCAGGCCTGACTCTGCGATCGCTGTAGTTATGTGTTTAGTGTTTTGTAAGTGACAGCAATCGATCGATACTGCACTTGGGTGGGCTGGGTGGAGGGGCAAAACGCAGGTGCTAGCAGGTATCTGGGCTGATCCCGCTAACAATGCATTTTTTTGGAACCCTAAACTGCTGGGGACGCTAGTATAGATCTGATCAGATCAGATATTGTCCTGTTCCGATTCTATACCACTACGGGAGGTGTATGCTTTGCGCATGGGTGTTAGCGGTACTGGCACTAACCTAGCGCTGCCTGGGGCGACGCAGACCCTGACCCTAAAACCTAATTGATATCACCCGCCGTGTGATCAGGGGGTTAAACCTTTATTGGGTAATAAATGGTGGGTGCCCTGATGCTATAAAAAGCAAACTAACTAACCAGAGTCACCCGTAACACTTATACGGTGATCACTGGTGAAAGGGTTAACTAGGGGCAATCAGGGGGTTCAAATTTTTATTAGGTAGTATATGGGGGTCCCTGGCGCTATATAAAAACCTGACGGGGAACCTAAATAACTGGCTAACCAGCGTCACCAGTGACACTTATACGGTGATCGCTGGTGAAAGGGTTAACTAGGGGCAATCAGGGGGTTAAAACCATTATTGGGTAGTATATGGGGGTACCTAGCGCTATAAAAACCTGGCGGTGAACCTAAAAAAATAACTAGCTACCTAGCGACACTAGTGACACTAATGCAGCGATCAGAATAATGTTCGCTTAGTGACACTGGCAAAAGGAGGTGAAAGGGTTAACTAGGGGCAATCACGGGGTTAAAACCGTTATTGGGTAGTATATCGGGGTACCTAGCGCTATAAAAACCTGGCGGTGAACCTAAAAAAATAACTAGCTACCTAGCGACACTAATGCAGCGATCAGAAAAATTATCGCTTAGTGACACTGGCAAAAGGGGGTGAAAGGGTTAACTAGGGGCAATCAGGGGTTAAAACCATTATTGGGTAGTATATGGGGGTACCTAGCGCTATAAAAACCTAGCGGTGAACCTAAAAAAATAACTAGCTACTTAGCGGCACCAGTGACACTAATGCAGCGGTCAGAAAAACGATTGCTTAGTGACACTGGCAAAAGGGGGTGAAAGGCTTAACTAGGGGCAATCAGGGGGTTAAAAACATTATTGGGTAGTATATCGGGGTACCTAGCGCTATAAAAACCTGGCGGTGAACCTAAAAAAATAACTAGCTACCTAGCGACACTAGCGACACTAATGCAGCGATCAGAAAAACGATCGCTTAGTGACACTGGCAAAAGGGGGTGAAAGGGTTAACTCTAAGGGCAATCAGGGGGTTAAACCTTTATTGGGGGGGTGGTAGGGGGCTACCCTGGACCTAACACTAACTGCCCTGACAGTTTTTACTTTTACAACTGACACTGAATGCAGTGATCAGTAAATAAATGATCACTGCAATCAGTGACACTGTGACTGTGACTGGGAGGGGGAGGGGGATTGGTGGGTGATCGGGGGGGGGGGGGGGGTTGTGTGCCTATGTGTGCCTACATGTCAGTGTAGTGTTGGTGCACACTTACTTTTAGTCTTCTCCCTGTAGTCCGGTCAAAAAGACCGCCCCGAGGAGAATGACATCACTTCCTCCCTGCCTGTGTATACAATACACAGTGGGAGGAAGCTTCTCATTCGCCAGGAGCGATCGAGAGGGGATGGTCAGAAACCAACGGCCATCCCCTCATCCCGGATCGCTCCTGAAGCGAAACGGACCGCCGCATCCAGCGGTAGTTTTGGGGGCTTTAGTGGTAGGTTAAATAGATAGATAAAGTCGCGCCACAGACTTCCCACTCTATATGTGGATAAAATACATGAAAAATAAATGAAAAATAAAAATAAAAAGACTACTGTGAATAGTGAAATTTACAAGGGTTGAAGCTGCCTGTACCTAGATCCTCCGCCCCTTGTGGGTGGGGGTTAAAATGTAAAGATTTAAATAATGGGCTATGGCGCTAAAACACAATATGTGTGAGATCTGTACATAAAAATATATATAAATTTAATTTGTGTTACAGTGCTACCAAAATTGGTGATGGTAGTAAAGTGTAAAGTAAAGTGACTAGTGCAAAAGTGCCAATCCTCAATGTAGTGTGTGAATATATGTACTAATACTGCTGTGACCCGTAAATATGATTTGCTTATACTAATAATGACAAATTCATAAAAATTCATAAAAAATTCCTAAAAAACTTTCGAGAATTGGTGCAAAATAATTAATCCCAAAAAAAAACATACAAAAGATTGTGCAAAATAATTAGTCCCAAAGAACGTTTTTGTGCATGAAAAACTTTTCAAAATCGCATTCTAAAATCGCTGGAAAATCCCATGCAGTAATGTTCCAGCTGGTGGTAGTAAAGTAAAGTGACTAGTGCAAAAGTGCCAGTCCTCAATGTAGAGAAAACACTAGTCCCCAGTGCGCCACTCAGTATTGTGGTAATGTGAATTCTCTCACCAGATCATGTACCCCTGTGGGGTTGGATGGGCTTTCACAGTATGAGCCACTGTGCTGCTAACTGGATACTGCTGCTGGTGCGCTGGGGGAATGTTCGCTCTTCACTTTATATATACTCCGTTGTCATATGCATGGAGGGAAGAGAAACATATCCATGGTGCAAATACATTTAAAAACACTTTTTATTTGGTTGTAAGAAAGAAAATTACTCACATTTGCTTATAGAAACAATTCGCGTATATGAACAAATAGGAAACAAACTCCGCCGGCCGCTGCTGGCTATGGGAAGGGTGCATGTACGTAGCCATTCCCTACGCGTTTCATCAGAGTGACGTCTTCTGGAGCGGCCATAGTGGTGCACCTTCCTGTTTAAGTAGGGTGCAGTGCTCCACTGCGCTTGCGCGGATTGGACAGCGCCATTTTGGATGTGGGAATCCCCTATATTATGATCTAATTGCTTCTCCTCTGATGTGTATGCCACACATTCTTCCTGTTGGAGGTATATCGCTGCATTTTATTGTATATAATGGCGTATCCCCTGCACCTGATGGTTATATATACATACGTGGAGCACTGTAACGTACTTTTCATGGCTGGATGAGCTTACTACTGACCAGACATCTACTATGCATGTAATATCCCTATCCTAGTAAGACCCCGGAGTAATTATATAAATATACACAAAAGAAAAAGAAAATCATAAAAATATATAAAAACTGAACAAATGGGATTAAAATTGAATTAAAATTGCAAATGCAAAATGTAAGTTAAGATAGAATAGAAAACGAAGTGGATATATAAAGACTGTTAAACTAGAATGGTTCATTTTTGCCATATATGGATATTATTATTACTTTAATAAAGGAACACAGGTTGCGTTTGTATTAAGTTAAAAAAAGGAGACTAGAGGTCCTAATTATTAGATATCATATGAAATTTAAATAAAATTAAAAATATGAGAAGAGGGGAATTTTCTAGGAGGGTTATATCCCATGAGGAAATATTGTTCAATTTTATGGAAAGGGAAACATAAATATTTTAGCCATTATTAATTAATTAGACCTTTGACCTGCACTTTTTACATAGCCAGTTGTGGCTTGGTTCATACCCTTCGCTATCATGATTTTCGTTCCTCAGAGGCCTAGTCTCTTATGATAGGTTATCAATCTTTATTACTATTTACGTAAAGGCTGAAGAGGGCCAGTGGATTTTTGTCTGGCCTAAGCTAGTTACCTCGGTTGCGGTTGATCAGCTAAATGCTGGTATGTGGTTTTTACCATCATATTGATAAATCTATATTAATATGTAAAAAACGTTTTACCTAGGTATATGTTGAATGCATAATCTTCGACCCTAGTCTCTGTATAACCTGAATTATTCCAAGGCCTAAAGGGAAAAGTTTTATTTAGGGTTACAGACTTCCTGTTAATTGACAATTAGTCTGAAGAACCAGTTGGGGCCTATGTCTGCTCATGAGAAAATAGGGGGAAATATGTTAATGTTTATTCTATCCTCCACATTCCCCCTCAAAGGGGAATATCTGTAAGGATTTCTTGGGATGTTAGGTGTATAGGGGGTGCGATTGCCCCTATACCTATCCTGATCTTGTTCTCCTGGGACCCTACTTTCTGGTCTCCTATGTAGTGGAGTAAAGGGGGTGTCTGGTCTTGTTGTTCCACTCTGTATTTGTGTGGTCTGATGCCACTGTTGTTCATCACTATGGATTGAGTTTTCCCTAGATTCCTCCATTATTGATATTTCATTATCTTCATCATTATAGTTACTATCGGTTTGCCATTTGTAGACCTGCTGGTTCTTAAAATCCAACACGTCCCTCTTAAATTTTTTCTGTTTCTCTTGCTGCACTTCTTTGTCATACTTTTTTATGGCCTCTTGCAATCCTTTTTCTTTATCGATGTATTCCGCTGTCTCCTTGAATGGTATAAGTTGGTCCCTGAGTTGTAATACTTTCATTTCTATGCTCTTTAGTTTGTGCTGACGTCTCGTCACTATTTTTTGTAAAAGCCCAGTCTCGCTCTGGTTAAAAAATTTGTACCATTCTTCCATTAAGTTCTTGTCATTAATCGCATCATTTGGGGAGACGTCCCATCGTAATCTTCTGGGAGTTATTTTTTCGGCTATATACATCTCAAGTATAGCCACATCCCACCATACTCTTAATTGTTTCTCAAGTCTAAATCCTGCCTAATAACCACATGTTCCTGGTTGAACACTTCCATCAAAGAGTGGAACAACAAGACCAGACACCCCTTTACTCCACTACATAGGAGACCAGAAAGTAGGGTCCCAGGAGAACAAGATCAGGATAGGTATAGGGGCAATCGCACCCCCTATACACCTAACATCCCAAGACATCCTAACAGATATTCCCCTTTGAGGGAATACCCCCAGTACACCCCATTTAGAAGGTATGAAAGGGATTTTTTTCAGAGGGGACAGGAACACAGACCACCAAGAACAGCGGATACGAGATATGGTCCCCAGAGAGAATGGAAGCCTTTTCGAAGAAACCATCAGCAAGGACCTCCCAGGAGAAATGGAGGATGGAACCCGAGATGGACCAGACAAGAAAACACAAGGAGAAATTATGGGGAATACGAACGCCACTGGGACCAAAGAAGGGAGGAGGCATACAGAACTCCAGGTTGGAGAACAGAAAACGCACACGAGGCAGGAGAAGAGGCCTCCAGAAAAAGAAGGGAACAGTAGGGGAGGGTATCTATAACCTAAGTCAGGTGAATTTCACAGAAGAAGAACTCAGAGTGTTAGATATGGGATTGAAATTTGCCCCCGACAAGGGACTAGATAAGTTTGAAACATATATCGACCTTCAAAGATTCGTGAGAAAACTCAATATCAAAAAAAATTTTGGGACAAAAAATTCCCATACAAAGAAAGACAGCAACACAGCTTATAAACATTCCCAGCTGAGAAACAATTCTACTTTCAACCCCAAGGTACCACAAGATGAAAACATAAAAGTATTCAAGAAAATGGTTGAAAATGATCTGAAGGACTTAGAAGTTAAAAAAACTAAAGGGAGAAATATATGGGAAACCATTAAACAAATAGAAAAACGAAAGGGTATAGTTATCAGACCGGCTGATAAAGGAGGGAGCCTAGTCATATTAAACAAACAGGATTATGAAAAAGAAATGGGAAATTTACTAAATATACCCAACACTTATAAAAAACTGAAGAAAAACCCAAAAGTGGAATATGAAAAAAAGCTCAAGAAATATGTGGAAAAAGGAAAAGACCTGGGTATCTTGAATAAAAAAAGAGGCAAGATATTTAACACCGAAAGCAGCAAAGACCCCAGTCATATATTACGTTCCCAAAATCCATAAAAATCAATCTCACCCACCAGAAAGACCAATTATCAGTGGGATTGACTCCCTGTTTTCCAGACTAGGGGCCTACGTTGATAGTTTTTTACAACCATTGGTGACAAAAGGAAAATCGTATCTGAGAGATAGTAAGCAACTTATCGGAGAATTAAGAGGTCTGACAATTAAAGAAAATTATATATTGGTCACAATCGATGTAGAATCACTGTATACGAACATTGAACAAGAAGATGGACTCAGCAGTGTTGAGTGGGCGCTGAAACAGCAATCGGATTTAAAACAGGAACAGATCAAATATCTAATGGAGGGTCTAAGAATGGCAATGAACCACAACTACTTTTGGTATAAAGGGACTTTTTACACTCAAACAAAAGGTGTAGCAATGGGGGCCAAGTATGCCCCAAGCGTAGCGAACCTGTTCCTAAACAGGTGGGAAGAAGAAACAATATACGGGGTACACAGAAAAAATCTTAAATTGTACCGTCGGTTTATAGATGACATCATAATAGTTTTGGGGGGTACACCGGAACAACTGCAATATTTTTTCGATGAAATTAATAATAACATATACAGTATAAAATTCACAGGGAATTATAATGATCAAAGTGTGAACTATCTGGACCTACAGATTTACAAACAAGAAAACAGCTTGGGCACACGTACCTATTTTAAGGCTACTGACCGTAATGGCTACATCCCTACAAATAGCTGCCACCACCCTTAGCTGCCACCACCCTAGGTGGTTAGGGAATATACCCAAGGGCCAGCTTATGCGATTACACAGGAATTGCAGCAACAGTACAGATTTTAACCAACAGGCAGAAATTGTCATTGAAAGATTCAAGAAGAAAGGGTATGAGGAGAAGGGCCTACGGAAATTGAAGAGCGAAGTAAAACGTATGGAAATAAATAAATTACTAGAAGATAAAAAAGGAGAAGCAAAACAAAATAATCTGCAAGTTGCCTTCCTCACTGGGTACAACAGACAGTATAAAGATGTAGAACACATCATCAAGAAGCATTGGCCCATCTTAAAGGTGGCTCGTTCACTCTGTACCATACTACCAAAAAAGCCCTGGTTCATCTATAGAAGGGCACCAACGCTCCGGAATAAACTGGTTAAAAATACAGTGGACCCACCTAAACAAATAAGAATCACGGGAACTTTGAAAGGATTCTACAAATGTGGAAAGTGTCTTCCTTGTAGAGTTAGCAAAAAGACTAATAAAAAGAAAACCATCTTCAAGTCAACCTCTAATGGAAAAGAATACAAAATAAATGAGCTGATTACTTGTAGCAGCTCTCATGTCACCTATGTCATTGAGGGAGTTACGAGTCAGAATAGGGGAACACATTACGAACATCAAGAAAGGGTTTCATAAACATAGTGTCTCCAAACATTTCAGGGACTTCCACAATCGTGACCCAGGGCAGATGGTGTTTTATGGAATAGACAAAATAAGAGGCCATTGGAGAGGAGAGGATAAAACAATTAAAGTATCTAAAAATGAGACCAAATGGATTTTCAACCTAGACACCCTTCAACCAAGGGGAATGAATGTGGATTTAGACCTCAACTGCTTTCTGACTAATTTTTAATAGAAGAAACCCCCCCTTTCAACTCAGGCCTCAGGTTGGTCTATGTACCATGATGTTCGGATCGAATGTTGTGCATTCATAATCGCAATGTCCGGATCGAAGGTTATGTATTCAATAACACTAGTGTGGTGGATAGAATCAACATTAACATATATCCCCCTAAAGTTCGGATCGAATGTTGTGTATTCAATAATCACAACGTCCGGATCGAATGTTATGTATTCAATAATACTAATGTGGAGGATAGAATAAACATTAACATATTTCCCCCTATTTTCTCATGAGCAGACATAGGCCCCAACTGGTTCTTCAGACTAATTGTCAATTAACAGGAAGTCTGTAACCCTAAATAAAACTTTTCCCTTTAGGCCTTGGAATAATTCAGGTTATACAGAGACTAGGGTCGAAGATTATGCATTCAACATATACCTAGGTAAAACGTTTTTTTTACATATAGATTTATCAATATGATGGTAAAAACCACATACCAGCATTTAGCTGATCAACCGCAACCGAGTTAATTCGCTTAGGCCAGACAAAAATCCACTGACCCTCTTCAGCCTCTACGTAAATAGTAATAAAGATTGATAACCTATCATAAGAGACTAGGCCTCTGAGGAACGAAAATCATGATAGCGAAGGGTATGAACCAAGCCACAACTGGCTATGTAAAAAGTGCAGGTCAAAAGTCTAATTAATTAATAATGGCTAAAATATTTATGTTTCCCTTTCCATAAAATTGAACAATATTTCCTCATGGGATATAACCCTCCTATTTAGTTAAAGAAAATTCCCCTCTTCTCATATTTTTAATTTTATTTAAATTTCATATGATATCTAATAATTAGGACCTCTAGTCTCCTTTTTTTAACTTAATACAAACGCAACCTGTGTTCCTTTATTAAAGTAATAATAATATCCATAGATGGCAAAAATGAACCATTCTAGTTTAACAGTCTTTATATATCCACTTAGTTTTCTATTCTATCTTAACTTAAATTTTTCATTTGCAATTTTAATTCCATTTTAATCCCATTTGTTCAGTTTTTATATATTCTTATGATTTTCTTTTTCTTTTGTGTATATTTATATAATTACTCCGGGGTCTTACTAGGATAGGGATATTGCATGCATAGTAGATGTCTGGTCAGTAGTAAGCTCATCCAGCCATGAAAAGTACGTTACAGTGCTCCACGTATGTATATATAACCATCAGGTGCAGGGGATACGCCATTATATACAATAAAATGCAGCGATATACCTCCAACAGGAAGAATGTGTGGCATACACATCAGAGGAGAAGCAATTAGATCATAATATAGGGGATTCCCACATCCAAAATGGCGCTGTCCGATCCGCGCAAGCGCAGTGGAGCACTGCACCCTACTTAAACAGGAAGGTGCACCACTATGGCCGCTCCAGAAGACGTCACTCTGATGAAAC
This sequence comes from Lithobates pipiens, assembly GCF_037356315.1. Taxonomy (NCBI): domain Eukaryota; kingdom Metazoa; phylum Chordata; class Amphibia; order Anura; family Ranidae; genus Lithobates; species Lithobates pipiens. Next base: position 156,715,274 of record NW_027507791.1, on the reverse strand, counting down.
GCATAGGGAATGGCTACGTACGTGCACCCTTCCCATAGCCAGCAGCGGCCGGCGGAGTTTGTTTCCTATTTGTTCATATACGCGAATTGTTTCTATAAGCAAATGTGAGTAATTTTCTTTCTTACAACCAAATAAAAAGTGTTTTTAAACGTATTTGCACCATGGATATGTTTCTCTTCCCTCCATGCATATAACAACGGAGTATATATAAAGTGAAGAGCGAACATTCCCCCAGCGCACCAGCAGCAGTATCCAGTTAGCAGCACAGTGGCTCATACTGTGAAAGCCCATCCAACCCCACAGGGGTACATGATCTGGTGAGAGAATTCACATTACCACAATACTGAGTGGCGCACCGGGGACTAGTGTTTTCTCTACATTGAGGACTGGCACTTTTGCACTAGTCACTTTACTTTACTACCACCAGCTGGAACATTACTGCATGGGATTTTCCAGCAATTTTAGAATGCGATTTTGAAAAGTTTTTCATGCACAAAGAAGTTCTTTGGGACTAATTATTTTGCACAATCTTTTGTATGTTTTTTTTTTGGGATTAATTATTTTGCACAAATTATCGAAAGTTTTTTATGAATTTTTTTATGAATTTTTATGAATTTGTCATTATTAGTATAAGCAAATCATATTTACGGGTCACAGCAGTATTAGTACATATATGCACAGGATTGGCACTTTTGCACTAGTCACTTTACTTTACCATCACCAATTTTGGTAGCACTGTAACACAAATTAAATTTATATATATTTTTATGTACAGATCTCACACATATTGGGTTTTAGCGCCATAGCCCCTTATTTAAATCTTTATATTAGTGGTAGGTTGACTAAAGCACCTAAACCCTAGGTAAGTATAATAACAAGTCCAATTTTCAACCCCAATGAGGAGATAGTATGAGACTGGTCTAAACTACGTTCACCAATGGAGTCTGGTGGACAAGATAGGAGAACTAGAGCTATGGTTGTATGAGGAGTAGAGATAGATGAACTTCCGACGGGACGTTTCGCGAACGCAAACCGCGAACGCGGCCGAAAGTTTGCGAACCGCAAAGTTCGAGATGGGCCCCATTGACTTCAATGGCAGGCGAACGTTAAAAACCTACAGGTCATATTTCCAGCCACAAAATAATTACTAGCTGTGCACACATAGTCCCACCACATGGCCACTGACATAACACATGTACGAAGTGAATCTGGGATCGACGACTACAAGCATTCTTTTTTTATATGTGAAATTTTGACAATTCAGGACTCAGGAGTAGTGATGGCCGAACGGTTCGCCCGGTGGTCGTTTCTCGGTCCGCCCGTTCGGCGGACTATTGGTGCCGTTCGCCCGGCGGACTTCCGTGTTTACTGTGTAAAAGAACTTTGACCTATGATGACACATCCATCATGGGGTACAGGACAGCCAATTGAGACATTACAGCACATGGACACTTGGACATTCCCCCTAACTTATAAATAGACCCGATCCGGCGGCCATTTTACATTCTTTCTTCTGTCACTATAGGGATAGGTTGCTGTGTGGAGCAGGGAGAGATTGCAGTGACCCAAATCGCTAGCTATTTGGTACACAAAAGTTCTTTTCAGGACTGGTATAGATGTTAGGTGTAGTTCAGGATATAGGTTTGCTGTGCTACTGATTGTTGCAGCAGCCTAAGTGTCTTTTGTCAGTTTAGAGAAAGGGACAGGACGGTGTGTCTGCTGTAGGGACAGTCAGTTTAGTCATTGGCTGTTACTATCAGGCCCACAAAAGTGCTATTCCAGTTATTGTTCCAGTAGCCTCTGTTTTGTCAGTTTATATAGGGACAGGCAGGAAGCAGTGTGTGAGGCAGTGAGGGTCAGTTTAATCAGTAGCTGTTACGATATTAGGTCCACAAAGGTTCTTTTCAGGACTGGTATCAGTGGTATGGTAATAGGCTTGTACACGTATAATATTCTTTCTTCCAAATATAGAAAGAATATTATACTTGACTGCTGCCCTTCTGCTGCAGTCTGCTAATCATTCACAACCTACTTGTTCCACAAAGGTCCTTATAAGGACTGGTAATATCCTGGTGTAGGGTGCTATAGTACATAGGGTTGAGTGAGGTACAGTCTGCTATTCTATAAGGACTGGTATAGGTCCACAATACATAGGGTTGAGGTGCACTACTGCTGACCGCTGCCCTATACTGCAGCAGTCCTTCATCGGTATAGGGACTGACGTACAGTCTGCTAATCACTCACACACAACCTACTTGTTCCACAAAGGTCCTTATAAGGACTGGTAAGGTATAGAGTACTACAGTACATAGGGTTGAGTGAGGTACAGTCTGCTATTCTATAAGGACTGGTATAGGTCCACAATACATAGGGTTGAGGTGCACTACTGCTGACCGCTGCCCTATACTGCAGCAGTCCTTCATCGGTATAGGGACTGACGTACAGTCTGCTAATCACTCACACACAACCTACTTGTTCCACAAAGGTCCTTATAAGGACTGGTAACTTGGTCTGTCTAGGGTGCTACAGTACATAGGGTTGAGTGAGGTACAGTCTGCCATTCTATAAGGACTGGTATAGGTCCACAATACATAGGGTTGAGGTGCACTACTGCTGACCGCTGCCCTATACTGCAGTAGTCCTTCATCGGTATAGGGACTGACGTACAGTCTGCTAATAACTCACACACAACCTACTTGTTCCACAAAGGTCCTTATAAGGACTGGTAAAGTATAGGGTACTACAGTACATAGGGTTGAGTGAGGTACAGTCTGCTATTCTATAAGGACTGGTATAGGTCCACAATACATAGGGTTGAGGTGCACTACTGCTGACCGCTGCCCTATATTGCAGCAGTCCTTCATCGGTATAGGGACTGACGTACAGTCTGCTAATCACTCACACACAACCTACTTGTTCCACAAAGGTCCTTATAAGGACTGGTAAGGTATAGAGTACTACAGTACATAGGGTTGAGTGAGGTACAGTCTGCTATTCTATAAGGACTGGTATAGGTCCACAATACATAGGGTTGAGGTGCACTACTGCTGACCGCTGCCCTATACTGCAGCAGTCCTTCATCGGTATAGGGACTGACGTACAGTCTGCTAATCACTCACACACAACCTACTTGTTCCACTAAGGTCCTTATAAGGACTGGTAACTTGGTCTGTCTAGGGTGCTACAGTACATAGGGTTAAGTGAGGTACAGTCTGCCATTCTATAAGGACTAGTATAGGTCCACGATACATAGGGTTGAGGTGCACTACTGCTGACCACTGCCCTATACTGCAGCAGTCCTTCATCGGTATAGGGACTGACGTACAGTCTGCTAATCAGTCACACAACCTACTTGTTCCACAAAGGTCCTCATAAGGACTTCTAAGGTATAGGGTACTACAGTACATAGGGTTGAGTGAGGTACAGTCTGCTATTCTATAAGGACTGGTATAGGTCCACAATACATAGGGTTGAGGTGCACTACTGCTGACCGCTGCCTTATACTGCAGCAGTCCTTCATCGGTATAGGGACTGACGTACAGTCTGCTAATCACACACACAACCTACTTGTTCCACAAAGGTCCTTATAAGGACTGGTAAGGTATAGGGTACTACAGTACATAGGGTTGAGTGAGGTACAGTCTGCTATTCTATAAGGACTGGTATAGGTCCACAATACATAGGGTTGAGGTGCACTACTGCTGACCGCTGCCCTATACTGCAGCAGTCCTTCATCGGTATAGGGACTGAGAGTTTTGTCACAGGGTCATTTAAAAAATGACAGGCAGAGGAAGAGGCAGGCCCTTCCACAGCGGTGGTAGGGGTAGGGCAGGAGCAACAGGCTTGAGCCAAAGTGGGAAGTTGCAGAATTACTTTAAAGGACGCACCAGACTTGGTTGAGTGGCTCACTCAGCCTTACTCTTCTGCACCCTCCTCATCCTCTCGATCTGCACCCTCTTCTTCACTCTCTGCTATGTGCACCCCCAAAGACACTACCACCAACAATACCACCACCACCACATACCTTCCGCTTGAGTCACAGGAATTATTTTCCGATCCATATCAAGACATTTCTGATGCTCAGCCACCCTTGGTATTGGATCAGGAAGAGGCGGTAGCAACAACCGCTACTCAGCAGTCTGACGACAGTACCCAGATCAGCCCAAGGAGGAGGTTGGTCCCCGGTGTTCCTGCCTACTCCGAGATCTCTACTTATAGCGGTGGGAAAGGTGACGTCGATGATGACGTGTCTAGTGATGTCACGTGGGTGCCCACAAGAGAGGAAGAGGAGGGGAGTTCAGAGGGAGATATGGACCAGCAGATAGGGAGAAGAAGCAGGAATAACTTACATTGCACTGGAGGGACAAAGCAGACTGCAAATGTATCAGGAGCGAGTCATCGACCATGTACGGTCACATCTGGCGCTCCCAGGACACCGGCACATGGCTCTGCAGTGTGGGCTTTTTTTAACGTGTCCGCTGCTGACAATAGCGTTGCCATCTGCAATCTTTGCAGTCAACGCATTAGTCGTGGTAAGCCCAACACTCACCTAGGGACGACAGCCTTAAGAAGGCACATGAGCAGCCATCACCGAGCCCAGTGGGAGCAACGGAACACACAAAGCCACACTCCAGGCTCTCACCATCCAGCCTCGTCTTCTACTTCTCCTTCTCCTCTCTCCTCACAATTGTCCTCCACTTCACCTTCCATCACGCCAAGCTCACGTTTTTCTGCAAAAAGGCAGGCTTCCGTGGGCCTAATGTTCGAGTGTAAAAAAAATGATGACGCCGGATAACCCTCTTGCCCAACGGTTGACGGCTGGCTTGTCAGAACTCATAGCCCGCCAACTACTGCCATATAAACTGGTGGACTTGGAGGCCTTTCGCAAATTTGTGGCCATTGGAACACCACAATGGAAGGTCCCAGGAAGGAAGTATTTCTCAGAGAAGGGCATCCCAGAGCTACATGGCCATGTTCAGCGGCAAGTGAATGTATCTCTGGCACACAGTCTCGGTGCCAACATACATCTGACCACAGACAAGTGGTCTAGCAAACACGGGCAGGGAAGGTATATCACTTTTACTGCCCACTGGGTGAACCTTCTGACGGCCGTCAAGCATGTAACCCGTGGCACCCGTGTAGATTTGGTTTTACCGCCACGGATTGCATGCAGGCCTGACTCTTCTTCTCCTCCTCCTACTCCATCCTCCTCCCTCTCCTCCTTGGCTGACTCCTCCTTTTCCGCTGCTAGCGTCTCTTCTGCTGCGCCGTCCAAGCTCCCCAGAACCTATTCGACATGCCAGGTGAGACGTTGCCATGCCATGCTGCGTCTGTTGTGCCTGGAAGCCAAGAGCCACACTGGCCCGGCACTCCTTTCAGCTTTGCGTTCACAGGCAGATCAGTGGCTAACACCGCTCAATTTGACAGTTGGTAAAGTGGTGTGTGACAACGGTGCCAATCTGCTTAGCGCATTGAAACAGGGCAAAATCACGCACGTGCCATGCATGGCACACGTCTTAAACTTGGTCGTGCAGCGATTCGTTGTCAAATACCCGGGGGTCCAGGACATCTTGCGGCAAGCAAGGAAAATCTCGGCCCATTTCAGAAGATCTTACACGGCCATGGCTCGCCTTGCTGACATTCAGCGGCGACACAATCTGCCGGTCAGACGTCTTATTTGCGATTGCCCGACGTGATGGAACTCAACCTTCTATATGCTTGATAGGCTGCTCCAGCAGAAACGTGCAGTTAACGTCTACCTGTATGAACTCTGCGGCAGAACAGGTTCTGGGGAGCTGGGTTTTTTTTCACCGCACCAGTGGCTGCTCATGCGCGATGCATGCAGACTTCTGCGCCCATTTGAGGAGATCACCAAACTGGTCAGTCGCAGCCATGGCGCCATCAGTGACATGGTACCTTATGCCTTCTTTATGGAGCGTGCATTGCATCGTGTCATTGATCAAGCTGTGAAAGAGCAGGAGCGGGAAGATGAGGAAGTCACAATGCTGGATGAATTCCCAGGGGGGGCTACTCTATCTGAGACAAATCAACAACAGGAGTCTGAAGAGGAGTCAGAGGAGGATGGTGCCGGGGCGGATGAGGAGGAGCAAGAAGAGCATGCTTTAAACCTTTCTGGGATCCCTGTTGTGCGTGGATGGGGAGAGGAGAATGAAGAGGACGACATTATCCTGGATGATGAGCAGGAGCCAGGCCACCACACCGCTTCCACTTTAGTGCAAATGGGGGCCTTCATGCTCCAGTGTTTTAATAGGGACCCCCGTATAAAAAGCATAAGGGTCAAGGACCAGTACTGGGTGGCAACGTACTTAGACCCCCGGTACAAACACAAAATGGCGGAAATGTTACCGCCGTCACAGAGGGCTGTCAGAATGGAGCACTTCCAGGCCTTGCTTCGAGAAATGCTGCATTCTGCCTTTGTGTGCGCTGGCAGGGGAGCAATTCCCACTCCCAGAGAAGGAGTTGCGGGTACCAATCCAACAACGCCTGCAAGAAGAGGCCGGTTTGAAGATGTGTTGGTGACTTCGGATATGAGGTAATTCTTTCAGCCGACCCATTGACAGGTGTCATCCGGATCCAGCATCAGGGAACGCCTAGACCGCCAGGTGTCCGACTACATCGGGTTAACGGCTGATGTGGACGCTATGAGAAGTGATGAACCCCTGGACTACTGGGTGGGCAGGCTTGACCTCTGGCCAGAGCTTGCCCAATTTGCAATCGAACTGTTGGCTTGCCCCTCATCCAGTGTCCTGTCCGAAAGGACGTTCAGCGCAGCAGGGGGGATCGTGACCGATAAGCGTACTCGCCTAGCTCACGACAGTGTTAACTACCTCACACAAAAATGAATGAGGCATGGATCTCGGAGGAATTCAAAACATGTGACCAGTAGACCATGTATATGTCTATAAACAATTTTTTTAATCGAGCACAGAGACCTTCTTTCTTCATTTGGCTCACTTCCTTGTCCAAAAAAAGCACACCGTACTATATGCTCGTACCCTCTTCTTTGAAGAGGTTGAGCGGTGTCATATTTCTACTGGGGCTGCTTATTATGAGGGGCTCCCAACATCCCTGTGCTGTGCTGACATCCTCCTGGGGCTGTACCTCTGCTGTGCATATTATGAGGGGCTCCCACCATCCCTGTGCTGTGCTGACTTCCTCCTGGGGCTGTACCTCTGCTGTGCATATTTTGAGGTGCTCCCACCATCCCTGTGCTATGCTCATTATGAGGGGCTCCCACCATCCCTGTGCTGTGCTGACTTCCTCCTGGGGCTGCTTATTATGAGGGGCTCCCACCATCCCTGTGCTGTGCTGACTTCCTCCTGGGGCTGCTTATTATGAGGGGCTCCCACCATCCCTGTGCTATGCTGACATCCTCCTGGGGCTGCTTATTATGAGGGGCTCCCACCATCCCTGTGCTATGCTGACATCCTCCTGGGGCTGCTTATTATGAGGGGCTTCCACCATCCCTGTGCTATGCTCATTATGAGGGGCTCCCACCATCCCTGTGTTATGCTCATTATGAGGGGCTCCCACCATCCCTGTGCTATGCTCATTATGAGGGGCTCCCACCATCCCTGTGCTATGCTCATTATGAGGGGCTCCCACCATCCCTGTGCTATGCTGACTTTCTCCTGGGGCGGCTTACGGTGCAGGTGTCAGTGCTGTATATCACGATGCTGATGTCAGTACTCTCTATCACGGTGCTGCTGTCAGTGCTGTATATCACGGTGCTGGTGTTAGTGCTTTATGTCACGCTGCTGATGGCAGTGCTCTCTATCACGGTGCTGTTGTCAGATGACTCTATCACGGTGCAGGTGTCATTGCTGTATGTCACGCTGCTGATGTCAGTGCTCTCTATAACGGTGCTGCTGTCAGTGCTGCATTTCACGGTGCTGGTGTCATGCTGTATGTCACGCTGCTGATGTCAGTGCTCTCTATCACGGTGCTGGTGTCAGATGACTCTATCACGGTGCAGGTGTCATTGCTGTATGTCACGCTGCTGGTGATCATCTCCTGCACCCTCTTCTTTGCCTACCCTGACCTTCTCTCTCCTCCATTGCCTTCATGCGCTCCACAGTCCTGAATTGTCACAACAATTTCCCATATAAAAAAAGAATGCTTGTAGTTGCTGATCCCAGATTCACCTCATACATGTGTTATGCCATTGGCCATGTGGTGGGACTATGTTTGCACAGCTATTAATTATTTTGTGGCTGCAAATTTGACCTGTAGGTTTGCAAAGTTCGCCTCCCATTGAAGTCAATGGGGCCCACCACGAACGTTCCGGTTCGCGAACTATCGGCCGTGTTCGCGTTCTGCGTTCGTCCATCACTACTCAGGAGCGCATGAAGGCAATGGAGGAGAGGAAAGGTCAGGGTAGGCTATGACGAGGGTGCAGGAGATGATCACCAGCACCGGGATAGAGTGCACTGGCACCAGCAGCATGATAGAGTGCACTGACACCAGCACCATGATATAGAGCACTGACACCAGCACTGAGATAGAGAGCACTGACACCAGCACCGTGATATAGAGCACTGACACCAGCACCGTGATAGAGAGCACTGACACCAGCACCGTGATATAGAGCACTGACACCAGCACCGTGATATAGAGCACTGACACCAGCACCGTGATAGAGAGCACTGACACAGCACTGTGATAGAGAGCACTGAGACCAGCACTGAGATAGAGTGCACTGACACCAGCCCCGTGATAGAGAGCACTGACACCAGCACCGTGATAGAGAGCATTGACACCAGCAACGTGATATATATTGCACTGACACCAGCACCGTGATAAAGAGCACTGACACCAGCACTGTGATAGTGTGCACTGACACCACACCAGCACCGTGATAGAGAGCACTGAGACCAGCACCGTGATAGAGAACACTGAGACCTGCACTGAGATAGAGTGCACTGGCACCACCACAGTGATATAGAGCACTGACACCAGCACTGTGATAGAGTGCACTGACACCACACCAGCACCGTGATAGAGAGCACTGACACCAGCACCGTGATAGAGAGCACTGACACCAGCACCGTGATATAGAGCACTGACACCAGCACCGTGATATAGAGCACTGACACCAGCACCGTGATAGAGAGCACTGAGACCAGCACCGTGATAGAGAGCACTGAGACCTGCACTGAGATAGAGTGCACTGTCACCACCACCGTGATATAGAGCACTGACACCAGCACCATGATATATAGAGCACTGATACCAGCAACGTGATATAGAGCACTGACACCAGCACCGTGATATAGAGCACTGACACCAGCACCGTGATATAGAGCACTGACACCAGCACCCTGATATTGAGCACTGACACCAGCACAGAGATAGAGAGCACTGACACCAGCACCGTGATAGAGTGCACTCACACCAGCACCGTGATAAAGAGCACTGACACCAGCACCGTGATAAAGAGCACTGACACCAGCACCGTGATAAAGAGCACTGACACCAGCACTGTGATATAGAGCACTGACACCAGCAGCGTCATATAGAGCACTGACACCAGCACCGATATAGAGAACACAGATAGCAGCACTGATACCAGCAAATCGCTGCTGGGCCCCAAAAATATGACACCGCTCAACCTCTTCAAACAGGAGGGTACGAGCATATAGTACGGTGTGCTTTTTTTGTACAAGGAAGTGAGCCAAATGTAGAAAAAAGGTCTGTGTGCTCGATTAAATAAATTGTTTATAGAGATATACATGGTCTACTGGTCACATGTGTTGAATTCCTCCGAGATCCATGCCTCATTCATTTTCAGAAATGTGAGGTAGTCAACACTGTCATGAGCAAGGCGAGTGCGCTTATCGGTCACGATCCCCCCTGCTGCGCTAAACGTCCTTTCGGACAGGACACTGGACGAGGGTCAAGCCAACAGTTCCGTTGCAAATTGGGCAAGCTCTGGCCAGAGGTCAAGCCTGCCCACCCAGTAGTCCAGGGGTTCATCACTCCTCAGAGCGTCCACATCGGCCGTTAACCCAATGTAGTCGGACACCTGTCGGTCTAGGCGTTCCCTGATGCTGGATTCGGATGACACCTGTCGATGGGTCGGCTGAAAGAATGACCTCATATCAGAAGTCACCAACACATCTTCAAACCGCCCTCTTCTTGCAGGCGCTGTTGGATTGGTACCCACAACTCTTTCTCTGGGAGTGGGAATTGCTCCTCTGTCAGCGCACGCAAAAGCAGAATGCAGCATTTCTCAAAGCAAGGCCTGGAAGTGCTCCATTCTGACAGCCCTCTGTGATGGTGGTAACATTTCTGCCATTTTGTCTTTGTACCGGGGGTCTAAGTACGTTGCCACCCAGTACTGGTCCTTGACCCTTATGCTTTTTATACGGGGTCCCTGTTAAAACACTGGAACAAGAAGGCCCCCATTTGCACTAAACTGGAAGCGTGTGGTGGCCAGGCTCCTGCTCATCATCCAGGATAATGTCGTCCTCCTCGTTCTCCTCTCCCCATCCACGCAGAACAACAGGGATCAATGACACAACGCAATGAAGAAGGCATAAGGTACCATGTCACTGGTGGCGCCATGGCTGCGACTGACCAGTTTGGTGATCTCATCAAATGGCCGCAGAAGTCTGCATGCTTCGCGCATGAGCAGCCACTGGCGTGGTGAAAAAAACCAAGCTCCCCAGAACCTGTTCTGCCGCAGAGTTCGTACAGCTAGACGTTAACTGCACGTTTCTGCTGGAGCAGCCTATCAAGCATATAGAAGGTTGAGTTCCATCACGTCGGGCAATCGCAAATAAGACGTCTGACTGGCAGATTGTGTCGCCGCTGAATGTCAGCAAGGCGAGCCATGGCCGTGTAAGATCTTCTGAAATGGGCCGAGATTTTCCTTGCCTGCCGCAAGATGTCCTGGACCCCAGGGTATTTGACAACGAATCGCTGCACGACCAAATTTAAGATGTGTGCCATGCATGGCACGTGCGGAATTTTGCCCTGTTTCAATGCGCTAAGCAGATTGGCACCATTGTCACACACCACTTTACCAACTGTCAAATTGAGCGGTGTTAGCCACTGATCTGCCTGTGAACGCAAAGCTGAAAGGAGTGCCGGGCCAGTGTGGCTCTTGGCTTCCAGGCACAACAGACGCAGCACGGCATGGCAACGTCTCACCTGGCATGTCGAATAGGTTCTGGGGAGCTTGGGCGGCACAGCGGAAGAGACGCTAGCAGCGGAAAAGGAGGAGTCAGCTGAGGAGGAGAGGGAGGAGGATGGAGTAGGAGGAGGAGGATAAGAAGAGCCAGGCCTGCATGCAATCCGTGGCGGTAAAACTAAATCTACATGGGTGCCACGGGTTACATGCTTGATGGCTGTCAGAAGGTTCACCCAGTAGGCAGTAAAAGTGATATACCTTCCCTGCCCGTGTTTGCTAGACCACGTGTCTGTGGTCAGATGTATCTTGGCACCGACACTGTGTGCCAGAGATACATTCACTTGCCGCTGAACATGGCCATATAGCTCTGGGATGCTTCCTTCTTGGGACCTTCCATTGTGGTGTTCCAATGGCCACAAATTTTCTAAAGGCCTCCGAGTCCACCAGTTTATATGGCAGTAGTTGGCGGGCTATGAGTTCTGACAAGCCAGCCGTCAACCGTTGGGCAAGAGGGTTATCCGGTGTCATAATTTTTTTACGCTCGAACATTTGGTCCACGGAAGCCTGCCTTTTTGCAGAAAAACGTGAGCTTGCCGTGATGGAAGGTGGAGTGGAGGACAATTATGAGGAGAGAGGAGAAAGAGAAGTAGAAGACGAGACTGGACGGTGAGAGCCTGGAGTGTGGCTTTGTGTGTTCCGTTGCTCCCACTGGGCTCGGTGATGGCAGCTCATGTGCCTTTTTAAGGCGCTCATCCCTAGGTGAGTGTTGGGCTTACCGCGACTTATGCGCTGACTGCAAATATTGCAGATGACAACACTATTGTCATTAGCGGACACGTTAAAAGAAGCCCACACTGCGGAGCCATGTGCCGGCGTCCTGGGAGCGCCAGATGTGACCGTACATGGTTGATGCCTTGCTCCTGATACATTCACATTCTGCTTTGTCCCTCCTGTGCATTCTAAGTTCTTCCTGCTTCTCCTCCCTATCTGCTGGTCCATATCTCCCTCTGAACTCCCCTCCTCTTCCTCTCTTGTGGGCACCCCCGTGGCATCACTAGACACGTCATCATCGACGTTACCTTCCCCACCGCTATAATTAGAGATCTCGGAGTAGGCAGCAACAGCAGGGACAAACCTCCTCCTTGGGCTGATCTGGGTACTGTCGTCAGATCCAATGCCAAGAGTGGCTGTGCATCGGAAATGTCTTGATATGGATCAGAAAATAATTCCTGTGACTCAAGCGGAAGGTATATGGTGGTGGTGGTGTTGGTGGTAGTGTCTTTGGGGGTGCACATAGCAGAGAGTGAAGAAGAGGGTGCAGATCGAGAGGATGAGGAAGGTGCAGAAGAGTAAGCCTGAGTGATCCACTCAACCAAGTCTGGTGCGTCCTTTGACGTAATCGCATGCACCTTCTGCAATTTGCCACTTTGGCTCAAGTCTGTTGCTACTGCCCTACCCCTACCACCCCTGAGGAAGGGCCTGCCTCTTCCTCTGCCTGTCATTTTTTAAATGACCCTGTGACAAAAGTCTCTAGAGAAGTGCAGTATGTATGTGGAAGAAGGTATATAACACTCCGCTTCAATCTGTTGTTTTTGGGGGCCACTGGTCTATCACACCAGTTATAATACTTTTTTTATTGCGTTTGTCGCTCTCTGTAGTATTGCTGCAGAACCGCTCAGCAGTCACAATGCTGCACAGTGGAAATGCACTATACTATGCTTTCTATATGTTCAAGTATTTTATACGTGTATTACACACCTATATACTGCACACCAAATAGTACACCTATACCAGTCCTTACAAGGACCTTTGTGGACCAAGTAGCTAGTGATTTGCAGACTGTACCTCAGTCCCTACACTGATAAAGGACTGCTGCAGAATAGGGCAGCAATCTGCAGCAGTGCACCACAACCCTATATATTGTACACCTATACCAGTCCTTACAAGGACCTTTGTGGACCAAGTAGCTAGTGATTTGCAATCTGTACCTCAGTCCCTACAATGATAAAGGACTGCTGCAAAATAGGGCAGCAATCTGCAGCAGTGCACCACAACCCTCCAAATAGTACACCCATACCAGTCCTTACAAGGACCTTTATGGACCAAGTAGCTAGTGGTTTGCAGACTGTACCTCAGTATCTACACTGATAAAGGACTGTTGCAGAATAGGGCAGTAATCTGCAGCAGTGCACCACAAACCTATATATTGTACACCTATACCAGTCCTTACAAGGACCTTTGTGGACCAAGTAGCTAGTGATTTGCAAACTGTACCTCAGTCCCTACACTGATAAAGGACTGCTGCAGAATAGGGCAGCAGTCAAGTATAATATTCTTTCTATATTTGGAAGAAAGTATATTATACGTGTACAACCCTATATACTGTACACCTATACCAGTCCTTAAAAAGACCTTTGTGGACCTAATAGTAATATCTAGTGATTAAACTTACTATCCCTGCTGCACACAGCGTGCACTGACAAAAGACAGGCTGCTGCAATCACCAGCACAGCAGTGCACTCAACCCTATATACTGTACTACACCTATACCATACCAGTACTTAAAAAGACTTTTGTGGACCTAATAGCTAGCGATTTGTGTCACTACAGTCTCTCCCTGCTCCACACAGCATCCTGTCCCTACACTGAAATAAGACAGAATGTAAAATGGCCGCCAGATCAGATCTATTTATAAGGTAGGGGGAATATCCACTTGTCCATGTGCTGAAATGTCTCAATTGGCTGTCCTGTACCCCATGATAGATGTGTCATCATGGGTCAAAGTTCTTTCACACTGTAAACACATATGTCCGCCGGGCGAAAAGTGGCAATAGTCCGCCAATCGGGCAAATGGTGAACACACAAAATTTGCCGCGAAACGACCGCCGGGCGAACAGTTCGGCCATCCCTAACGAGGAGGACTTACATTTTGTAGGAATTACAGAAACTTGGTTTGACAGCTCTCATGATTGGCTGGCAACCATTCAAGAGTATTCCCTATATTGCAGGGATAGAGAGGGTAAAAATGGGGGAGGGGTATGCCTATATATCAAAAATTATGTACAAGTGAATGTGAGAGATGACATCACTAAGGGAGCAAGGGAGGAGGTGGAATCCTTATGGGTAAAGCTACAAAGGGAGGAAACTAAGGGCAAATTAATACTATAGTACTATACTATAGTACTATATACTATAGTAATGCTATAGGCCCCCTAACCAGAGGAAGAAGGTGGACCTCTTATCACAATTTGGATTAGCGGCAAGAATGGGAAGTGTCCTTATAATGGGGGATTTTAATTATCCAGACATAGACTGCAGCCAACAATACAGACCTGATCACGGATGTGGAAATATGGGGCAATTAAAAGTAACAGCAATCACAGGTCAATTAGTTTTAGTATAAATCACACAGATAGGAAATATAAGGGGAATACAAAGTCACTGAATTTCAAAAGAGCCAACTTCTCTGAACTATGATCCTTGCTAGAAGATAATAATTGGGATAAAATTATCCCAATATAAAATTTAGAGTGGCACAGTGGTGTAGTGGTTAGCACTCTCACCTAGCAGTAAAAAGGGTTGCTGGTTCAAATCCCAACCACGACGCTACCTGCCTGGAATTTGCATGTTCGCCCTGTGCCTGCGTGGGTTTCTTTCCACTTCCAAAGACATACAGGTAGGTTAATTGGCTTCTGTCCAAAATTGGCCATAGTATTTGAATGGAAACCTTGGATTGTGGGCTCCTTGAGGGTAGGGACCAATGTGAGTGTGTAATGTACAGAGATAGGGACAATTGTAGACACTCACTCTGGATGGACTGGTGTCCTTACTAACTATGTAACTATGTAAAATCATAGGAACAAAGAACATGGAGGAAAAATGTGTATGCTGTAAGAGAATTAGCCAGTGCATCCCAATGGAAAATAAATTAAAAAGAGCTAATAAAAGTCCTGGGTGGCTTAACTCCAACTTAAAAAAGCAAAGAAGAAGGCTTTCAAAAAATACAAGGCTGAGAGATCATCATCGGCATTCCTACTTTACAAAGAATGCAAATAGAAGGGTGCAATCAGGGCAGCTAAGATAGAACACAAAAGGCACATAGCAGAGGAGAGTAAAAAAAAATCCCAAAATTCTTTAAGTACATAAATAGTAAGAAAGGGAGGTCAGCTCATATTGGTCCCATAAAGAATGATGAAGGGAATCTGGCATTCAACCGCTGGGCACGTGGATGGCTGGAAGTGAGCTTCTTTTGATGGTCCAGCAGCTGGGGCAGGGAAATTTGCCTGGTACAATCAGACGTTGGTGTACTGCTAGCAGATTGCCCGCAAGTACTTGGCTGTGAAACACCTAATTCTACACCTTCATTCCTCTCAGTGCAGGTTTCCGAGAGGACTGAAGGTATAGTGGGGTTGGAGATCCCAGCTGATGAGGAGCAAGGAGAGGTCCACTTTGTTCTTTGGTGTGGGTCTTTAAGGTACGCTTGCCAACAAACTGCATGGCAGGTCAACATATGTCTGGTCAAGTATGTGGTGCCCAAGCGGCTGATGTTTTGGCCATGTGAGATACGCTTGAGAGGTTGCAAATAGCAGTGGTGCGATCTGATGCACTCGTCTCAAAAAAGGCCCACACCAAAGTACTTTTGGAATAACTCGCAGAGGCAGCGCCCTGCACAGGTGGAGTTCTGTGGTGTGATTCAGACAGTGTGCTGCCCTTAAGCTGGCCCCTGGAGGGCATCCTGCCTCGTTGGAGATGTGCCTCCTCCTCCTCTCTCCTATCAGGCACCCACATGGAGTCAGTGACCTCATCATCCCCTCCCTCCTCATCACTGGAGCAAACCTGGCAGTATACTGCAACTGGTGGAACATGACTGCCAGATTGCTGTCCTTCTTGGCATTCCCTCTCTCTAGGCTCACGCTACTGCCTTCCTCTAGCTGGGTATCATCATCAGAGCTTTCAAAATGCTGGGCATCCTCCTGGAGCATATACCCAACACTGTGCTCAAACAGTTCGGGGGACTCCACAGGAGAACATGGTGGGTCTAGGGAAGGAGTGACTGATGCCATTGAGATGAGGGAAGAGGCCGCGTTGGCAGCTGCTTTGTCAGTACCCTGAGCCTGGGTGAGAGAGGATGAGGAGGACGAGGAGGATGAGGAGGGCTTGGTCATCCATTCTACCAAGTCTTCAGCATGTTGCGGCTCAACACGTCCAGCTGCCGAAAATAAGGACAAGTGTCCCAGGGCCACGTGCTGATGATGCACCGCGTCCATGATCAGCACTGTTGCCTCTAGACACAGAGCCTGCTTGCCCTCTTTTATTGGCTTGTGACTGCCTGCCTCTCCTTGTTGGCTTTCTGGACATACTAATGGCCTGAAGGGAGATGAGAACACTAGAAATTGGGGCAGCTTTAGGTGCACACTGAGCAGATGACACAGTACACCGACTGTAATTAGAGCAGCTGCCTGCCTGTGGTACAGGTTCTGAAACAGCAGCAATTAGGGTAGCTTTAAGTGCACACTGTGCAGATGACACAATACACCAACTTTAATTACTAGAGCTGCCTGCGGTATAGGTTCAGCAGAACACCAGCAATTGGGGTAGCTTTAGGTGCACACTATGCTGATGGCACAGTACACCAACTGTAATTACTGGAGCTGCCTGCCTGTGGTATAGGATCTGAAGCACACCAGCAATTGGGGTAACTTTAGGTGCACACTGTGCAGATGACACAGTACACAGACTGTAATTACTGCAGCTGCTTGCCTGTAGTATAGAATCTGAAGAATACCAGCAATTGGGGTAGCTTCAGGTGTACACTGTGCAGGTGGCAGGTGGCACAATAACTGCTGCAGCTGCCTGTGGTATAGGACCAGAACAACACCAGCAATTGGGGTAGCTTTAGGTGCACACTGTGCAGGTGGCACAATACACGTAAGGGTGAACCCACCCTCCTCTAATGTAAGGGAAACCTGCGTTACATCAGAGGGGGGCGGGGTCACCCATACGTCATTGGGGAAGCCCGGTTTCCCCCACTAGCGTCAGAGGGGGCGGGGGTCAGGTCACAGGTGGCCCCGCCCTCCTCATATAAGAAACATCAGCCACCAGGATCCCCGCAGTGTCTCCTCAGTGGAGACAGAAGATGGATGGATGGATTCGCTACGCTGGACTGAGAAATCACCCGTCGCCGGATCAGATCAGCCTTTGCTGGACCCCAGAGAGATGATCATCCGTCGCTGGATAGCAAGAGTGGATTACCACCGCTGGAATCTTTTTTTACATTTTTTTTATTTTTAAGAAAGGAATTTTTCAAAAGTGTGTTTGTCTTATTTAACTATTCTTCACACTTTCTTTGTGAAATGGTAGGGGTACTTTTGTACCCCCTTACCATTTCAAACAGGGGGGGCCAGGATCTGGGGATCCTCTTGTTAAAGGGGGCTTCCAGATTCCGATAAGCCCCCCGCCCCCAGACCCCCACAACCACCGGCCAGGGTTGTGGGGATGAGGCCCTTGTCCCCATCAACATGGGGACGTGGTGCTTTGAGGGGTCACAGACCCCCAAAGCATCCTCCCAATGTTGAGGGCATGTGACCTGGTACGGTTCAGGAAGGGGGGCGCTCTCTCCTCCCCCCCTCTTTTCCTGCGGCCTGCCAGGTTGCGTGCTCGGATAAAGGGTCTGGTATGGATTTTTAGGGGGACCCCATGTCATTTTTTTTATTTGACGTGGGGTTCCCCTTAATATCCATACCAAACCTGAGGGGCCTGGTAATTGAATTTGGGGGAACCCCACGCTTTTTTTTTTTTTTTATCAATAATTTTCAATGAGTGTATTTTGTATTGTATTACGGGAGCCGACAATTCATTATAGCCGCGAGTGATTTTAAAAGACTTTTTTTCCTGCAGAAATGACACTTTGTGCAGGGACAGTTCTAAGCATGGGAAACATGCGCCCCTTCACAGGAATACTATAGACACCCCCCAGGTACGAAATTTAAAGGAATATTACACTTTTATTGTTTCACTTTAATCATTATTAAAATCACTGCTCCCGAAAAAACTGCCGTTTTTAAAACTTTTTTTTGCATTGATCCATGTCCCCTGGGGCAGGACCCAGGTCCCCAAACACTTTTTAGGACAATAACTTGCATATTAGCCTTTAAAATTAGCACTTTAGATTTCTCCCACAGACTTGTACAGGGTGTTCCCGGCTTTTCGAATTTGCCGCGAACACCCCAAATTGTTCACTGTTCACCGAACAGGCGAACAGGCAATGTTCTAAACGAACATGAGTTTGACTCGAACTCGAAGCTCATCCCTACTCATAACTAATATCCTCCAGACCCTTTATTAGCTTTGTTGCTCTTCTTTGTAGTCGCTCCATTTCCAGTACATCCTTCCTGAGGACTGGTGCCCAGAACTATACAGTATACTCTATTTGCGGCCAAACGAGTCTTGTAGAGTAGGAGAATTATTGTTTTATCTCTGGCGTTGATCCCCTTTTTAATGCATGTCAATATTCCTGTTTGCTTTGTTAGCAGCAGCTTGGCATTGCATGCCATTGCTGAGCCTAACATCTACTAGGACCCCCAGGTCCTTTTCCATCCTAGATTCCCCCAGAGGTCCCCCCCCCAGTGTATAGATTGCATTCATATTTTTGCCACCCAAATGCATTATTTTACATTTTTCTACATTGAACCTCATTATGCCATGTAGTTTCCCACCCCATTAATTTTTTCAGATCGTTTTGCAAGGTTTCCACATCCTGTGGAGAAGTTATTGCCCTGCTTAGTTTAGTATCATCCGCCCAATACAGAGATTGAACTGTTTACCCCATCCTCCAGGTCGTTTATGAACAAATTAAATAGGATTGGTTCAAGCACAGAACCCTGGGGGACCCCACTACCCACCCCTGACCATTCCGAGTACTCCCCATTTATCACCACCTTCTGAACTCGCCCTTGTAGCCAGTTTTCAATCCATGTACTCACCCTATGGTCCATGCCAACTGACCTTTTTTGTACAGTAAACGTTTATGGGGAACTGTGTCAAATGCTTTTTCAAAATTCAGATACACCACGTCTACGGGCTTTTCTTTATCTAGATGGCAACTCACCTCCTCATAGAAGGTTAATAGATTGGTTTGGCAAGAACGATTCTTCATGAATCCATGCTGATTACTGCTAATGATACCGTTCTCATTACTAAAATCTTGTATATAGTCCCTTATCATCCCCTCCAAGAGTTTACATTCTATTGATGTTAGGCTAACTTGTCTGTAATTCCCAGGTATGTATTTTGGGCCCTTTTTAAATATTGGTGCTACATTGGCTTTTCTCCAATCAGCTGGTACCATTCCAGTCAGTAGACTGTCAGTAAAAATTAGGAACAATGGTCTGGCAATTACTTGACTGAGTTCCCTAAGTACCATCTGGTGCAAGCCATCTGGTCCCGGGGATTTATTAATGTTACGTTTCCCAAGCCTAATTTCAATTCTGTCTTCTGTTAACCATGGAGGTGTTTCCTGTGATGTGTCATGAGGATAAACACTGCAGTTTTGGTTACTGAAGCCCCCCAATTCCCTTGTGAAGACTGAGGAGAAGAATAAATTCAATACCTTTGCCATCTCCCCATCCTTTGTAACCAGATGTCCTTCTTCATTCTTTATGGGGCCAATATGGTCTGTCCTCCCTTTTTTACTGTTTACATACTTAAAGAATTTCTTGGGATTTTTTTCTCTCCTCCACTATGTGTCTTTCATGTTCTATCTTAGCCATCCTTATTGCACCCTTACATTTCTGGTTGCATTCTTTATAAAGTCTGAATGCTTATGATGATCCCTCAACCTTGTATTTTTTGAAGGCCTTCTGCTTTGCTTTTATATGCATTTTTACTTTGGAGTTAAACCATCCAGGACTTTTTTTTCGCTCTTTTAAATTTATTACCTAATGGGATCTACTCTTTGCTAGTGCCTGCACCTCTTTGTCTCCACCCGCCTCTGTGCTGGCCCTGCCAGCACGTTCCTGGCTCTCCTTTAGTATAGGGGAACTTCTCAGTGCTGACAGTTGCTTCCCCAGATTCAGAACCTGGACTTCCAGGGAAACAATGCGCTTACTGTTCTCAAGGACATATAGCTAACCTTCCTGTCCCAATAACTTCAGATACCATATTTATTTGATCTCAGTTTTATTAGAACAAGCCAGGTGAAACTACAAAATAACAGAAATAGACCTCAATAAGTACAATATTGCATACAATACAGCATGCATTGCATAAACAACGATATACAATATAGGATCAGATAGTAAAAACATCCTTTTTAGGTTCTATAAGTGGTGATGGCGATGGATTGAGAAAGACATGTTTTGCTTCTTGCAATGTCTTGTAAAAATGGTAACTGGTTCAATACCTGTGAATATTCTACCTAGAATTCCCTGTGTACTAACAATTTCCTTAACTACACATACAGTAATCAAATAAACAGAACTGCAGCAATACCAAAAAGCAACACAAGATGGAGCCTGCAAACCACTTATGATTGTCTTATGTAAATTACACAATAAACATGTAAATTTAACAACACAGGTACAAATAGTCAGTATAAACCTCTGATGGACAGAACACTCCCGCCTGACATCAAGTGATGTCACTAACAGTGTCCTCCGTAGAAAGCAACAGAATACGTTTGGTTACTGGTCTTAAAAATACTTTAACCTCATTCTGTTGGAAGATCTTGACCTCGACCTTACAGACACGATTATCCTTGCTTGGCAGTACTTTGGCGATCAGACCTAAAGGCCACATATTCCTTAATGTCTGGCAATCTTTCATGCGCACATCACCAGGTTTAAGATTAGGTTTTTCAGTGTGCCACTTTCTCCTTACTTGTAGAGTATATATATATATATATTGTTCCCTCCACCGGTTTCAGATGGTATTGGCAAGGGTTTGTACTTGTCTCCATTGACATTTGTAAAGGTCCTTCTCACAAAACTCTCCAGCTGGAGCATCGGCAAGACCAGTCTTTTGCGTGAGTAACATGGCAGGTGTGAGGACCACTGGATCTTCAGAGTCACTTGAAATCGATGTCAAAGGTCTGGCGTCAATGATAGCTGTAACCTCTGCTATACATGTCCCTAAACATTCGTGAGTAAGCCTTGCAGTTCCTACTTGTAGAAAGATAGAGTCAAGAATTCTGCGGGCTATGCCTATCATCCTCTCCCAAACACCTCCCATGTGAGAAGAGTGAGGTGGGTTGAAGATCCAGTCTTGTTCAAGTATCTTTTTACTCTAAGAATGTCCAAGTTAGAAGGAATTTGAAGCTCTTTTACTGCTCCTACAAAGTTAGACCCTCTGTCAGGGCAATTGAGTTTTACTGGGCCTCTGATTGCAATTAGTTCAGCTACATCTGTGGCTAATACTGCAGCACAAAGTTCCAGCCTGGGCATGGTGTGTTTTGGAAATGCTGCAAGTTTTGCTTTCCCCATTACGAACCCTATGTGGCATTGTCCTTTAGTGTCCATGGATTTTCAGGTAAGCTACAGCAGCAATTGCTTTAACAGAAGCATCCAAAAACACACAAAGTCTTTGCATCTGAACGTCAGTAGATGGCAGAGGAGAATATGGTCTTGGAATTTTAAGGTTGGATAGAGCTGTTAATGAATCCTTCCACTCTAGCCATAGGTTCTTCTTGTCAGCGGGGAGAGGGTGGTCCCAATCTAGGGACTCCCAGGTTAAGTCTCTAAGTAGTGCCTTACCCTGGATGGTGACAGGTGCTGTAGACAGTACACCTCTATGGGTAAAGGGTTTTTCTTCTGTGTTTACTTGGAAAGTAAACATGTCAGATATTAAGTCCCAAAGCAAACCAAGGCTGTGTTGCATGGGAAGTGAGTCTGTGCCTAGATCTAGGTCCTTTAACTCGTTAAAATGATCTTGGGCAGGAAAGGCTTCTAAAACCTCTCTACTGTTGGAAGCAATCTTGTGGATTCTTAATCAGATTTGATACCTCAAAATGGATCGGATTTTTAAGGCAATAAACAAAAAATATATGATTCTTATAAAAAGATATTTTTATTATAAATACAGAAAACAAAAAAAGGAGAGACACTATATATATATATATATATATATATATATATATATATGTAAATCAATAATGTAACATGATTATATAATCATACAATAGTGCATTAGACAATGCAGCATACATGAATATATACAACAGATGAGCGGCTATTCCAACGCGTTTCAAAAAGTGCATATAGTTTCTCCTTCAGGGAAGCCACTCTCTGAAAGCACATAATAAACAATAAATATAACACAATCAAAAAATACACATAAAGAAGGAAAACAAATGTTTTATATATCATCATTTACATAGATAGCACCAACATTTGACTACTCACATGTTCCCCCTTTACATCAAGGAGACGATTCTCTCTCCCTCACCAGAACAGCCCAAAAAGGTCAGCCCAAAAAGGAAGGATCATCTGTTGGTTTACCACTGTACTGCAAAGCCCAGGAGTCAAGAGGACTCAACAATAGATGGACAAAAAACTTCCTTTTAACATGTCAAATGGCCCAGGTGTAAAAAAAACAACTGAGCCCTCAATCACCAGGAAAAAGGGGAAAACCTAAGGCAGAAAGAACAATAAAGATACTTTTAACTTTACTTCTACTTCGCCATTCCTTTCGAAAGTAGAAAAATATTACTATTATTTACGGCAATATTGAGATCTGAGGCCTCATCCAAAGTCCAAAAACCAAAAATCTCAGTTCCCACATGTTTCTGCCATTGCACCCTAGTCTTGGAGACATGTGAGGAGTTACCACCTTTTTGGGCTTCTGGCGTCTGCCTTAAATAGCCCAAATCAGGATGACCAGCGCCAAATAAACCTCCAATCAAAAGTGCTCTTTAGCCTACGGCTCTTTGTTTACAACCAATAAACGAATAATGCGTGTACATCCAAGCAATCTAAGACATTAACATTCACCAACTAACCATGAGTATATTGCCCACAGGCATGTGCCTTTGCTACATGTGTTGTTTACAAAAAAAATTATGAAATATAATAGTTATATGGAAAACCCATTGTGATAAAAAAAACCTCTCTTAATTGAAGGGAAAAAAAAAATGGAAAAACCCCCACATCATATATCCAATCCAACCCATAATCTGCCACCATATTTCTCAATCGGTTTTACCAGAAATGAAGCCATCCAAGAATGGCCTGAAGCTCTCTGTCTCGTTGAGACCTGGGGGGGGGTTGTAGCTTCTAAATACCTAAACGAGCGCATTTCGCACTGCAAAAGTATCTTGTTCCAGTCCCCACCTCTTAGTGGTATATGTACTCGATCCACAACAGTGAAGTTCACAGAAGGCATCCTATAGGCATGTGCCTTTGCTACATGTCTACCCAATGGGAGATACAAATTACAAATCCTCATATTAGAAAGATGTTTACTTATACGTTGGACAAGTTCTTGTTTGGTCTTTCCAATGTAAAAAGCACCACATTCACATTGGAAAAGATAAACTACTCCTCTCGTTTTACAATTAGCAAAATGTTTTAATTGAAAATTCCCACCATTAGGTAACTTAAAAGATGTACGTTGTCTTATTACCTCACAGAAGGAACAGGACCCACATGGGTAAGTTCCCCAGGTTCTACAGGGATCTAGGCATTGACTTCCTTTGTATTCACTTTGTGTCAGTGAATCTCCAATGGAGCCAGCCTTCCGATAGGTAATTTGAGTTTTTTTAGTGATCAAAGTTGACAGAACTGGATCATCGGTCAATACCTGTCACAATCAGGAGCGAGGCCGAGATGCTGAGAGGGCTCCCCTTGCGGCCGAGTGCAGCACAACCCTGAAGATGACACAGGGATGCAGTGCCCACAGTAGCACAGGTTGCCAGGTAGCAGCAGCAGAAGACAAGAGCTGAGTAAACAAGTCTCCGGGGGCAACCGTGCTAGGAAGTCCAAGAGAGGGATAACAGAAGTCCAGTAGCAGAGTCAAGGCCAAGCCGAGGTTCAAGCACAGAAGATCAGTCCTAGGATCAGAGCAACGGGTCCTGAGCTGAAGACCGGAGAGCAGGAGTCTAAGCCAAGCCGGGATCGGGTGCAGGGAGCAGACAAGGAACGTCGGGTACAAGCCAGAGGTAAGAGCCAGGAGAACAACAGGAGCAGGTCGGACAAGCCGGGTCGGTACACAGGAGATCAGACAGCAGGAATCATGGTACACAGGAGAGCTGACGATAATCCAGAGATGCAGCACTGTCAGGCGAACGTTTAAATAGGCAAGGTGCCTAGGTCACGTCTTGAGCGCGCCAAGGCGTTCGTACGGCTACGACGAGTACGTTATGCGTTCGTATCATCACCGCATACGCACGCTTGATCAGACGTAGCGTCAGGCGTTCGTCTTGGAACTACATTGCGCCTCCGTGTGCGCTGACGCGCGTTAACACGAACATACCTTGCGAGGTTGCACCTATTTCCCTGACAGTGCCTCCCCCCAAGGGGCAGCCTCCGGATGCCTAAACGAGCCCATTTTTCAGGATAACGGCTGCGAAACCTGTGTATAAGCCTAGGAGCATGTACATAACTTGCAGGTTCCCAAGAATTCTCTTCAGCAGAATACCCCTTCCACTTAATTAGAAACTGGATTGTCCTACCTCTCCGACGACAGTCAAGGCTAGACTCAACCTCGAATTCAGTTTCATCACCAACCTGAACTGGAGGCGGGGGCACTTCTTCTCTTCCTGAAAAAGGACTGAAGATAACACGTTTAAGAAGAAAAACATGAAATGCTGGATGGATTCTGAAAGATTCAGGCAAAACAAGTTCAAATGCTACGGGGTTAATCTCCCGTTTAATCTCGAAAGGACCCAGGAATTTAGGTCCCAATTTCCGGGATGGACATGGCAGTTTAAGATTTGCTGCTGAGAGCCACACCTTGTCCCCTGTCTTAAAGCTAGGGTTAACTCTCTTCCTTTTGTCGTAATGTCTCTTGTACTCTTCCTGAGCCCTCTTCATGGTATCTTGGAGCATTTGGTAGTTTGCTTGAATGAGGTTTACTCTATCTTGAACTGCTGGGACAGAGGATTCAGGGATGGTATTAGGCAGAAATGAGGGATGGAATCCGTAATTTGCCCAGAAAGGTGATTGGTTGGTAGAGGCATGCACTGAGTTGTTATAGGCAAATTCTGCACAAGGTAGCAAGGAAACCCAATCATCCTGGGAAAAAGAACAGAAGCATCGCAGGTATTGCTCCAACGTCTGGTTGGTTCTTTCAGTTTGACCATTACTCTGTGGGTGATAGGCAGAGGACAAACATATTCCAATTGAAAGTAATTTACAGAGCTCTTTCCAAAACCTGAAGGTAAATTGTACCCCTCTATCCGATACGATGCTGTCAGGTACCCCGTGTAATTGAACAATTTCCTTTATAAAAGTTTTTGTTGTATCCAAGGCAGAGGGAGTCCCTTTCATCTGCAAAAAGTGTGCCATCTTGGACAGACGGTCTACCACCACCAGGATGGTCGTAATCCCTTCTGAGAGAGGTAATTCTACAATAAAATCCATGGAAATTTCTTTCCACGGTTTCTCCGGGACTGGTAGCGGCCTTGACAGGCCCCAGGGTCTGACGTTAGATCCCTTGTTACGTTGGCAGGTAGTACAGGAGTCAACGTATTCTTTACAGTCTGCTCTTAAGGTAGGCCACCATAAGGACCGCTGCACAAGGTCAATCGTCTTCCGGACTCCAAAGTGGCCCGCTAGTTGATGGTCATGAAAAGTTTTTAATACAAGTAACCTGGCTTGCTGGGGAACAAAAATCTTATCCCGATGCCATAGAAGCCCTCCTTGGCTTCTCAGGGAAGAAACTTCAGTTTCCGTACACTGGCTAGAGGCCTGCTCGATTGAAGATCTTAGATCCGGTTGAATCAGTAAGAAATTTGGGGGGGACAAAATTGTACTGGGTGGGACTCCTTCCGGGGTATCAGGGAACATTCAGGACAAAGCATCTGCTTTGCTATTCTTAGATCCTGGGCGATAGGTTATGTAAAAATTAAACCTTGAAAAGAATAAAGCCCATCGGGCCTGTCGGGGTCTCAGACGTTTGGCCGTGCGGAGGTATTCCAAGTTCTTATGATCTGTAAAAATTAGGATGGGGTGAGCGGCACCTTCCAAGAGATACCTCCATTCTTCGAGAGCGGTTTTAATCGCTAGAAGTTCCCGATCCCCCACATCTTAGTTTCTCTCTGGGGAACTCATTTTTCGTGAGAAAAAGGCTACGGGATGCAGTAATGCCTTGGAACCTTGACGTTGGGATAGAATCGCCCCTGTGGCCACCTCTGAGGCATCAACTTCCAGCACTTAGGGCAAGGCGGGATCTGGATGCTGCAGGATTGGAGCGGTGGTAAAGAGGGTCTTGAGCTGGTCAAAGGCGGACTGTGCTGCTGGTGACCAATGGAACTTGGTGTGTTGATGAGTGGTCTGAATAATGGGTGCTACAATGGTGGAGAAGTTCTTTATGAATCTTCGGTAAAAGTTTGCAAACCCAATGAATCTCTGAACACCTTTTTTGTCAGAAGGAGCGGGCCAGTCCAGGATAGACTTCACCTTTTGGGGGTCCATGACAATTCCACCTGTGGTGATGATGAGTCCCAAGAATTGAATGGATTCCTTTTCGAAATCACACTTCTCGGCCTTAACATATAATCCATGTGTTCTAAGAATACATAGTACTTTCTTAACATGCACTCTGTGAAGTTCCAGAGAGGTTGAAAAAATAAGAATGTCATCAAGATAGGCGACAACAAAGTGGTCTAAATGCTCCCGGAAGATGTCATTAATGAAATGCTGAAAGGTTGCCGGGGCATTACATAGTCCGAATGGCATGACTAGATACTCGAAATGCCCGAATCTCGTTCTGAATGCCGTCTTCCACTCGTCCCCCTCCTGGATACGGACAAGGTTGTAAGCTCCACGTAGATCAAGTTTGGTGAAGATACGTGAGGTGTGGAATCTTTGGAAGAGTTCGGGGATGAGCGGAAGTGGGTAGCGGTTTTTAAGGGTGATATTATTTAATTCCCTGTAGTCCACACATGGTCTTAAAGTCTTGTCCTTTTTTTCCACGAAAAAGATGCCTGCACCGGCAGGGGATAAAGAGGGACGATTGAATCCTTTGGCCAGGTTCTCATCTATATATTGTCTCAGGGGCTCAAGTTCAGTCTCAGAAAGGGGAAATATCCGGCCAAAGGGAATTGGAGCCCCTGGTAATAACTCGATGGGGCAATCATAGGGGCGGTGTGGAGGTAGGGTATCAGCTTTCTTCTTGTCGAACACATCTTTAAATTCCTGGTAAACTGCTGGTATGTGAGGAACTGGACTGGGTACAGGTTGTACGGTCAGACAACTGGACAAGTCTCTTGATTCGGAATCCAGACAATGTTGCTGGCAATAGGCAGATGTGAAGGATATCTCCTTCCTGAGCCAATCAATCCGGGGGTTGTGTGCCTGCAGCCATGGAATTCCTAGGATAACGGGGAACTCAGAACATCGAATTTAAGGAATTCCCGATGACCTGAATCGGTGATCGTCAGGATGGGTATTGTTTCCCTGGTGATATGGCCAGAGCTAGGTAAGGAGCCATCGGCCAGATGGACAGTCAATCTCTGTTTCTTAGCCAGGGTTAAATCCAGAAAACAGCTACAGGACCCGGAGTCAAGTATTGCCTGTAGAAGAACTCTTTTGCCTGCCACCATCAACGTGACAGGAAGGGTGATATGGGCTGAAGCCAACTTCGTTACTTGAAGGTGAAATGGAGTACAGAGGACTGGTTTACTTGGTCTTGTGGGGCAGTTGTTTATAAAATGTCCTGATTCCCCACAATAGAAACAAAGGTGTGCCTGTCGGCGACGAAGTCTCTCTTCAGAGGTTAAGGCGGGACGGAACATACCATTCCGAACAGAAGTTGCCGCTGGGCAAACCGAAGGTGGAGCCTGGATAGAACAAGGAATCCAAGCGCGTTCAGACTGGCGTTCCCGTAGACGCCTGTCAAGCTGGATAGTGAGTTGGATAAGATCCTCAAGAGTAGAGGGAACCTCTAATGTGGCTAGCTCGTCCTTGAGGGCTTCAGACAACCCCACCCGATATTGATATCTTAGTGCTGCTTCATTCCAGCCGGAATCAGTACACCATGTGCGGAATTCAACTGCATAGTCCTCTGCAGGCCGCTTACCCTGGCGAAGGGCATACAAAGTTGCTTCAGCTGTTGTTGTCCGAAAGGGGTCATCATATAGGCGTGCCCTAGCTTTGAAGAACTGATCCAAAGTATTCACAGAAGGGCTGCATTGCTCCAGCAGGCCATGGGCCCACGTCTGGGGATCGTCCCTTAATAGTGAAATGGTGAAACCCACTTTGGTCGCTTCAGAAGAAAAAGTCTGAGGTTGCAGGGAGAAGTATAGATAACATGAGTTCTTGAAGGATCTGAATTTTCTTCGGTCCCCATAAAAGCGCTCTGGGGCTGGAACTCGTGGTTCCGGAGAGGTCGAAATTACGGGAGCAGAAACTTGACCGGAGGAGATGGGTGGCTCAGGAGAGTGCTGCAGATGTTCCTTCAGCCAGAGGTATCTTTCTTGGAGTTCCTGAATAGCTGGAGTAAGGGCCATGACTTCTTGTAGAATGGCCTCCATTGGGGAGTAACCTCTGTCGGCCTCCGACATGGCTCTATACTGTCACAATCAGGAGCGGGGCCCGAGATGCTGAGAGGGCTCCCCTTGCAGCCGAGTGCAGCACAACCCTGAAGATGACACAGGGATACAGTGCCCACAGTAGCACAGGTTGCCAGGTAGCAGCAGCAGAAGACAAGAGCTGAGTAAACAAGTCTCCGGGGGCAACCGTGCTAGGAAGTCCAAGAGAGGGATAACAGAAGTCCAGTAGCAGAGTCAAGGCCAAGCCGAGGTTCAAGCACAGAAGATCAGTCCTAGGATCGGAGCAACGGGTCCTGAGCTGAAGACCGGAGAGCAGGAGTCTAAGCCAAGCCGGGATCGGGTGCAGGGAGCAGACAAGGAACGTCGGGTACAAGCCAGAGGTAAGAGCCAGGAGAACAACAGGAGCAGGTCGGACAAGCCGGGTCGGTACACAGGAGATCAGACAGCAGGAATCATGGACACAGGTACACAGGAGAGCTGACGATAATCCAGCGATGCAGCACTGTCAGGCGAACGTTTAAATAGGCAAGGAGCCTAGGTCACGTCGTGAGCGCGCCAAGGCGTTCGTACGGCTAAGTCGAGTACGTTATGCGTTCGTATCATCACCGCGTACGCACGCTTGATCAGACGTAGCGTTGGGCGTTCGTCTTGGAACTACATTACGCCTCCGTGTGCGCTGACGCGCGTTAACACGAACGTACCTCGCGAGGTTGCGCCTATTTCCCTGAAAATACCGACCAATATTTAGTGAGGACCGTCACTTTCTCGTGTTCGTTAGAGAAACGTAGTATTAGTTTAGTTGTGTCCTCTACATTTTTGGATTTCTTTTTCCCCAAACAGTACCGCCTGTCTATCTTGATTCTTTACGCAGTGAAAAGCCTTTTTCAGACATGTTTTGGTATAACCTTTTTTATATATATATATATATATATATATATATATATATATATATATAGTGTCTCTCCTTTTTTTGTTTTCTGTATTTATAATAAAAATATCTTTTTATAAGAATCAAACATTTTTTGTATATTGCCTTAAAAATCCCATCCATTTTGAGGTATCAAATCTGGTTTATAATTCAGGGATGATGGCAATAACATGCCACAGCATATGAGTCTAAAAGTATCTTCAATCTTGTGGATTCTTAAGTTGGAACAAGCAAGCATTGCCTGAGTCCTTTTGAGGAGACTGATTGTGGCTTAATTTGTTGGTAGTAATTTCAAGCAATCGTTTACATAGAAATCCTTGTCCACAAATTGTCTAACATCTGACCCATACTCTAACTTTCCCACTCTAGCAGAGTGTCTGAGGCCATATTTAGCAACTGCAGGGGAAGGACTGTTGCCAAATATGTACACCTTCATGCGGTATTCTGCGTTGTCTCCAGAGGGGTCGTGGTCCCTGAACAAGAGAAACCTCAGAAAGTTTTGGTGTTCCTCTTTTACAAGAAAGCAATAGAACATTTGTTGTATGTCTGCCATGAATGCGACTGAATCTTTGCGAAAGCGGAGAAGTACTCCTAATAGACTGTTGTTAAGGTCAGGGCCAGAGAGAAGGACATCATTTAGGGAGACACCCGAATGCTTGGCGCTGGAATTGAACACCATTCTAATCTGCCCTGGCTTCTTAGGGTGACAGACCCCAAATATGGGTAAGTACCAACATTCCTCTGAGTCTCTCTTTCTTTCTCCATGAAGGAAAGGAAATGTTCTTTCATCTCTGGTTTCCTTTGAAGATTGTGTCTTAGTGAAGTGAGACGTTTATATGCTAGTTCTCTGTTGTTAGGAAAACGTCGTCTTTGTGGTCTAAAGGGAACAGGTGCAACCCAGCTATTAGTCCCTTCCTTCTCCATACTTCTCTCCAACCTATCCTTAATGGACATTGCTACCTGGTTATCTTCCTTTGTTCTCTTGAACACTGTGCTTCCTAAGTCACTTTGGTCATCTTCATAGGTATTACTGTCACAGAGGGGACTTAGGAAGGGAAGAGGTACAGGGTTGTTGTGTGGTAGCTCCTTTATGAGGATGTGATTTTGACAGGGTTGGAAAAGAGAAGGACGACTATTCTCGAGGGCACTAGTGAGCAGGTTATTAACAGAGGCCGGTTTGTGTCCACCTCCCAGGCAAACATCACCTATAATGACCCACCTGAGATACAGTTTTTGGGCATATGGGGTGTTTTGAGGACCGTTGATCAGTTTTCTTACTTTGTGCACTTGCAAGATATCTCTCCCTAGGAGTAAGATTATCTAAGCCTGATCACCTAGTTCTGGTATGAGATGTGCTATGTGGTTCAAGTGAGTCTGGTGAGCTGCTGCGTCTGGCGTGGGAATCTCCGATCTGTTGTCTGGCATCTGGTTGCACTCTATTATGGTTGGTAAGGGTAGGCATGTCTTACCATCCATAGATTCAATTTGTAGGCCTACAGCTCTTCTCCCCTCCGTTTCCACTGTACCTGCACAAGTCCTAAGAGAGTAAGGGCTGCTGGGGACTTTAAGGTTTAGAAAAAAAACACAGATCTAGGTAGTGACTGATTACTCTGATCTGCTTTGTCTCTGCATCCTTTTGGTAAAACTCTCACAAGACAGATTTTAGAGCAGGATCTGCCAACTGTACTTCCTCTGCAGACTTCACTGCACTGTGAAGTGATTGCTATTGCATCTGTACTAGAGTCTTTGGTCTCCCTGCCTTGCTCCTTGTCCCTATGAACAGGTGGGAAAGTTCTTGGAGTAGACTTTGGGTTTAGAGCTGTGTTGTGCTCTGTGCTGTCACATTCTGTACATTTAACACTGACCTTACAGTCCTTGGTGGAATGTGTGGACCAAGAGCAGCATTTGTAATAGGTGTTGTTCTCTTTGAGGAAAGCTTTGCGATCCTGGATGGTCTTTGTTCTGAAGGCTCTGCATTTCAGAAGAGGATGTGGCATCCTATTTAGGTGGCAGAACTTAGTAGGTAATTTTATTGATCCTCTGGCTGAAACTCTGCAAATCTGTGGGAAGAAATGTTAGTTTTGTGCACTGCTACTGGAGCTCTGAGTTGTTTAGGGCCAGAAGAAGTGATATAAGACACTGGAAAAATTAAGCTGAGGCCATCTTTCATTCCTGCTTGTCTGTCTACAAAGTCCACAAACTCACTAAAGGGTGTAAAAGGCACATTGTGTTTTAGTTTGTAGTTACACCCATGAGTAATCCATCTTTCGTGTAACTCATAAGGACGTTTTTGTGCTAAGGAGTAAATACCTCTAGCAGAGTCAAGATAAGAAAGGCCAGGTAAATCTCCTTCTGCTTTAGCAACTTGTAACTCCATACACAGGTCACTAAATTCTCTGAGTCTTTGGTAACCTTTGCTAGGTATTTTTGGGAAGTCTTCTATCCTTTTAAACAGTGTACTCTCTATAGCCTCTGGTGAGCCATAACATCTATCCAGTCTGTTCCAGATGTTTGCAAGGCCTATCCCAGGGTGGTTTATGTTAATGTTTCTGATCCTTTTGGCATGTTCAACAGAATCATTGCCAAGCCAATTTACGAGGAGGTCTATCTGGTCCCTGCAGGATGGATCTAGACCTTGAATGGCACTCTGGAAAGAGGATCACCGTACTGTCGGGGGTCGATCACTGAATTTGACAAGTCCTTGGGTAACTAACTCTCTTTTGGCCAGGAACTTGGAAAAGTCCACAGTAGCCTGATTGGCATTGGGGTAGGCTGCTGGTGTATTGTGGTGCGGTGTAAAGATATAGCTGGTAGAAGTCTCTTCTTTAGGTGCGCTGGGTTCAAACTTGCATAAGGTTGGCAGTTCGTACTGGCTCGTTGCATACACCTTTGGAGTGAAGCCTGTAGTTTGATGTTTGTATGAAGGCTGGGTACCTTGTGGAGTAGAAAGTTTGGTTCGGACTGGAAAGTCTGGAACTCTGTCAGATTTTTCTTGCTTGTAGAACTGGGGTCCAAGGTTGACTTGTTGCTGCTGTATTTGATGTGACTCACTGACGTCATGTTTTATTTCTTGTTGTGGGATGCTGCTTGGATCCCAGTGCTGGTAGACATAATCTGACATGCGTTGCAAAGAGACATGGCTGCAAGGAAGAAGCTGTCTTGCTGTTTAGAGACCGCTCAGTGTCAAATCTGCTTGACAGAGCATGTCTCTGTGTAGCGTGGCTGCCTGTTTCGCCTGCCGCAGGCCTGTTACTTTAAGGCTTCTGACTGGATGGATACTGCGTAGCCCCGGGCTGTACAGACTTCCGAAGTCGGCTTAGCTTCCCTTCAGAGGTCAGCTTAAAAATGTCACTATTCTGTCTCAAGGACATATAGCTAACCTTCTAGACCTCAATAAGTACAATATTGCATACAATACAGCATACATTGCAGAAACAATGATATACAACATTTGATCAGATAGTAAAAATGTACTTTTTTAAGTTCTCCAAGGGGTGATGGAGATGGATTGAGAAAGACATGTTTTGTTTCTTGTAATGTCTTGTAAAAATGGTGACTGGTTTACTTCCTGTGAAGATTCTACCCAGAATTCCCTGTGTACTAACAATTTCCTTAACTACACATACAGTAATCAAATAAACAGAACTGCAGCAAAACCAAAAAGCAACACAAGATGGAGCCTGCAAACCACTTATGATTGTCTTATGTAAATTACACAATAAACATGTAAATTTAACAACACAGGTACAAATAGTCAGTATAAACCTCTGATGGACAGAACACTCCCGCCTGACATCAAGTGATGTCACTAACAGTGTCCTAAACAATACCAAAAAGGAATGCTAGATGGAGCCTGCACACCACTTGTCTCATGTAAATTACACACTATACATGTAAATTTAACAACACAGGTACAAATAGTCGGTATAAACCTCTGATGGACAGAACACTTACATTTTGCACAGCAGTATTCACCCTTGATTGGATTATCAAGGAACGCATACATGCAACAAGATGTACGAGTCGCCTCTCCACACCCGCCAGGCATCATACTTATTACATTTAATGAGGATTACATTGCATTTATACCCTGTCCAAATACTCAACAAAACAATACACAGGTACTCAACAAGACAATACACAGGTACTCAACAAGATAATACACAGGCACTCGCTGAACTACGTGCACTCACAAAACTACGTGCACTCGCAGAACACTCACAGACCTACGTGCACTCGAAGACCTACGTGCACTCGCAGACCCACATGCACTCGCAGACCTACGTGCACTTGCAGACCTATGTGCAGAACTACATGCACCCACAGACCTACGTGCACTCGCAGACCACTCACAGAAATATGTGCACTCGCAGAACTACGTGCACTCGCAGAACTACGTGCACTCGCAGACCACTCGCAGACCTACATGCACTTGCAGACTACTTGCAGACCTACGCGCACTCGCGGACCACTAGCAGACCTATGTGCACTCGCAGAACTACGTGAACTCACAGACCACTCGCAAAACTACATGCACTCACAGACCACTCACAGACCTATGTGCACTCGCAGACCTACGTGCACTCGCAGACCACTCGGAGACCTACGTGCACGTGGAGACCTACGCGCACTCACAGAACAACGTGCACTCGCAGACCTACATGCACACACAGAACTACGTGCACCCACAGAACTACGTGCACTTGTAGACTACTTGCAGAACTACGTGCACTCACAGACCACTCGCAGACCTATGTGCAATCACAGACCTATGTGCACTCGCAGACCTACATGCATTCGTAGACCTATGCGCACTCGCAGAACACAAGTACAGCTATAAAAAAACTTTAAACGTTCGAGGCTAGGGTCTATCAAAATGCAATAGTTATTTTTCTAACTATCTAACATCTTTTGAGACCATGTGTGAATGTATGCCCTAGACTGTGCCATGATGTACCCTATACTAATAATCCACTAGTGTGTTAGTGATGGAAACAGTCCTGGATGCAGACCATGTTGACAAGAACTGGAGGGAAAAAAATATCTGCATTTTCTACAGACACAACATCTTTTTTAGGGTGACTTTGGGTAGGGGTACCAGGGAGAACATCTGGAAAATGCCTCTCATGCAGCCCACTCACTGCATCTGGATTGGAAAATTAGGCCACATCACCTACTATAAACAAAAGGGCTGTGATGATCTTTCTGGAATTTTAGGAGAGATTCACTTCTTCCTTCTTGTTACTGGCGATCAAAGGGTTAAAATGTATTAGTGAATATGTGGCGGACAATCTGCCGCTGTCTGGGATTGATGCTAACTGATGCTAATAGATATCACCTGTGATACTAATACATTGAGCGGAAAAAAGATCTGTACACTGTACTAATAATACTGTGACAGGGCAGTGAAAGGGTTAATTGGGGGGTCATCAGGGGATTAAAACTTTATTAGGGAATATATGGTGGGTACTCTGACACTATCTTGAATTGAAGCTAACTGGCGCTAACTGCTACTAACGCTATCTAGCGTCACCAGTGACACTAATACAGTGATCAGTAAAAAATGTGTACACTGTACCTAATGACACTGTGACAGGGAGTGAAAGGGTTAACTGAAGGCGATCAAGGGGTTAAATGTGCCTAACTATGTTATTTGGTGTCAGTGTAGTGCTTTTACTTACAGTAGATGTTCTTCTCTCACGCTAGATCTGAAAAAATACTCCAGGAGAGAAGATTACATAATTTCCTGTGCCTGTGTTTACATTACACAGGCACAGGACATTTTGCCATTTGTCAGACCTGATCAGCAGGTCCAGGCCAA
Source organism: Lithobates pipiens (assembly GCF_037356315.1). Taxonomy (NCBI): domain Eukaryota; kingdom Metazoa; phylum Chordata; class Amphibia; order Anura; family Ranidae; genus Lithobates; species Lithobates pipiens. The sequence continues at coordinate 156,679,666 of NW_027507791.1, read as the reverse complement.
TGATCACTGACCTGGACCTGTAGATTAATTGGTTCTGAATCGAATCCGAATATCCCTGGGAGCCGAAATCATATACAGGTATGTGATTTCACGCAGAGCTACCACCGACCCAGAATAAGTGTATGTGGGGCGGTCGGCAACATGATTACCACTGAATGCCCGCGTTATAGCCAAAAGGTGGCTACAGCGCAAGCTTAGATTGCCGAGAGGTCGTACATAGACATCCTCCCATGCTTGCTGTGCCCACGTGCCCCCTGGGACACCTGGGCTGCACACTCTGTGATCATTGAGTTTGTCGGGACTCGACTGATCACAGATCGGAGTAAAGGGCTGATCCCGGCCCTTCATCACGGGATCAGATGTCAGCCAGATGACAGCTGATCACATGATGTAAACAGAAGTTGGTAATTGGCTTTATTTCCCCTGCTCCCCAGTGCCCACCAGTGCCCACCAGTGCCACCTACCAGTGCCCATCAGTACTGCTAACTAGTGCCACCTATCAGTGCCCATCAGTGCTGCCCATCAGTGCCTCACCATCAATGCCACCTATCAGTGCTGCCTATCAGTGCCCCCTACCAGTGTCTATCAGTGCCACCTCTCAGTGCCATTCAGTGCCGCCTATCAGAGCCACCTATCAGAGCCTCCTGATCAGTGCCCACCAGTGACGCCTCATTAGTGCCACCTATCAGTGCCCATTAGTGCCACCTACCAGTGCCCATCAGTGCAGCCTCGTCAGTGCACATCAATGAAGAAGAAAAATTACCTGTTTGCAAAAAGTCTTTTTTTATTTGTTTAGCAAAAAATAAAAAACTCAGTGGTGAATAAGTACCACCAAAAGAAAGCTCTATTTGTGTGCAAAAAAATGATTTACTATGGGGAAAGTGTAGCATGACCACGCAATTGTCATTCAAAAAGTGACAGCGCTAAAAGCTGAAAATTGGCCTGAGCAGGAAGGGGGTATAAGTGCCCAGTAAGCAAGTGGTTAATCAACACTATAATTCATTGTCACATTTTTTCACTTGTGTATTGCATATCTTTTTGTAGAATAAGTAGTACTATAATAACCAATAGTTGTTTATAACATGGGAAACTCCTTCTTACATACTGTAGTCCTTCCCTATCTTCCCCCATTCCATTAGTGGCTGGCTAACTATAAGTAGCGATTCAACAAAAAAAACTATTCTACAGGTAGTTACATGGACACCATTCCTAATGCTGCGTACACTCGAACGGACTTTCCAGCAGACTAGGTCAGACGGAATCAGTCCGTTGGAAAATCCGATTGTGTGTGGGCTAATCCGGTCGTTTTTCATTTTAAAAATCTGATGGACCTAGACATAAATCATGTTTCAAATCTGTCCGACAGATTCAATTCCTATTGGGAAACTCATTCATCTGTATGCTGGTCCAAAGGACCAAATACGACGCAAGGGAAGATATTGACTACTGGCTATTGAACTTCCTTTTTTAGTCCCATCTTAGGTCATCACGTTTAAAACAAACAGACTTTTGAACGGACTACTGGCTATTGAACTTCCTTTTTTAGTCCCATCTTAGGTCATCACGTTTAAAACAAACAGACGTTTGTTTGGAAGTCTGTCGGAACTCCGCTGAAAAGTCAATCGGGAGGACCGTCGGACCTAGTCTGCCGGAAAGTCCGGTCGTGTGTACACGGCATTAGAGAGCATTACACTGAATGTGCTTGAATACTTAAACACCAACATATCTGCAATAATAAAAATATGCCTTTAAATGGTAATGATGACACTATATTTAACACAATAACACTTTTGTTTTTAACCTAACTTGTTTACTAAATTATTGTTTATTTATTTTTGTTGTTAATACATTTTATTTATGTTTTTATTGTAGTATATACTGTATTTTTATTGGAATACATGAAGTAAAGTGTATAATTGTATTGTGAACACTGGAGGGAGGCATGGAGCTTAATGTTTATTTATCTAGTACAGTGATGGGCAACCTTTTTGGCGTGGTGTGTCAAAAATCGGCAAAAAATCAAGCATAACTCGCGTGGTGTGTCACTTCGACAAAAAAACATAATTTTGCGCAATTTATAGTTTAAACTACAAAAATGTATAATTGCAATATATAATTGTATTTAATAAACCAAAAACAAATTATTTAACATACCTGCTTAGTAACTTCTTTGTTCATCAGTCGATTTCGTATGTTGCCCTTGATATTATTGAACTTGTTTGGGGTGCCGTGAACCAGGGCTGTGGAGTCGGCTGCTTCCAGCTCCACGTCCTCATCAACATGCCGCTCCAGCCCACCCCTGCTATGAATATTCCTAGTGACGCGAGGGCGAAGATTATGAATATTCATAGCGGGGGCGGGCCGGAGCGGCATGTTGATGAGGACGTGGAGCTGGAAGCAGCAGACTCCACAGCCCTGCCGTAAACTGAGATAAGTGAGGGGGAGGGCGAATTCTTTAACTAACCTGCCTATTAGTGACTTTTTTGTTGCTGAATTTCATTGGCTAAATCTTCAATTGAAGGTTGGTATTTTGTACACTTCAGGCCCAAGAAAGCGCTACTAACCTCATCTGTCAATCTGTTTCTTTTGTTGGTTTTGATACTATTTAATGCTGAGAATAAGGTCTCACAAAAGTACGTAGAAGGAAAAATTGTGAGTAAAGCTGTTGCTATATTTGTCAGGGTGCTAAAAGTGTCTGGTAGTCTGTTCCAGGCACTCCAAATTTCCTGTTCGTAGTGGCACTCATCTTTATTCTCCAAGCGGCCCCTTTCCAGATTCTCAAGCTTTGACCTCAAGTCTACAAACACCTGAGCCCAGATGCTGTCTTGAAATTCTGCAAGCTGCATCTCCAAATCATCTATTTGCATCCATTGGTAACCATTTAATTACAAAGTATTGTAGACTACTACATCAGGATACTTAATTATTTTCATGGTCTGTTCTAGGCTTCTAAATTGACTAAATCTATCAGTAAACTGGTCAAGTAACGAGTCTAAAACATGCTGGTACTTCATATGCAAGAGTTCCACTTCATTTCATACAGCTGCACTGGCCTTCTCAAAATGCTTTTGTACTCGAGGAAAATACTTATACGTTTTAGTTTCTACATCTCGCTTGAAAATTTTTACTTTACTTTCAAAAGCTTTTATGTATCCAAACATAACATCAATACTTTTGCCAAAACCTTGTAACTTTAAGTTCACTTCATTAACATGAACAGAGAGATCTGTAAAAAACATCAGGGTGTTGACCCACTTATCATCATTGAGCTGAGGAAAGTTTCCCAGATCCTTCTCTTCAAGAAATACCTTAATTTCTTCAAAGCACTCCACAAAGCGCTCAAGAACCTTGCCTCGGCTCAACCATCTTACATTATTGTACATCAGCAGTCCACTGTAGGTGGAATCAACCTCCTGTAAAAGTGCTGAAAATTCTCGCTTGTGAAGGGGGCGAGCAGCTATTAAATTAACTATTTTTGTTAGAACTGACATTAAGTCATTTAAGTCAGTGAATCCTGCCTTGGCACATAAAGCCTCCTGATGGATAATACAATGAAAAGGCACAATCGCATGTCCAATAGCTTCTGTAAACAATTTCACAAATCCAACGTTTTTCCCCACCATGTTTGGGGCACCATCTGTCGTCACTGACACAACTTTAGATATATCAATGCTTAGGTCGCAGAATGTTTGCATAACAACCTTACATATTTCGCTTCCTGATGTACTTGTTGGCACTGATACTAACTTTATCAACTCTTCTCTCATTGTGTGACCATCAGAATATCAACCAATAATGGCCAACTGAGCATGCGATGTGACATCAGTAGTTTCATCAAGAGAGATGGAAAAATATTTACAATTCCTTATGTCTCTCTTTAATTGCTGTTGTACGTTTGTGTTCAGTCTCATTATTCGGTCTTTTATGATATTTCTACTGAGTGGTAACTCAGATATTCTCTTAATAATTGCATCTTTATTCTGCATATCGTGAAATAGAACTGGCGCACATCTTAGGAGAGTTTCTTTAATAAATTCTCCCTCATTAAGCGCTTTTGCATGCTGAGCTATGGAGTGAGCAATGCTCAAACTTGCAGAGTTTAAATTTGTAGAGCCTTTTATAAATTTAAGGATGGAGTTAGATTGGCTTTTATAAAGGTGTAGCTTCCTGGAAATGTATTCCCTCCTATCATCCTCACTTTTTTCCAAGAGCTGGGAATGATTAGTTTCAAAATGTCTATTTATATTCCACGTTCTGCTTACTACCGTTTCAGTACATAGAACGCAAAATGATCTGCCATTTTTTTCTATAATGCCATACATCTCGCTCCATGTCTCTTGAAAGGGTCGGCCACTGCTACTACCACTCCCTTTACTTAACCTTTGTTTTTTATTTTTTGGGTGCTCCATCAGTGGGCCAGTGACAGATAGAATTATAGATAGCCAATTAGGGGTTAACTAGCCTAACAAGCTAACACAACCTCCCCCTCACTTATCTCAGTTATTGTGGGCAATTACAAGTCCATGGCACCCCAATAGTTTCTGCTAATGGCGCTCACAGTTCCCGTTGGCACTCCGCTGTTCCCTGCTGTGGTGGGGTCGTAACCGACAGTCCCAGGAGTAGACTCTCTGTGCCGGCCTGACTGGAGAGAGGCGCGCACTGTTCCCGCGCTCCTCTCCTGCGGGTCCTCCTTCGCCGCGCTGATGACGTGTGTGCGCACGGCACGCACGCCTTACCAGCAGCCCCTGCGCTCAGAAAGGGGCGGCGGCGATACAGTAAGTGAGTGTGGGCGGGGGAGATCACACGTCCCCCCCCCCCCCGTTCCTCCAGCACAGATTCTCTCATCCTCGGCGGCCGTGCAGGAGCCGAGGATGAATCGCATGAAATCCTGTGCGTGTCACCCCAAATGGCCATCGCGTGTCAGCACTGACACGCGTGTCATAGGTTCGCCATCACTGATCTAGTATAAAATTTGTAATCACTAGAGGTAGCTCAAGTCAGTTCCTTTTTTATTGGTTTTAAATGAAGCCTTAGTGGTTTATAATTTTTATAATTTTATAATTTAACTTTATGTTTTAACTTTTTTGTGTATTTTTGTCTGATTACTTAATGCATTTTAGATGCAATTTGGAATATAGTTGTTCTTCGATCCTCCCCCTATGTTTACCTACAGTAGAAACGATATTAAGGGAATACTAGACGTCTCTGTCATCTGCTATCCCCTTAAGATGCTATTATATGGTGGGTGGCATGTAAATCTGTATTGGTTTTCTCAATGCTGTTTTTGTACACTTTATTGTAAATATAATAATAATAAACATTACACAAATTCCTTATGTAAAGCACTATAGAGTGTCTCATTCCTTGCATATACTTGGCGCAACGTGTTAAAAACACTGAAAATTGTGGCCTAAGACTGCTCCTAAGTGAAAGGTATGATTGCCTGAATGATCACTGAGACAGAGTGGCCATTACCATTGGGCAAATAACTAGCGCATTTGACCTCACAAGCGGAAGTCTATATTGCTAGTAAGCAGACAGTGTGCTTCACGTGGGTGATGATACACTGAAGTTGATGCAGGAGTCTGCAGAGTATTTCGATTTTAATAGGTTTATGGGTAACATGGTTTCATGGAGTCTTGGGACTTTTTATATGAAGTTTATTGATAGACTTTATTTATTGCACATGACATGCACTTTATGTTTATTGCACTTAATCAGCCGTTTATAGCGAGTAGTGAATCTGTAGAGTTTTCCCAAAGAGATTATGTTTATGCTTTGTGTATTCATTTGCTTGTTGCATTGAAATAGATTCTAACAGATGGTGGGGAAATCTGCAGAAGCCCATCTCTGTATTTTTTGAGAAAGAGAAGCACGGATTAAGAATGCAATGATATAAGGAGTGCTGGACATGACAGTGTGGATGAGGGACACAGAGGGTTAAGCTTTATGGGTGGAGCTGAGGAAAAAGGTTTGCAGGAAGCAAGTTCAGTGTAGGGGAGGGGTCATATAAAAGGGAGGGGTGTGGCTTTAGGGGATCATTCGGATCCCAGCGTGACACAGAGGAGGCAGTTTTTCTCTGCTCCTCTGTAATGGCCGACCTGGATGGGATTTTCAAGAGGCTGAGACGGGCGGCGGAGGCGCGCGGAGCGGAGTGGCTGCGGGACCGAGCGGCCACCTGGAGGACGCCGCGGAGGATGTCGGTGATGCAGGTGAGGCGCCGCTGCGTGCGCGGAGGTCTCGGCCTCCGGCGCGTTTTTCCCCGGGGCCTACACCTCGTCCACCTCGTGACTGTCGGAGCCCGGGGGCCGACCGCTCGGTCCCCCCAGCGAAGAGGAAGGTGCCTGGCTCTCCCTGGTCCGGGTGGTCGTTGCGCCTCCGACCGGAGGGGGGCGGGGCCTCGCGGCAAAATGGCGCCGGCTCCGGGTCGGGCCGGCACCCGGGAACGGGGGGGGAACGGGCGGGGGGCTCTGGGTCCAGCCGCCTTGGGGGTGCAGCGGAAGGGGGGGATCCTCGGACTGGGAGTTCCAGCATGGGGACACGCGCGGTGGGGGGGCAGGGTTTGGCACGGGGGGGGGTCGCAGCTCCCAGGATGGGGCGGGTGGGATGAAGAGAGCCACCGAGGTGCCTGGCAGGGCTGGTCTTGGACACCAGCATGCCGGGGGTGGTCGGGGGCCACAGGCACTGCAGGATGCGCCTGAACGCGCTGACCAGGAGGTCTGCGATTCGCCCAGGGGGATGGCGGCGCCCCCAGCGCGCACCGCGGAGGACAAGTCCGAGGGTGAGCTGTCGCAGGAGGAGGAATTTTCACATGCTGCGCACGAAACCATGACTGTCGGCAAGGCCCCGGTGCGGCCAGGTAAGTCACGTGATCCTTTGGTTCTGACGGAAGCCTTGGGGGATTTGCTGGGGGACCCGGTATCCCAGAACGGCAAGGGGATGGGGGCAGAGGGCCGGTCGGCGGGGGTGGGGCATGTCGCCCTGGGGGGGGGCCCACGGACAGCTGCAGGACCTTCTTGGAGGGGCTGCGGGCCCTGGTGGGTAAGTTTGCCGGGGGGTTCGGGGGCGCCGCAAGTGGGTCCCTGGATGGCTGCGGGCCCAGGGTCGGGGGGAGGGGGGTCCGGGGCCACGCCGGTGGTGGACTCCCCGACCGCTGCGGCTTCTGGGGGGGTGGTAGACATGGGGCCTGGGGGCACGGGGGTCCCCCCAGTGGTCACGGAACCTGGGGCGTGGACCGATGTGGTCAGGATTGCGGATGCTGCCCGGTGCGAAGTATATGTTGATTCGAGGGCCCGGTGGGGGCGTGCCCGAAGCAGGAGGTGCGGGAGAATATTGGCATGGGTGAGTATGTGGAGATTTTCTCTTTGCTCCCCCTTGAGAAGTTCAACTTGGATAGGGTCAAGCTGGACAGTTCCAAAAGGACGACGAGGAGAAGCGTAGGTATCGGCTGATTCTGCGCACTTTCTCCAATTGGCTTCAGGCGTTCGCTGGCTTAGCTAGCGTGATTGGGGAGAAGAACCCCGAGCATTGCTCGGCGTTGTTCTGCTATATGGACGCGATTGGAGAGGCTTATCGGGTGTATGGGGGGGTGGCATGGCTGCGTTATGACGCACAGTCCAGGCAGCGGTAAGCGGTGCGGCCGGAACTACGCTGGGACTACAAGGACATCAGCCTCTGGATGAGGCTTATGTCTGCGGCTCGGACTCCTGCTCCGTTTCTTCGGGGGGGGGGGGCGGGAGTGTGTTGTCCTCAGGGCTGCCGGCCGGGAAAAAGTGGGGTGTGTGCTGGCCCTTTAACGGGGGGCTTGTAAATTCGGGAGAGCGTGCCGATTTAAGCACGAGTGCTCCGGCTGCGGCGGCGCCCTCGCACTGTCCCTCTGTTTCAGGAAAGGAAAGCGTTCCGGCGATGTTGCTCACGAAAGGGATGACGCCGGTAACCCTGGAAAGGATGCTTCCTTTCCTAAGTGAGTATCCGGATGGTGAGGCGGCGCTGGGGTTGATTTCGGAGTTTTCGGGACGGTTTCAGGATTCCTTGTTCATTGGCGGAGGTGCCGCCAGTGGCCCGGAACTTGCGATCGGCTTTGGTACACCCTGGGGGTGGTAGGCGAAAACTTGGGCAAGGAAGTGGCGTTGGGCCGGATGGGTGGGCCTTTCGAAGTGCAACCGTGGGGCGACCTGGTGGTGTCCCCGCTGGGTGTAGTTCCTGAGAAAGAGCCTGGGAAATTTCGCTTGATTCATCACTTGTCCTTTCCTAAAGGGGGGTCGGTCAATGACTTCATCGGCCCTGATGCGTGTACGGTCTCATACACGTCTTTTGATGCGGCGGTGAGGTGGGTCAGGCTTTCTGGATGCGGGGCTCTTATGGCCAAGGCAGATGTGGGGTGCCATTGGCGGGGCCAGTTCTATATGAGTAAGTGCCTGCCCATGGGTTGTTCCATTTCCTGCGCCTACTTTGAGGCATTTAGCTCATTTTGGAGTAGGTGGTGAGTGACGTTTCGGGCCTGGAGTCGGTCATCCACTATTTGGACGACTTTCTGTGCGTGGGCCCCGCCTGCCTCCAGTGTGGGTGCGATTTTTCTGTCTACGTTGCAGCACATTGCAGGTAAGTTCGGGGTACCGTTGGCGGGGGATAAAACAGAGGGACCAGTTACGGACTTGAGTTTTTTGGGGATAGTGATCGATTCGAGGGCAATGGAGTGTCGATTGCCCGAGAATAAATTACTTGATCTGAAAATGGAATTGGCGGAGATGCAAGGATAGTAGAAGGTCCGGTTGAGGGCCCTGCAGTCTCTGTTGGGCTAGCTAAATTTTGCTTGCCGGATCATCCCTATGGGGGCGGGTGTTCTGCAGACGGCTGTCGGCAGCCTCGGCCGGGGTGAGTGTGCCTAACCATTTTGTGCGTCTGCGGGAAGGAACACAGGGAAGACTTGCGGGCGTGGCTTGAATTCCTAGCCTCTTGTAACGGGCAGGACATGTGGCTGTCGGGGCCAGTGAGCAATTTCGATGTGGAATTGGTCGCTGCCGCGGCTGGGTCGGCGGGTTATGGGGCGTATTTTCGGGGACGGTGGAGTGCTGAACCTTGGCCGCGATCTTGAGAGGTGGCGGGGTTGTTGGGCAACCTGGTTCTGCTCGAACTATTCCCGGTGGTGTTAGCATTGGAGCTGTGGGGGGAGGAGTTCCGTAATATGAAGTTGCACATTAGTTGAGACGACATGGGGGTGGTTCAGGTCCTCAACCATTTGGCTGCTACGGCAGCTGGTGTTTCGGTGCTTACGGCTCAATGTTTACGTTTCGGCAGTGCACATACCTGGGGTGGAGAATTCTTTGGCTAACTCGCTCTCTCGTTTTCAGTGGGACGAGTTCCGGGATCTGGCGCCGAGAACGGAGGAGTCGAGGGCGTCTTGCCCTGGGTGGATGTGGGGGATGCCCTTGTAGTCGCCGCAGGTTGGATTCAGGGGTCTTTGAGTGAGTCCACGTGGGCGGCCTATTCTAGGGTGTGGTCAGAATGGTTGGGTTGGAGCGGTTGGTTGGGGCTCCGACCAGCGCTGGTTGGTGCTGTATTGGGTGGCACGGAACATTGAGATGGGATTGGCACCTGCGTCGATTGATCGGAAATTGGCGGGGTTGGCATTTTTGTTTAAGCTGTGGGGAGAGCCGGACGGGAATGCGGATTTTTGGGTGCGGCAAACCTTGAAGGGGTATAGGAGGGGACGGAAAGGTCGGGATGCGCGCAGGCTGGTGAAGTGTGATAACTTGGTGGCGATTTGTTCCCGGCTTGTGGAAGTTTGTTCTTCCGCTTACAAGGCCATCCTGTTCACAGAGGCTTTTTCGTTGGCGTTTTATGGGGCGTTTGGGACTGGGGAGTTGGTGTGTCGGTCTCAACGGGTTGCTGAGGGGCTGTTGGATCAGGATGTACAGGTGGCTGCTGATCGGGTGAGTATACGGTGGCGGAGGTCCAAGCCTGACCAGCTGGGCAGGGGAGTGGTGATTATACTGTTTGCCTTGCCGGGCTCGGCAGTGTGCCCTGTGGAGGCGGTAAGGGCCTTTCGGGCAGTGCGGCTGGAGGGGGGGGCCTTTCTTGCTGCATTCGGGGGGCTCTTTTCTCTCTAGGTTGCAATTCGTGTCAGTTTTCAACGGTGCCTGCGGAATGTGGGTTTGGACGACCGGGAGTACTCGTCGCACTCCTTCAGTATTGGGGTGGCCACTGAGGCTGCCCGATGTGGGCTGGCTGAGGCGCCGGATCGGTCGTTGGGAATCTAAGAGGTTCCGTTCGTATGTCCGGCCGCAGTTGATCCTGGGGTGAGCTGGGGCGCGGCTGGGAGTGTTTTGCAGTATGGGGTTGGGAGTTACAGGTGTTATGGTATATTACGTTGGTTGGTTGTTATATGTTCTGTGTTATGTTTTTTCATTCCAGATGGAGGTTCCCCACGCCTCGTTTGGATCCTAGGGCACTCGGACGTGTGCTGGGGGGCCGGGTGAGGTGATGCTCGGCCGGCAGGCAGGCCATTGGGAATTCCCGGGGGGGAGGCTAGGTTGATGTGGTTGGGATTCCCGGGCATGCGGTGGGAGCGTGTGATGAAGGAAGTTGAGCGCTTTGCAATGAGGGACAGGCCCCCGGATGTGTTGGTCATTTACGCAGGGGGCAACGACCTGGGCATACGGAAGGAAAGGGACATCTTAGCTGATGTTAGGGCGGATGTTTTGCGCTTACGAGTCCGCTTCCCGGGTACCATCTTGGTTTGGTCGGACATTGTGGGCAGATCGGTGTGGAGGTGGGCTAGGTCCATGGTAAGCATCAACAAAACCAGGATGGGGGTAGGACGTGGGTATTGACCTTTGGTCATTGGGTATTGACCTTTGGTCATTGGGTCTGCAGGAGGGTATACAAAAAAGCTCTTAGGGTGTGGGGTGGCCCTCAAGGTTGAGGGGGTCACCCTTTCGGGCTGTGGCGGTGTGTTTTCTGGTGGTTTCTGACGGTAGACAGGTACTCAGAAGGGATCTGAGGGTGTGGGGGGCTCATCTAACGATCGGCCCCTCTGGGTATTCCTGAACGTTGGAGGGAATACGGTTATGTTCACTGGCGGAAGTTGTCTCCGACCGGTCACAGGTGGAGGCCTTTGGGAAGTTGGTCAGGTGTACCGCAGTGATTTGGTATTGGCTTAAGTGGGGTCACCGTCAGAGATCACCAGAATGGGCAGTTAATGTTATTTAATGTGGTTTAATGGTAATAAAGTTATTTATATTTATATATCTATATATATTTAGATATTTTCATATTTACAAGTTATTGGAGTGAATTTTGAGTTGTGTTTAATAAAGGCTGTTGTGGCCAGTTTACTCCAACCTATGGTGTGGTCTCGTTTCTAATAGGGGAAGGTATGGGTAAGGAATAATATAAGGGGAACATTCAGACTACACTAGTCAAGAGAAGCACGGATTAAGAATGCAATGATATAAGGAGTGCTGGACATGACAGTGTGGATGAGGGACACAGAGGGTTAAGCTTTATGGGTGGAGCTGAGGAAAAAGGTTTGCAGGAAGCAAGTTCAGTGTAGGGGAGGGGTCATATAAAAGGGAGGGGTGTGGCTTTAGGGGATCATTCGGATCCCAGCGTGACACAGAGGAGGCAGTTTTTCCCGCCCTAATGTTATGTGTTTGTTTGTTGTGTCGTTTGTTGCTGGTCTTTTCTTCTTTTGCAGGTTTCGTCGGTTGTCACGGCAGCTGAAGGTTTTCCTGTGTTGGCGGTGTGTTTTCTGGTGGTTTCTGATGGTAGACAGGTACTCAGAAGGGATCTGAGGGTGTGGGGGGCTCATCTAACGATCGGCCCCTCTGGGTATTCCTGAACGTTGGAGGGAATACGGTTATGTTCACTGGCGGAAGTTGTCTCCGACCGGTCACAGGTGGAGGCCTTTGGGAAGTTGGTCAGGTGTACCGCAGTGATTTGGTATTGGCTTAAGTGGGGTCACCGTCAGAGATCACCAGAATGGGCAGTTAATAGTGATGGACGAACTTCCGACGGGACGTTTCGCGAACGCGAAACGCGAACGGACCCAAACGTTCGCGAAACCGAACGTTCGCCGCGGGCCCCATTGACTTCAATGGGAGGCGAACTTTGCAAACCTTCATGTCGAATTTGCGGCCACGTGGTAATTATTAGGGGGTAAAACGTAGTCCCACCATCTGGACAATGACATAATACATGTATGAGGTGAATTTGGGATCGATAACTACAAGCATTTTTATTTTATTTGGGAAATTGTTCTAACAATTCAGGACTATGGAGCTAATGAAGGCAATGGAGGAGAGGGAAGGTCAGGGACCAGGGTAGGCAAAGAAGAGGGTGCAGGAGATGATCACCAGCAGCGTGACATACCGGAATGACACATGCACCGTGATAGAGGCATCTGACAGCAGCACCGTAATACAGAGCACTGACAGCAGCACCGTGACATACAGCGCTGACAGCAGCACCGTGACATACAGCGCTGACAGCAGCACCGTGACATACAGCGCTGACAGCAGCACCGTGACATACAGCGCTGACAGCAGCACCGTGACATACAGCGCTGACAGCAGCACCGTGACATACAGCGCTGACAGCAGCACCGTGACATACAGCGCTGACAGCAGCACCGTGACATACAGCGCTGACAGCAGCACCGTAAGCAGCCCCAGGAGGAAGTCAGCACAGCACAGGGATGGTGTGATCCCCTCATAATAAGAACCCCCAGGAGGAAGTCAGCACAGCACAGGGATAGTGTGATCCCTTCATAATAAGAACCCCCAGGAGGAAGTCAGCACAGCACAGGGATATCATAAGCAGCCCCAGTAGAAATATGACACCGCTCAACCTCTTCAAAGAGGAGGGTAGGGGCATATAGTACGGTGTGCTTTTTTGGGTCAAGGAAGTGAGCCAAATGAATTAAGAAGGTCTGTGTGCTTGATTAAAAAAATAGTTTATAGACATATACATGGTCTACTGGTCACATGTGTTGAATTCCTCCGAGATCCATGCCTCATTCATTTTTAGAAATGTGAGGTAGTTAACACTGTGGTGAGCTAGGCGAGTACGCTTATCGGTCACAATCCCCCCTGCTGCGCTGAACGTCCTTTCGGACAGGACACTGGATGAGGGGCAAGCCAACAGTTCGATTGCAAATTGGGCAAGCTCTGGCCAGAGGTCAAGCCTGCCCACCCAGTAGTCTAGGGGTTCATCACTCCTCAGAGCGTCCACATCGGCCGTTAACCCAATGTAGTCGGACACCTGACGGTCTAGGCGTTCCCTGATGCTGGATCCGGATGACACCTGTCGATGGGTCGGCTGAAAGAATGACCTCATATCCGAAGTCACCAACACATCTTCAAACCGGCCTCTTCTTGCAGGCGCTGTTGGATTGGTACCCGCAAATCCTTCTCTGGGAGTGGGAATTGCTCCTCTGCCAGCGCACGCAAAAGCAGAATGCAGCATTTCTCGAAGCAAGGCCTGGAAGTGCTGCATTCTGACAGCCCTCTGCGACGGCGGTAACATTTCCGCCATTTTGTGTTTGTACCGGGGGGTCTAAGTACGTTGCCACCCAGTACTGGTCCTTGACCCTCATGCTTTTTATACGGGGGTCCCTATTAAAACACTGGAGCATGAAGGCCCCCATTTGCACTAAAGTGGAAGCGGTGTGGTGGCCTGGCTCCTGCTCATCATCCAGGATAATGTCGTCCTCTTCATTCTCCTCTCCCCATCCTCGCACAACAGGGATCCCAGAAAGGTTTAAAGCATGCTCTTCTTGCTCCTGCTCATCCGCCCCGGCACCATCCTCCTCTGACTCCTCATCAGACTCCTGTTGTTGACTTGTCTCAGATAGAGTAGCCCCCCCTGGGAATTCATCCAGCATTGCGACTTCCTCATCTTCCCGCTCCTGCTCCTCCACAGCCTGATCAATGACACGACGCAATGCACGCTCCAGAAAGAAGGCATAAGGTACCATGTCACTGATGGCGCCATGGCTGCGACTGACCAGTTTGGTGATCTCCTCAAATGGCCGCAGAAGTCTGCATGTGTCGCGCATGAGCAGCCACTGGCGCGGTGAAAAAAAACCCAGCTCCCCAGAACCGTTTCTTTCGCAGAGTTCATACAGGTAGACGTTAACTGCACGTTTCTGCTGGAGCAGCCTATCAAGCATATAGAAGGTTGAGTTCCATCGCGTCGGGCAATCGCAAATAAGACGTCTGACCGGCAGATGGTGTCGCCGCTGAATGTCAGCAAGGCGAGCCATGGCCGTGTAAGATCTTCTGAAATGGGCCGAGATTTTCCTTGCCTGCCGCAAGATGTCCTGGACCCCAGGGTATTTGACAAGGAATCGCTGCACGACCAAGTTTAAGACGTGTGCCATGCACGGCACGTGCGTGATTTTGCCCTGTTTCAATGCGCTAAGCAGATTGGCACCGTTGTCACACACCACTTTACCAACTGTCAAATTGAGCGGTGTTAGCCACTCATCTGCCTGTGAACGCAAAGCTGAAAGGAGTGCCGGGCCAGTGTGGCTCTTTGCTTCCAGGCACAACAGACGCAGCACGGCATGGCAACGTCTCACCTGGCATGTGGAATAGGTTCTGGGGAGCTTGGGCGGTGCAGTGGAAGAGACGCTAGCAGCGGAAAAGGAGGAGGCAGCTGAGGAGGAGAGGGAGGAGGATGGAGTAGGAGGAGGAGAAGAAGAGTCAGGCCTGCATGCAATCCGTGGCGGTAAAACCAAATCTACACGGGTGCCACGGGTTACATGCTTGACGGCCGTCAGAAGGTTCACCCAGTGGGCAGTAAAACTGATATACCTTCCCTGCCCGTGTTTGCTAGACCACGTGTCTGTGGTCAGATGTATCTTGGCACCGACACTGTGTGCCAGAGATACATTCACTTGCCGCTGAACATGGCCATATAGCTCTGGGATGCCCTTCTCTGAGAAATACTTCCTTCCTGGGACCTTCCATTGTGGTGTTCCAATGGCCACAAATTTGCGAAAGGCCTCCGAGTCCACCAGTTTATATGGCAGTAGTTGGCGGGCTATGAGTTCTGACAAGCCAGCCGCCAACCGTTGGGCAAGAGGGTTATCCGGCGTCATCATTTTTTTACGCTCAAACATTAGGCCCACGGAAGCCTGCCTTTTTGCAGAAAAATGTGAGCTTGGCGTGATGGAAGGTGGAGTGGAGGACAATTGTGAGGAGAGAGGAGAAGGAGAAGTAGAAGACGAGGCTGGACGGTGAGAGCCTGCAGTGTGGCTTTGTGTGTTCCGTTGCTCCCACTGGGCTCGGTGATGGCTGCTCATGTGCCTTCTTAAGGCGGTCGTCCCTAGGTGAGTATTGGGCTTACCGCGACTAACGCGTTGACTGCAAAGATTGCAGATGGCAACGCTATTGTCAGCAGCGGACACGTTAAAAAAAGCCCACACTGCGGAGCCATGTGCCGGTGTCCTGGGAGCGCCAGATGTGACCGTACATGGTCGATGACTCGCTCCTGATACATTTGCAGTCTGCTTTGTCCCTGCTGTGCAATGTAAGTCATTGCTGCTTCTCCTCCCTATCTGCTGGTCCATATCTCCCTCTGAACTCCCCTCCTCTTCCTCTCTTGTGGGCACCCACGTGACATCACTAGACACGTCATCATCAACGTCACCTTCCCCACCGCTATAAGTAGAGATCTCGGAGTAGGCAGCAACACCGGGGACCAACCTCCTCCTTGGGCTGATCTGGGTACTGGCGTCAGACTGCTGAGTAGCGCTTGTTGCTACCTCCTCTTCCTGATCCAATACCAAGAGTGGCTGCGCATCAGAAATGTCCTCTTGATATGGATCGGAAAATAATTCCAGTGACTCAAGCGGAAGGTATGTGGTGGTGGTGGTGGTGGTCGTGTTGTTGGTGGTAGTGTCTTTGGGGGTGCACATAGCAGAGAGTGAAGAAGAGGGTGCAGATCGAGAGGATGAGGAGGGTGCAGAAGAGTAAGGCTGAGCGAGCCACTCAACCAAGTCTGGTGCATCCTTTAAAGTAATTGAACGCACCTTCTGCAACTTCCCACTTTGGCTCAAGCCTGTTGCTCCTGCCCTACCCCTACCACCCCTGCGGAAGGGCCTGCCTCTTCCTCTGCCTGTCATTTTTTAAATGACCCTGTGACAAAACTCTTAGTCCCTATACCGATGAAGGACTGCTGCAGTATAGGGCAGCGGTCAGCAGTGGTGCACGTCAACCCTATCTATTGTGGACCGATAGCGGTCCTTACAGAACAGCAGACTGTACCGCACTCAAGCCTATGTACCGTAGCACCCTATACCAAGTTACCAGTCCTTATAAGAACTTTTGTGGAACAAGCAGGTTGTGTGTTAGTGATTAGCAGACTGTACGTCAGTCCCTATACCGCTGAAGGACTGCTGCAGTATAGGTGAGCGGTCAGCAGTGGTGCACGTCAACCCTATCTATTGTGGACCTATAGCGGTCCTTACAGAACAGCAGACTGTACCGCACTCAAGCCTATGTACCGTAGCACCCTATACCAAGTTACCAGTCCTTATAAGAACTTTTGTGGACCAAGCAGGTTGTGTATTAGTGTTTAGCAGACTGTACGTCAGTCCCTATACCGCTGAAGGACTGCTGCAGTATAGGTGAGCGGTCAGCAGTGGTGCACGTCAACCCTATCTATTGTGGACCGATAGCGGTCCTTACAGAACAGCAGACTGTACCGCACTCAAGCCTATGTACCGTAGCACCCTATACCAAGTTACCAGTCCTTATAAGAACTTTTGTGGACCAAGCAGGTTGTGTATTAGTGTTTAGCAGACTGTACGTCAGTCCCTATACCGCTGAAGGACTGCTGCAGTATAGGGCAGCGGTCAGCAGTGGTGCACGTCAACCCTATCTATTGTGGACCGATAGCGGTCCTTACAGAACAGCAGACTGTACCGCACTCAAGCCTATGTACCGTAGCACCCTATACCAAGTTACCAGTCCTTATAAGAACTTTTGTGGAACAAGCAGGTTGTGTGTTAGTGATTAGCAGACTGTACGTCAGTCCCTATACCGCTGAAGGACTGCTGCAGTATAGGTGAGCGGTCAGCAGTGGTGCACGTCAACCCTATCTATTGTGGACCTATAGCGGTCCTTACAGAACAGCAGACTGTACCGCACTCAAGCCTATGTACCGTAGCACCCTATACCAAGTTACCAGTCCTTATAAGAACTTTTGTGGACCAAGCAGGTTGTGTATTAGTGTTTAGCAGACTGTACGTCAGTCCCTATACCGCTGAAGGACTGCTGCAGTATAGGGCAGCGGTCAGCAGTGGTGCACGTCAACCCTATCTATTGTGGACCGATAGCGGGCCTTACAGAACAGCAGACTGTACCGCACTCAAGCCTATGTACCGTAGCACCCTATACCAAGTTACCAGTCCTTATAAGAACTTTTGTGGACCAAGCAGGTTGTGTATTAGTGTTTAGCAGACTGTACGTCAGTCCCTATACCGCTGAAGGACTGCTGCAGTATAGGGCAGCGGTCAGCAGTGGTGCACGTCAACCCTATCTATTGTGGACCGATAGCGGTCCTTACAGAACAGCAGACTGTACCGCACTCAAGCCTATGTACCGTAGCACCCTATACCAAGTTACCAGTCCTTATAAGAACTTTTGTGGAACAAGCAGGTTGTGTGTTAGTGATTAGCAGACTGTACGTCAGTCCCTATACCGCTGAAGGACTGCTGCAGTATAGGTGAGCGGTCAGCAGTGGTGCACGTCAACCCTATCTATTGTGGACCGATAGCGGTCCTTACAGAACAGCAGACTGTACCGCACTCAAGCCTATGTACCGTAGCACCCTATACCAAGTTACCAGTCCTTATAAGAACTTTTGTGGAACAAGCAGGTTGTGTGTTAGTGATTAGCAGACTGTACGTCAGTCCCTATACCGCTGAAGGACTGCTGCAGTATAGGTGAGCGGTCAGCAGTGGTGCACGTCAACCCTATCTATTGTGGACCGATAGCGGTCCTTACAGAACAGCAGACTGTACCGCACTCAAGCCTATGTACCGTAGCACCCTATACCAAGTTACCAGTCCTTATAAGAACTTTTGTGGACCAAGCAGGTTGTGTATTAGTGTTTAGCAGACTGTACGTCAGTCCCTATACCGCTGAAGGACTGCTGCAGTATAGGGCAGCGGTCAGCAGTGGTGCACGTCAACCCTATCTATTGTGGACCGATAGCGGTCCTTACAGAACAGCAGACTGTACCGCACTCAAGCCTATGTACCGTAGCACCCTATACCAAGTTACCAGTCCTTATAAGAACTTTTGTGGACCAAGCAGGTTGTGTATTAGTGTTTAGCAGACTGTACGTCAGTCCCTATACCGCTGAAGGACTGCTGCAGTATAGGGCAGCGGTCAGCAGTGGTGCACGTCAACCCTATCTATTGTGGACCGATAGCGGTCCTTACAGAACAGCAGACTGTACCGCACTCAAGCCTATGTACCGTAGCACCCTATACCAAGTTACCAGTCCTTATAAGAACTTTTGTGGAACAAGCAGGTTGTGTGTTAGTGATTAGCAGACTGTACGTCAGTCCCTATACCGCTGAAGGACTGCTGCAGTATAGGTGAGCGGTCAGCAGTGGTGCACGTCAACCCTATCTATTGTGGACCGATAGCGGTCCTTACAGAACAGCAGACTGTACCGCACTCAAGCCTATGTACCGTAGCACCCTATACCAAGTTACCAGTCCTTATAAGAACTTTTGTGGACCAAGCAGGTTGTGTATTAGTGTTTAGCAGACTGTACGTCAGTCCCTATACCGCTGAAGGACTGCTGCAGTATAGGGCAGCGGTCAGCAGTGGTGCACGTCAACCCTATCTATTGTGGACCGATAGCGGTCCTTACAGAACAGCAGACTGTACCGCACTCAAGCCTATGTACCGTAGCACCCTATACCAAGTTACCAGTCCTTATAAGAACTTTTGTGGAACAAGCAGGTTGTGTGTTAGTGATTAGCAGACTGTACGTCAGTCCCTATACCGCTGAAGGACTGCTGCAGTATAGGGCAGCGGTCAGCAGTGGTGCACGTCAACCCTATCTATTGTGGACCGATAGCGGTCCTTACAGAACAGCAGACTGTACCGCACTCAAGCCTATGTACCGTAGCACCCTATACCAAGTTACCAGTCCTTATAAGAACTTTTGAGGAACAAGTGAGTTGTGAATGTTTAGCAGACTGCAGCAGAAGGGCAGCAGTCAAGTATAATATCCTTTCTATATTTGGAAGAAAGAATATTATACATGTACAAGCCTATTACTGTACCACTGATACCAGTCCTGAAAAGAACCTTTGTGGAACTAATAATAACAGCAAGTCTTTAAAATTACCCTCACTGCCTGACAACACTGCTTCCTTCCTGTCCCTATACAAATTGGCAAAAAAAGAGAACGATTAGTGGTTACTGGAACAGCTCTTTTGTGGACCTTGATAGTAACAGCTAATGATGATGATGATGATGATGATGATGAAAGACTAATCTGGCTGTCCCTGTAGCATACACCGTCCTTTCCCTTTCTCTAAACTAACAAAAGACACTCAGGCTGCTGCAAGAATCAGCAGCACAGCAAACCTATCAACACCTAACACCTATACCAGTCCTGAAAAGAACTTTTGTGTACCAAATAGCTAGTGGTTTATCTCTCCCTACTCCACACAGGAACCTGTCCCTATCGTAACAGAAGAAAGAATGTAAAATGGCCACCGGATCGGGTGTATTTATAGGTTAGGGGGAATGTACAAGTGTCCATGTGCTGTCATGTCTCAATTGGCTGTCCTGTATCACATGATAAACGTGTCACCAAAGGTTAAAGTTCTTGTATACATTAAACACGTAAGTCCGCCGCGGCGAACGACGGAAAAAGGCGTTCGAACGTGCGGACCGCGAATGTCGGAAATTCGCCGCGAAACGACCGCCGGGCGAACCGTTCGGCCATCACTAGCAGTTAATGTTATTTAATGTGGTTTAATGGTAATAAAGTTATTTATATTTATATATCTATATATATTTAGATATTTTCATATTTACAAGTTATTGGAGTGAATTTTGAGTTGTGTTTAATAAAGGCTGTTGTGGCCAGTTTACTCCAACCTATGGTGTGGTCTCGTTTCTAATAGGGGAAGGTATGGGTAAGGAATAATATAAGGGGAACATTCAGACTACACTAGTCATATCTTTGTGGTTTATTTTTTGCACAAGCACTTTTTCTTTTTTCATGAATTCTTGAGGTTTATGATCAAGCACCTTATTGAGGTTTTCAATTTTTTGTTTATTGTGTTATCATTATCATTTAAAGGGACAGTGGACCTATTTTTATTATTTCAGTGCCTGGCTCCTGTGTGACTTGTCTGCCCCATTATGTTATAATTATCCCTCCCTCCAAACATAAATTAAATACACCTCCAGCCTTTCCATAACCAATCCCTTAGCACAGCAGACCCTCATCTATTTATGTGCAAACCATTTTTAGCATTTAGGTTGTACCCCAAAGTAAGCCGAGTGCCTAGAAACGCAAATCCTTCCCTCTAACACCGGGTATTTACCTATGTATTCAGTTCTCTAAGCTCCTGCTGCCTTTCTTGTGTTGCACATAGCACAGAAAAATTTCAGAAAATATATGCTTGGAAGTCCTTCCCTTCAACTTGCAGCCTAATTCTTTAAATGGATTCTTAAGGATCCTCCTTCTTTCATATATTCTGTCATTTGTCACAACATGCTGAACCCTGGCAGCAAACCATTTGATGAGACGATCCTAAAGACAAATTCGTTCCTCTGATTATAAAATCTCCAATTACCACAAATTGTATTAACCTTTCTTCACTACCAGCTGTTATGTCACGTACACACGATTGGAATTCTGGCCAGAAAAAGACAGATGAGAGCTTTTCATCGGAAAATGCCACCGTGTGTATGCTCCATCAGAATTTAGCTGTCCGAATTTCCGCCAGGCAAAAATGTATAGCATGTTCTCAATTTTCCCAACAAAAAACTTTCTATCGGAAATTACAATCGTGTGTATGCAATTCCATCACGCCAAAAATCATGTATGCTCCGATTCAACTACGAGACGGAAGCTATTGGCTACTGGCTATTGAACATCCTTTTTCTAGTCCCGTCATACGTGTTGTACGACAACCGAGTTCTAAATTATCTAAATTTGGTGTGACCGTGTATAGGCAAGACAGCTATAGCGGAATTCCATTGGAATTCCGTTGGGAAAACCATCAGAGCTTTTTCCGACAAGAATTCCGATCGTGTGTACGTGGCATCAGGGGTAGCAGTGACATCCAGGTCTGCCACCTCTGAGTTTGCCATCTCAATATCTTCAACCAATTTGGCAAATTTGTCTGGATGATCTAAAACAGGACAGGCCCTCCTATTCTATTAGTCCCACTTCTTTTAACCTCCCTGGCGGTATGATTATTTCAGATTTTGGTGCTTAAAGAGGTACCATTATTTTGCATGGAAATTTGGCGTTTTATATTGTAAGCCCTTAATTCTTAGGAATAACTCATCTGTCCAAACCAGAATCTAGTAGACATCCCGGGTATGATAAAGTTTGAAAAATTAAATCATAAATTATAATATAATAAATAACTATAAATAATTATACCAAATAATAATATAATAATAATAAAAAATATTCAATAATGTAATCAAATCAAAAACACGGAAATTTGCTCAGTTGCAGAATTGTCACTGTCATTTCTTTCAGTGTTTGATGATGGATATCCCCACAAATCACTATCTCTCAATTTTGCAAGTGATTCTAATTTATTATCGCTGTTTTCTAGCTTGTCTGAAACCACTTTTGATGTAAAGGGACAGTTTTGGTTGCTATGGACAATCTCCAGTTTCCAGGCAGAAAGAACAGTATTTATAATATAAAACTACATGCAGGGCAGTGGACAAAACACTAGGGACAAAAGGGATGTGAAATAATTTCGTAAAGCAATGTAATCTGTAAGATTACAGTGTACGGTATGTATTGTGTGTGTTTCACTTTTTGAATTTGGTGCCGTTCTCCATCCCCGTGCATCGCACCACTCGCAGGGAACGGAGCCTGGCTCTGCAATGAATCGAGTGGAGGACGAGCCGCTCACACTGCGGGGAGAAATCGTGGGATCCAGGGGAAAAGGTAAGTAAGCTCTTCCTGGATCCTGCAAAGCGATCCCGAGTCTGGCTTGGGGTTACCACTTTTGGTTCTGAAATTCCACCCCGAGCCAGACTCGGGAATACTGCCAGGGAGGTTAACTACGCTACCCATTTTCCTACCTGATAATCCTGACTTACCCCTTCACCCTCCAAATAAACACCATTAACCACCTGCAGTAGACAGCTGCTTTCAAGGTTGTCTGTTCCTTTCAGTGTTGCCTCCAGATCTCTATTGTGAGCTTCTTGATGAGCAACTTACTCACATCTGTCATATCGGTATTCATCCGGGAGCTGTTGCTTCATTATTGTACTGTATTCATGTGACACATTGTGCATAACCTTCAACCTTGGTAGCACTCACTATACCAGATATAATATTAGTAATAATATTACTGTAGCACTCTGATGTCTAGGCAGTGTTGTTCCTAAATTTACCTGCCAGGTGTATTGGCCTTGGCCAATTGTTAGGGATCAATTTAGTTTACCCTAAGTCTGGAATTGCTGCACTTCTCTCTTCTGTCACTATATAACCAGGAATCTGGTGACATTAGATAAGAAAAGGGCATTGCAAGGATAGGTTAGGAATAGATAGGGTATCTCAGCCAGTGGACAGGTATATTCTTGGGTTCCTTGGACTGCTGGGAGAGCCTATTTATTTGGGTGAGGTCAGCTGATCGTGGTTCTGTGCCACCTGGACAGCTGTCTGGATGGATGTGTGTTGTGATGCCCAAGCTGCTAGGCTGGAGTTTGGGCCTATCCCGGGCACATCTGGCTGCTAGGCTGTCTGAGGGCCTATCCAGAAGCAAGAGGGTTGGGATTGTGGTTTGCTGTCCAATCAGAAGTGAGAGTTCTGCCAGCTGGAGAACCTGTCGTGGTTGACTTGATTACCTGCCCATACATGGATCGAATCTCGGCCAATTCAGCAGATATCCGATTTGATCCATCTATGGTCAGCTTAAGTGGACAGAAGACCACACACACTAGGAGTGACCCTCAAAAACAACAGAAGTGATTAACATATAGCTTGAATTGCTCACAGATGGATGGATAGCTCTCTCCCTTGTATTATCTACAAATGCTCACAGATGGATATATGGCTCTTGAATTATTCACAAGTGAGTATATAAACTCAAAATGGTCTCATATGCAGGACGAAGAAGGAGAATCAACATAGTATAGATGTTTTAAATTTAACTGCTTCCAGACTATGCTATAGCCAAAAGATGCCTACAGTGAGGCTCTCCAGTTCTGGGAGGACATCTATGGATGTCCTCCCAGAACCGAACCACCCCCAAGTAGGGCAAAGGGAGCTCTCTGTGACTACGGTGCCCCTCAGACACAGCACATTACAGATCATGACATGGGCCCTCCTGTGTCATGTATGACAGCCATCACACAATTTAAACAGAAGCACGTGCCTCTGTAACAGCTTTACCTCTTCTCACACAGATAACTCAGTGAGAAGAGAGAAAGTGGAAAGCAGCAGCCTGTCAAGGATCTGTGTGTAGCTGCTGATTTTACTGTGCAGCTACATGCAGATCCCACATCGGCAGCCATCTGTAAACATTACATCAAGCCTCATCTTTCACAGTGTCCAAGTGTACATCATCATCTGTACCAGTGTACCATCAACATCACAGTGTATCAGTGCACATCAACACCTGTCACAGTATACTAGTGCACATCAACATCTGCAATAGTGTCCCATTGCAACATAAACATCTGTCAGTGTTCCATTGCAACATCAACATTTTTCAGTGTCACTAGAGGGCTGTAAACATCTGTTGGTGTCAGCAGTGGACCATCAACATTTGTCAATGTCCCTAGTGTACCTTCCACATCTGTCGATGTCCCAGTGGATCATCAACATTTGTCGATGTCCCTAGTGGACCTTCAACATCTGTGGGTGTACCCAGTGGACCATCAACATCTGTCACTGTGTCACAGGCCAAGTATTAGTAGTGGGGTGTCATGTCTGTCACAAAGAATAAGGGTCCATACTACATGTGGTATTGCCATACTTGTGAGGAGTAGGAGAATGGGCTCCGAGGTGTAATTATATCTTAGAACTTGACATCTTTGTGTAAAAAAAAAATAAAAAAATCCACATTTCTCAAAAGCTTATAGGAAACAAAATACATTGGGGTGTTTGCTTTCCAAAATGTGGTCATTTTGTTAGTGTTTACACTGTCTGGGTGCTCCAGGGCTTCCAAAAATGTGATGGGTAGACAAGAAATTAGATGTGTTATTTACATGTGCCCTTATAATGCTGGAAGCTGTTCCTTGGATATTGGGCCTCTTTATGTTGCTAGGCTGTGAAAACGTCTCATGTGGTATGGCCATACTCAGGAGGAGTAGCAGAATGTATTTTGGGTGTATTTTCTAGTATGTCCATATCATGTGTTGGAAATATCTTCTAAGCTGACAACTTTGTTTAAAACAAATATGTTTTCATTTTCTTTCTCCTTTTTTCGAAAACTTGTGTGCAAAAAAAGGACATGTTCAAGACTCATCATGCTTCATAGAACATACATTGGGGTGTTTGCTTTCCAAAACGTGGTCATTTTGTAGGTGTTTCTATTGCCCTGGTGCTCCAGGTCCTTAAAAAGTTTACTAGGTGGTCAGGAAATTAGATGTGTAATTTTTGCATATTTTATGCTCCTTGAAAGCCCATAGGTGCTATTTCTATTCGGGTCCCTCTATGTGGCTAGGCTGTGAAAAAATCGCACACATGGTGGCACAGTGGTGTAGTGGTTAGCACTCTCACCTAGCAGTAAAAAGGGTCTATATTAGAACTATTCCTTATTGTGGTAGCTATTGAAATATGGGGAGAAAATGTTAGTAACCATCGGCTACTTATTCATACGGGCAGCACAGTGGTGTAGTGGTTAGCACTCTTACCTAGCAGTAAGAAGGGCCACTGGTTCAAATCCCAACCACAACACTACCTGCCTGGAGTTTGCATGTTCTCCCTGTTCCTGTGTGTGTTTCCTCCAGTTACCCTGGTTTCCTCCCACACTCCAAAGACATGCAGGTATGTTAATTGGCTTCTGTTCAAAATCATCCCTAATATATGAATGGGGACCTTAGATTGTGGGCACCTTGAGGGCAGGGACCAATGCAAGTGTGCAACATGTTTTGGATTGTAATTGCAAGTATGCTTATGCAGTGTGTGGGAAATAAGTTGTTAAAATTATAATTTTGTGGAAAAAAAACCCACATATTGTTTCATGTTTTCATTTTCCAAAAAATTGTGGGAAAAAATTACAACTTCAAAAAATTCCCCATGCCTCTAAGGCTAGGTTTCCACCTATGCAAGTGTGAAGGTCACGTTTTAATTTGAATGGTCTCCCGTGTCTGTGTTTCCCACAGAAAAAGGTGCAACAGGGTACCTGTACCTGCAAATGCACTGCATTTTTACATTTTACAGGATAAATGGCAGCCCCGAGTGGTTTTTCACAACAGCTTGTTTTCACTGCAGGTGGTTGCGGATGTAGGAATAGCTGTGATTCCCTTACCAGCAGCTACCCGCATAGATGTGAACAGAGCCTCACTAAATACCTCTGGGTCATTTTTACTGTCCTGGTATTTTAGGATATCATCATCATCATCATCATTATCTTATCATAGTCTCATCACTCCAGAGTACAGAGTTCCAGTCTTCTTCTTTACCAGTGTGGGCCCTGGCAAATTCTAGGCAGGCTTTTTTTGTGCATGGGCTTTAGAAGAGGTTTCCTTTATGGACATCACCCATGTATGCCATTCCTCTGCAGTACACGCTGTATTGTGTCATGGAAAACATAGTTACATAGTTAGTCAGGCTACAAAAAGAAACAAGTCCATCTACTTCAACCAATAACCTAACCCATATACGGAATCCTATACCCACAGTTGATCCAGAGGAAGGCAAAAAAAAAAGAAGAGCAGCATGATCCAATTTGCTACAGCAGGGGAAAAAAATCCTTCCTAAACCCCTGAGAGGTAATTGGATAGTCTAGCCTGGATACATTTTTTTTTCTTAATTGGAAAACCAACTTTATTGAAAAATATATGCATGGTACTTAAATCGATATAAGCTAGTATGGCTAAAACAGTAGTACATACATAAACACATTGAAATATCTGTGTGACATAATGCAAAATATCCATGGGGGGTGTAACCAGTATTTAATAAAGAAAAGGAGAGAGATTAGGGAGAAAAAAAAAGGGGGGGGGGGGATGAACATATCAAGTACACGTTTCACCGTCTGCTAACCATCTGCTCCAAACCTTCTCATACTTAAGTGGGCACCCTCTATGTACATAGATCAGCTTCTTATATGGAAGAGTGTCGTAATCTCTTTTTTCCAGCACTGGATTGTAGGGGGCAGGGCCTGCATCCAATTGCGAGCCACTACTTTTCTCACCATGAATAGTGTCTCATGTAGAAAGGTACAGAGGGGTTTGTCTGCATCTACATCCGGTAGCAGACCGAGCAGGCACATCTTTGGGTCTAGGGTAGCAGGAGACAGTGGCGGAATTATAGGGGTCGCCAAGATCGCCATGGCGACCGGGCCCCTTGCTGCAGGGGGCCCGAGGGCCCCCTGTACTCTTCGATAGGAGGGAAGGCTGAGAGAAGCTCACGATCATCAGCCGAACTGTAATCGGCACTGTGCGGGAGCTCCTCACATTAGGCTTAGTGAAAGCAGTGTGTGCTCTTTGTCTCCCCCTAGAGTGCAGTACCCGGCAGGAAGAGCCAAGGTAAATGTCTGCTGTTTTTTTTAACCAGTTGCCGACCGCCGCACGACGATGTACGTCGATAGCATGGCACGGGCAGGCATATTGGCGTACATGTACGTCCCTTGCCTCCCGCGGGTCGGGGGCCCGATCGGGCCCCCGCCCGGTGCCTGCGGCGGTCGGTATTCGTGCGGGAGCGATCCCGGACGAGGGGACGGCCATTCGTTCATGGCCACCCCCTCGCGATCGCTCCCGACGAATAGGAATCCCCCGTGACATCACTTCCTCTCCTGTAATGTAAACACAGGAGAGGAAGTGATGTATTCTCTCCTCCGTGTCGGTATTTTTCGTTCCGACACGGAGGAGAGCGGATCGGTGAGTTGCACCAACACTCTACACACACAGTAGAACATGCCAGGCACACTCACACCCCCCCTTTACCCCCCGATCACCCCCCCAATTACCCCTGCCCCCCAGTCACAGTGACACCAATGTCATTTTTTTTTTTTTTTTTTGCATTGGTGTCATTTGTGACTGTAATAACTGTTAGGGCAGTTAGAGTTAGCCCCCTTTAGTTCTAATGTACCCCCCTAACCCCCCCAATAAAGGTTTAACCCCGTGATCACCCCCCGTCGCCAGTGTCACTAAGGCTGGGTTCACATTGCAGCGGTTTATGAGAACGAATGTGATTCGCACCGCACTGCAGTGCAAATCACATCCGATCTCTGTGCGATTCGAGTTCAGCCATTCGCCGCACCCGCCGCACCCGCCACACCCGCCGCACCCACCGCAAATTCGCACGGGACCCTTTTTTTGGCCCGCAGCAGAATCGGATCGCATGGGTGTTCACACCATGCGATCCGAGTTTGCAGATCGCACTGCGATATGCGAACTGATCTGGGGGTGTCAGTAACATTTCACTGACACTCCCAGCAGTTCGCATAGGGCAGTGTGAACTGCCGCCGGGAGGCATGCGATGCGGGAACCCGCCGCGGATTTGCGGCGTTTCCGCATCGCTCCAGTGTGAACCCAGCCTAATAAGCGATCATTTTTCTGATCGCCGTATTAGTGTCACAGGTGACGCTAGTTAGGCAGGTAGGTATTTAGGTTCGCCGCAGCTTTTTATAGCGCCAGGGACCCCCATATACTACCGCATAAAGCCCCCTGATTGCCCCCTAGTTAACCCTTTCACCAGTGATCACCATATAACTGTTACAGGTGACGCTGGTTGGTTAGTTATTTTTTATAGTTTCAGGGCACCCGCCATTTATTACCTAATAAAGGTTTAACCCCCTGATCACCCGGCGGGTGTCATTTGTGACTAATAACTGTTAGGGCAGTTAGGGTTAGCCCCCTTTAGTTCTAAGGTACCCCCCTAACCCCCCCAATAAAGGTTTAACCCCGTGATCACCCCCCGTCGCCAGTGTCACTAAGGCTGGGTTCACATTGCAGCGGTTTATGAGAACGGATGTGATTCGCACCGCACTGCAGTGCAAATCACATCCGATCTCTGTGCGATTCGAGTTCAGCCATTCGCCGCACCCGCCGCACCCGCCACACCCGCCGCACCCGCCGCAAATTCGCACGGGACCCTTTTTTTGGCCCGCAGCAGAATCGGATCGCATGGGTGTTCACACCATGCGATCCGAGTTTGCAGATCGCACTGCGATATGCGAACTGATCTGGGGGTGTCAGTAACATTTCACTGACACTCCCAGCAGTTCGCATAGGGCAGTGTGAACTGCCGCCGGGAGGCATGCGATGCGGGAACCCGCCGCGCATTCGTGGCGTTCCCGCATCGCTCCAGTGTGAACCCAGCCTAATAAGCGATCGTTTTTCTGATCGCTGTATTAGTGTCACAGGTGACGCTAGTTAGGCAGGTAGGTATTTAGGTTCGCCGCAGCTTTTTATAGCGCCAGGGACCCCCATATACTACCGCATAAAGCCCCCTGATTGCCCCCTAGTTAACCCTTTCACCAGTGATCACCATATAACTGTTACAGGTGACGCTGGTTGGTTAGTTATTTTTTTATAGTTTCAGGGCACCCGCCATTTATTACCTAGTCTCACTAGTGTACCCCTAAATTTAGGGGTGTCTACTTTCCAAAATGGGGTCATTTGGGGGGGGTTTGTGCCATCTTGGCATTTTATGGCCTTCAAAACTGTAACGCCCTTAGAAAGCCTGAAGGCGGTGCTTGGTTTTCGGGGCCCCGTACGCGGCTAGGCTCCCAAAAAGTCCCACATATGTGGTATCCCCGTACTCAGGAGAAGCAGCAGAATTTATTTTGGGGTGTCATTTCACATATGCCCATGGCATGCGTGAGCAATATATCATTTAGTGACAACTTTGTGAAAAAAAAAAAAAAAAAAAAAGTTTGTAATTTTCCCGCAACTTGTGGCAAAATATAAAATATTCCATGGACTCAACATGCCTCTCAGCAAATAGCTTGGGGTGTCTACTTTCTAAAATGGGGTCATTTGTGGGGGTTTTGTGCCATCTTGGCATTTTATGGCCTTCAAAACTGTAATAGGTAGTGAGAAGTGAACTCAAAAATTTACGCCCTTAGAAAGCCTGAAGGCGGTGCTTGGTTTTCGGGGCCCCGTACGCGGCTAGGCTCCCAAAAAGTCCCACATATGTGGTATCCCCGTACTCAGGAGAAGCAGCAGAATTTATTTTGGGGTGTCATTTCACATATGCCCATGGCATGTGTGAGCAATATATCATTTAGTGACAACTTTGTGAAAAAAAAAAAAAAAAAAAAAAGTTTGTAATTTTCCCGCAACTTGTGGCAAAATATAAAATATTCCATGAACTCAACATGCCTCTCAGCAAATAGCTTGGGGTGTCTACTTTCTAAAATGGGGTCATTTGTGGGGGTTTTGTGCCATCTTGGCATTTTATGGCCTTCAAAACTGTAATAGGTAGTGAGAAGTGAACTCAAAAATGTACGCCCTTAGAAAGCCTGAAGGCGGTGCTTGGTTTTCGGGGCCCCGTACGCGGCTAGGCTCCCAAAAAGTCCCACATATGTGGTATCCCCGTACTCAGGAGAAGCAGCAGAATTTATTTTGGGGTGTTATTTCACATACGCCCATAGCATGTGTGAGCAATATATCATTTAGTGACAACTTTGTGTAAAAAAAAAAAAAAATTTTTTTTTTTGTCATTATTCAATCGCTTGAGGCAAAAAAATAAAATATTCAATGGGCTCAACATGCCTCTTATCAATTTCCTTAGGGGGTCTACTTTCCAAAATGGGGTCATTTGGGGGGGTTTTGTACTGCCCTGCCATTTTAGCACCTCAAGAAATGAGATAGGCAGTCGTAAACTAAAAGCTGCGTAAATTGCAGAAAACGTACCTTAGTTTGTAGATGTGACAACTTTTGCGCAAACCAATAAATATACAATTATTGACTTTTTTTTTACCAAAGACATGTGGCTGAATACATTTTGGCCTAAATGTATGACTAAAATTGAGTTTATTGGATTTTTCTAATAACAAAAAGTAGAAAATATCATTTTTTTTCAAAATTTGCGGTCTTTTTACGTTTATATCGCAAAAAATAAAAATCGCAGAGGCAATCAAATACCATCAAAAGAAAGCTCTATTTGTGGGAAGAAAAGGACGCAAATTTTGTTTGGGTACAACATTGCATGACCGCGCAATTACCAGTTAAAGCAGCGCAGTGCCAAAGTGTAAAAAGACCTCTGGTCATTTACCAGCAAAATGGTCCGGTCTGAAAGTGGTTAATAAGACTATCTACTGTATTTGTGTTTGTCTGTGTGTGTGTGAGGATGCTTGTATGAGTGAACATGCTTGTATGTGTGTGTGTGTGAACATTCTTGTATGTGTGTGTGTGTGAGCATGCTTGTATGTGTGTGTGTGTGTGTGTGTGTGTGTGTGTGTGTGTGTGTGTACATGCTTGTATGTGCATGTGTGTGAGCATGCTTGTATGTGCATGTGTGTGAGCATGCTTGTATGTGCGTGTGTGTGAGCATGCTTGTGTGTGCGTGTGTGTGTGCATGCTTGTGTGTGCGTGTGTGTGTGTGCGTGTGTGTGTGCATGCTTGTGTGTGTGAGCATGCTTGTATGTGCATGCTTGTGTGTGCGTGTGTGTGTGTGCGTGTGTGTGTGCATGCTTGTGTGTGTGAGCATGCTTGTATGTGCATGTGTGTGAGCATGCTTGTATATGCATGTGTGTGAGCATGCTTGTGTGTGCGTGTGTGTGTGCATGCTTGTGTGTGTGTGAGCATGCTTGTGTGTGCGTGAGCATGCTTGTGTGTGTGTGTGAGCATGCTTGTATGTGCATGTGTGTGTGAGCATGCTTGTATGTGTGTGTGTGTGTGAGCATGCTTGTGTGTGTGTGTGTGTGAGCATGCTTGTATGTGCGTGTGTGAGCATGCTTGTATGTGTGTGTGTGTGAGCATGCATGTATGTGTGTGCGTGTGTGGGAGCATGCATGTATGTGTGTGAGCATGCATGTATGTGTGTGTGAGCATGCTTGTATGTGTGTGTGTGTGCGAGCATGCTTGTATGTGTGTGCGTGAGCATGCTTGTATGTGTGTGTGTGTGCATGCATGTATGTGTGTGCGTGTGTGTGAGCATGCTTGTATGTATGTGTGTGTGTGTGTGTGTGAGCATGCATGTATGTGTGTGTGTGAGCATGCATGTATGTGTGTGAGCATTAATGTATGTGTGTGTGTGTGAGCATGCTTGTATGTGTGTGAGCATGCATATATGTGTGTGAGCATTAATGTATGTGTGTGTGTGTGAGCATGCTTGTGTGTGTGTGTGAGCATGCTTGTATGTGTGCGTGTGAGCATGCTTGTGTGTGTGTGAGTGTGTGTGAGCCTGCTTGTATGTGTGTGTGTGAGCATGCTTGTATGTGTGTGTGTGTGAGAGAGCATGCATGTATTTATGTGTGTGTGTGTGTGTGTGTGTGTTCATATATGTATGTGTATGTATGCATGTGTGTGTGCATGTGTTTATAAGTGGTGGTGCATCCAAAAGGGTGCACAGGTTCCACCCCCTCTATGACCAATGGATAGATTCATGCATAGCATAGCATGAATCTATCCATGGCCACCGCTGCCACCCCCATATTTAGGTGTCTGGTCCCTTTTGGGGTGCCGGGTGCCTGAATTACAGCGGCGGGGGGTGTTTTTGCAGCACTTGATTAGAGCCATGGGCTATAATAGGCTTCAAAATAGGTGAACTGCGAGCGCCATTCTTGACGCTCACAGTCTACCCAGGTGTGTTAGAAAAGTGAATTAATATTCACTTTCCTAACACTGAACCGCCTCTCCACCAATCAGGTGTGCAGGTTTCACCCGATTGGCTGAAATAATAGACACAGCGATTGGACGCCCATCAGGAGGAGAGGACGGGAGATGAGGATGGCAGTAGCTGCATGGAGGATCCCGTTCATGGCCGTTACCCGCTGCCCCACCAAGACAGGGTAAGTGGCGGGCAGACAGTAAGCGGGCGGAGGGGATTCACAGTGGCAGCATTTGATGGGCACACCAACAGCATTTGATGTGCACAGTAGCAGCATTTGATGGGCACAGTGGCAGCATTTGATGGGTACACTGGCAGCATTTGATGGGCACAGCGGTGGCATTTTATGGGCACAACGGCAGAGTTTGATGGGCACAGTAGTGACATTTGATGGTACAGTGGTGGCATTAGATGGTACAGTGGTGGCATTTGATGGGCACAGTGGCTGTAATTGATGTTTTCTAAATCGGTTCCTTTATATGCAGCCACCCACTTGGGACTGGGCCCTGGTGTTCCACCATCGGGCTCGGAGAAAAGAGCCCTGTCCGGAGGTCGGGGGGGGCCCGCCATGGTTTCCTGCATCGGGGCCCTGAAGATTCTAGTTACGCCACTGGCAGGAGAGCCTATCTGGTCCAGCGGGAAATTAACCACCTGTATCCAGTATGCTTGTATAGTTGGACAGGACCATATGAGGTGATAGAAGGAGCCTGGGGTGTGGTCATATAGGCGGCACCCTGGGTTGTACATGGGTTTGTAACACGCTATCCTCTGAGGAGTCAGATACGTCCTATGTATAATATACAACTGTGTGAAGCGGTCTGACAGTTTGGGGGAAACTCTTTTCACATCCTCCAAAATGTTGTCCCAATCCTCATTCTCAATTACTCCAACATCCGTCTCCCCTCTAGTCATGGCGGCGGTAGCAGCCGAGACTCGATCAATCGATCGGTCTCGGCTGCCGACATCGCTGGACCCTGGGACAGGTGAGTGTCTATTTATTAAAAGTCACCAGCTGTAGCATTTATAGCTGCTGGCTTTTAATATTTTTTTTGTAGGTGGAATCCCTCTTTAATTTGATCAAAAATGGTAAAAGTGCTGAAAATAATTATAAATAATGACAATGAATAGATTATCAATACAATGAATAAATTATCAATACTGAATGGTGAGATATATGTTATATAGTGATCAAGGAAAACATATATCATAAACTTAATATAAGCATGTGACTAAAAGAAAAGTGCACACATAATGGTGATCACGTGAATTAATGGGATAAACTGATAAAAAATTGTCCTCATGAAAATCCGTGAATCTTTAATAACGGTGGAGCACCCAAACTTCCACACAAACTGACATGTGAAGAAACTCCACCAAGAGAAACACACGGCCACTTACCAGAACAAGGTTGTCCCTTACTACAGGGGGCTGTAACCCCAGCCCGGGATAATTATGGCACACAAGGGATTCTTCAGCCTCAATGGAGTGGTCCACAGATGAAACACCACAACTTAATAGCTGACTGACACCAAGAGAATTTCCCAGCTCCAAAAGGGTAGATGAGTAAATGAGAACTTGCATAGCGTAAAAAAAAACTTAATAAATTTATTAGGTATAAAAGTCAAATGGACAGTTACAATAACGAATATAAAGTCAGCATAAATGCGAGCCGGCCAGCCAGCCTCACTAACAGCCCTTGGCTTCTGGGACTAAACGTGTAGCATGTAGATGAACAGCCTTTAACCGCTTCCGGACCAGTCGCCGCAGTTATACTGTGGCAGGTTGGCTCCCCTGCACGAACTGTCGTGGCTCTTTTAGATGCCTCCAGCGGCGTGCGCAACCGAAGCGTGTCCCCGGAGCTGATGCAAGTGCCCAGTGGGCATGATGATCTCCGGCTAGGCGATTGCTTGTTACAAAATGAGAACGGGGATGTGTGTGTGTGTATGTGTAAACACACAAATCCCGGTTCTTTCAGGGGAGTAAAGACAGATGTTGTGTTTGGGACAGACACTCCCGTTCCCTACATGACTCAGCCACCCATTTTCAGGGATATTTTAACCAGAGCATACGATGCACAGAGACAAGAGAAGTCCATTTGACCAGAGAAATCCATCCAACCTCCTCTCAAGGACTCTGGAGAATCACTATACTATATACTGTAATAGAAATACTGATCAGCACAATCTGAATCTTACAGTCAAGGAAAGTGGCAGCTGGAAAAACTGTATGGATATAATTCATTAATATGAATTATGTGTAGATTGTATTAATCTCGACAGGATATCAAGCGAGACTTGATTTGTATTTACAAATCCCTTCTTTTTCTGTTTTTATTCAAAATTGTATTTTTTTTTTTTAAACAATAAATAATACTTTTGAATATATTGCTTTTTATAATTTTTTCTTTTGCCTAAAAAGTCCAATAGAACCAACACTTTTCCTTGAGGTCTTTTGTGTGAAGGTTCCTCTCTTTCCCCCTTCCCCTTTTCCCTAATAATTTTTTTTTTTTTAAATACCAAAATGAGAGCTAATTAGAGAGCAGTTTTTGGAAAATCTGCTCTATTACAGTCCAATGCAAGTTTTAGCCATTGATTCTAATGGAACAATTGTAACTTTCACAAAAAAAACTTTTTAATGCTGAGATGAAATGTATCTTTCTCTGAAATACATTTTCCTTTGCAACATTGCTGCTATTACATAACATATGTTGTTTTTAAGAATGCTAGAATGAGGAATGTTTTGGTAAATATATTTTTCTTTGTCACTTTCACTTGTTACTCTCCATCTCACAACATTTTTTACCCAAACTCACACAGGTGACTTTACAAAGCAAAAACAATACCATTGCTAATACAAATTTTAAAATGAATCACAATTTTTTGTGCTTTTTATTATTTCCAAATATTCATAATTTTAGCCCAAAAAATGTGATATGTGTACCAACATCAGAAATCAAAATGTAATTTCCAAAAATGTGAGGGTAATATCATTATTCTACACTCACCCACAAAAAAAACACACCAAATATAACAGAATAAAGCAAGAAGAATAACTCTTGAGTAATGTAATTCCATCACCTGTATGTCCAAATAAATGCAGTATTTATGTGTAGGAGGTTACCACATGTGGCTCTGTGGCTTAGAGGTCAGAACTTCTGCTTAGCATCCCTGAGTGTCTAGATTAAAATCCCAAACGTGCTGCTTCATGTAGAGCAATTGTCTCATGTCCCAGGTCCCAGAGGCGATTCAGTTCGCATTGTGCGCTATATAAGTATTTCATTCATTCATTCATTCATTCATAAGAGGGTTCCACCACCATTGTGAATCTTACCAGATTAACTATTTAGCCAAACGTATTGGGACCCTGCCCTTACGGGTTGAGGTCAGGACACTGTGCAGACTAGTCAAGTTTCTCCACCCCAAACTTGCTCATCCATGTCTTTATGGATCCTGCTTTGTGCACTGGTGCCATCCCCAAACTGTTCCCACAAATCATCCAAAATGTCTTGGTATGATGATGCCTTTAGAGTTCCCTACACTGGAACTAAGGGGCCAAGTCCAATCCCTGAAAAAGAACCCCACACCATAATCCCCCCTCCACCAAATCATTTGGACCAGTGCACAAAGCAAGGTGCAGAAAGACATAGATGAGTGATTTTGGGGTGGAGGAACTTGACTGGCCTGGACAGAGTCCTGACCTCAACACAACAGAACACCTTGAGGATGAATTAGAGCGGAGACTGTAGGTCAGGCATTCTCATCCAACATCAGTGCCTGACCTCACAAATGCACTTGGAAGAATGGTCAAACATTCCAATAGACACACTTCTAAACCTTGTGGACCGCCTTCCCAGAAGAGTTGAAGCTGTTATAACTGCAAAGGGTGGGCCAACTCAATATTGACCCCTATGGACTAATACTGGGATGCCATTACAGTTCATGTGTGTTTAAAGGCAGGTGTCACAGTACTTACCAATATATTGTATATTGCTTGTAACACTGATCATGGCTCTGGACTTAGGGCTGGTTCACAGCACACAGATGCAGCGCACATGCGAGGCTGCCTGCTGGCTAAGTGGGTAGCAGTTCTGTCTCACAGCACTGGGGTTGCTGGTTCAATTCCTGAACATGCTAATGCTTATGTTGAAGATTATATGTTCTCCCTGTGTGGGTTTCTCACCATAATCCCAAAACATGCTGGCATCCTATTTGTCTCCTGTCAAAATAGACTCTAATGTAAGAAAGTTAGTTTTAGACTTTAGATTGTAAGCTCATTGCAGCCAGGGACTGATGTTAATGCTTGTCAGCACTAATCATGCCCAGGGACATTTAAAATTGTAGGGTTTACACTGCACATGTACATACACTTAGAAAACTGTTGCTTTGTTTATGAGCATGCAAATGGACTTCGATCTCTGGCCTGTAGTTGGAGATTTGACACATATAGCCAAGGGCTAACACAGTTGCAAATAGTATTACGTGTTCTTAATCTGTAGGTACAATCACTTTAGACATACACAAAGAGACAGATTGAAAGATACTGGTGGGCGTGTACTTCTATTGGGCGTGTGTCATTGTGCTAGCAATACAACCTACCTTATATAAAGGGCTGCAGTGGGGGTTTTTTTTTTTTTTTGCAGCGCCCGCACGTCCATTGACAAATACCCAACTAGGGATATTTGCTGAAATTCTTGTGCAATTTTTCAATCAAAAGTGGGCTTATGTGGCCATGCTGTCAATGTTGTGTATTGTTCCTTTCTGACCATGCAAATATCGTTTGGAAGCATCTGCTGACCTTCTACTCTTTGATCTCATTTCTTAATCGTGTACACAGAAATGCAGCTAACAGCAGAACATGGTCACCAATGTATGTATGTGTGGGTTGTGGCCTGGTGGTGGGTGTTTTGAATAAGTGTCTTTTTTTATTATTATGTTGGAATGCTTTGTAAGAATGACTGTTAAGTATGTTTCTATAATCTTGCAGATAAAAATGTTGATGTGTTGCTCGTTATACACTGAAAGAAAAGCTGTGTCCACTCTAAGGTTTGTCAAATTTTAGATTGTAAGCTCCTATGAGTAGGGCCCTTAAAATCCAATTGCTAAATGTAGTACCATATTTCCTATCCACATTTTTTTTTTTTTTAAGCTAGTAAATGAATGTACATTTTTTTTTTTTTTTTCTGCTGGTAAAATAAAAGTATATTATTGAGCTTTGTTGTGTTTTTTTTTTCTTTTCTTTCTTTAGTTTTTGTGGTTGGTGGTTTTGGGAAAGTGCAATATCTTTCTTATTTCTATATGTATTTGTGCACCAAAAAACGAATCTCTTCGCCCTGGTTCACATTGATGCTACTTTGAAATTGTGCTACTTCACTTGAAGTAGCGCGATTTCAGGTGCTACTTGATCGACACCTGTGTGGCTTCATACACAAATGTCTATTGAAGTCACACCTGTGTGGCTTCATACACAAATGTCTATTGAAGTCGCACCTGAAATTGCCAAAAGTAGTGCAGGAACTACTTTTTCAAATCTGTGCAGTGCCACAAAATCCGTGTTGCATCGATTGGAACAGTGTCATTGCTGCCAATAGTTATGCGATTTGATCTTTCAAATCGCTCCAATGTAAACCTAGGCTTCAGCACACCTGCAAGTAAATGATAAAGGTGGAATCTTTATATCTAACAGCTGTGGATAATTGCAGGTAATGAATTCAGCTGGTGGATAGGCAGTGTTGTATGTGTCAGCTTTGGTTCATTTGGTGCGATTTGACATCATTGCAGAAACAAATTTTCTCCGTAAACCCTGTTCAATGCTTTCTTATTGGCCCAGAACACAAAGTAGTGTCCAATGATCCATACAATTTTTGGGGTACCTGCAATCCAAAACTAGACATTAGGTATCACGTATGAAGCATATGCATTTGATTTCCATCTGCCAATCCGCTAGGTTTTAGTCTTATCTAAACCAACTTTTGCCACTTCTGTTGCCGCTCCAATTCTAAAGGAATGACAGGACAGATGCAGGTTGTCTAATTGAAGAGCATGCAGACATTTCTTTAAAACTCTAGTTAATTGGAATCTGGTCAATGGAACACTGTTCTCGTGAACAAATAACAATTCATGACCAATTGGTCTAATAGTCAGATACTTATTCAATAGTTGTACTGGGCAGATTACTGGATTATTACACTTATAAAGCGTAATCCATGAGCATTTTCCTAATTGATCAGTTTTTGATCGATGTAGAAAAATACCTACACAGTGTTCACTACTTGTCACAGCTGCAAACTGAAGACCATTTCAGACTTTGTAATGGAACAAAGTTTTTCCAATAACTCAAATGAAATTGGACGTCTGTCTGTCATCACTCGAAAGGTTTGATTTTTTATAACCTTTCAGTGCTTGACATAAGGAAAAATATGTCAACAAAGAAGGAGAACCATTTAATTTCCAAAAAAATGAGATACCACATATTATTTTATTAATATGTGACAATGACATTTTTTTTCTCCATTAAGGAAAGAAAGAGACATATTTTCCTCAAAGTTTGTCCAATGTACATTCAACGAATTAAAATAAGATATCCATGAAAAACAGGCTGATGAATACCCTAACCAAGTCTTTGGTGCCAATTA
The DNA here is from genome assembly GCF_037356315.1 of Lithobates pipiens. NCBI lineage: Eukaryota > Metazoa > Chordata > Amphibia > Anura > Ranidae > Lithobates > Lithobates pipiens. The sequence continues at coordinate 156,640,839 of NW_027507791.1, read as the reverse complement.
ATTTTTTATATTGTCATAGATTACACTATGTCCCAAAGATTGCATGGGCATACTATACCTATCTTGTCTGCATTTGGGAGCAGCTTGAAAAATCGTGTCATCTGTAACCGAGAGAGAGCATCCGCTACCATGTTATCCTTACCTGGGATGTATTGTGCTTTCAACCAAATATTGAACAATAAGCATTTATTTAATACTAGATATCTTAGCAGTTTTGTAACAGGAGGAGATTTGGATGATAAGCAATTAACACTCCCCATTCATATACTAGGGTCAATTTTGGGCAAAAGCCAATTAACCTACCTGCATGTCTTTGGAGTACCTGGAGGAAACCCATGCAGGCACAGGGAGAACATGCAAACTCCAGGCAGGAAATGTCGTGGTTGAGATTTGAACCAGCAACCCTTCTTACTGCTAGGTGAGAGTGCTAACCACTACACCACTGTGCTGCCCATACAAATAAGTAGCCGATGGTTACTAAAATATTCTCCCCATATTTCAATAGCTACCACAATAAGGAATAGCTCTAATATACACTATTCTTCAATAAACCCCGATTTTTCTATCGTAAAGGCCATCTTTCTGCACACCAATGACGGTTCCATATAGCAGCAAAGCCTATTGAACCAGCTGCTTCTGTTGCTAGGCGAAATTTTTTATCAGTAACAAATTCATCCTGCAATATGGTTCTTCCATTAAAATGTTCTAAGAATTGAATCCATACAATCATGTCTTCTTTCATATCAGAAGACAAGCGAACATGAGAATATGGGTTCTTTAAACCTGCTATTAAACATTTCAATACAGAGTGTGGACCAGCACAAAAAGCGCACTCGTGTCTATATCTGCAATTAGTACCATTTACAGTGTGCATCATTAAACGCAAAACAAATACCTTTTTTGTAAGATGTTACAGGACTATTAACTCTTAAATTTTGCGGTGGACGCCCCAATGTAGGTCTTTGTGGTAACAAATGATTAAGCCATAAGCTAATATCCTTACTACCCCATGGAAGATTTTTGTGTACTGCTAATTTTTCTCTAAATTGCTCATCATAGACAAACCTATCAAATCCTCCGAAATTTTTATATGCTTCTAGAATGATGTCTATGTGGTGAAATAAACTTACGCTGCGTTCAGGATATTTTTCACAAATTGTACTGGCATAAATACAGAAGGCCTGTAGCCAGTTAATAAAATTCCTGGCCACCATCATCATCACTGTCAGATTTCTCTCTGTCATTTCTAAGAAATTCTTTACTAGAAGGAAGTAAGAATAATAAATCCATAAATTCATAATTCCAATTTTTTTCTTTAACTGCCATTGATAAATGGAAACCTAGTGGCGAGGACTGGCATGGTATACTTTCTTTTATACATGTTTCAAGAACATTTGTTTTAATAATACGTCTCTGTACAATACAACATGATCTATATTGGAATGTTCTACTGTTCCCCCCATATTGTCAGAGCTTTTGAGTACCGTAACTGATCTGGTATGTTCCAAACACTAGAAACATCATGTATATTAGAAGTATTATTCTTGGGTACATCTTTTAGAAATGCTAAAGAAGAAGCCAAATTGGAAATAGAATCAGACAAGGTAGTCATCAGATTAATATTATCTAACTCACCTTGTATTGCAGCAGGAGGCAATGACATTTCACTACTAGTGATGGACGAACGTTTCGCCCGGCGGTCGTTTCGCGGCGAATTTCCGACTTTCGCCGTCCGCGGGTTCGAACGCCTTTTTCCGTCGTTCGCCCCGGCGGACTTACGTGTTTAATGTATACAAGAACTTTAACCTTTCGTGACACGTTTATCATGTGTTACAGGACAACCAATTGAGACATGACAGCTCATGGACACTTGGACATTCCCCCTAACCTATAAATACACCCGATCCGGTGGCCATTTTACATTCTTTCTTCTGTCACTGTAGGGAAAGGATCCTGTGTGGAGTAGGGACAGAGAAAACGCTAGCTATTTGGTACACAAAAGTTCTTTTCAGGACTGGTATAGGTGTTAGGTCAGCAGCCTGAGTTTCTTTTGTCAGTTTAGATAAAGGGACAGAGCGCTGTATGCTGCTATTTTAGGGACAGCTCAGCCAGATTAGTCTTTCTTCATCATCATCATCATCATCATCATTAGCTGTTACTATCAGGTCCACAAAAGAGCTGTTCCAGCTAATCGTTCCAGCCTACTCTTTTTTGCCAATTTGTATAGGGACAGGCAGGAAGCAGTGTGTCAGGCAGTGAGGATAATTTTAAAGACTTGCTGTTACTATTAGTTCCACAAAGGTTCTTTTCAGGACTGGTATCAGTGGTACGGTAATAGGCTTGTACACGTATAATATTCTTTCTTCCAAATATAGAAAGAATATTATACTTGACTGCTGCCCTTCTGCTGCAGTCTGCTAATCATTCACAACTCACTTGTTCCACAAAGCTCTTTATCAGGACTGGTAACTTGGTCTGTCTAGGGTGCTACGGTACATAGGCTTGGGTGCGGTACAGTCTGCTGTTCTGTAAGGACCGCTATCGGTCCACAATACATAGGGTTGCCGTGCACTACTGCTGACCGCTGCCCTATACTGCAGCAGTCCTTCAGCGGTATAGGGACTGACGCACAGTCTGCTAAACACTAATACACAACCTGCTTGGTCCACAAAAGTTCTTATAAGGACTGGTAACTTGGTATAGGGTGCTACGGTACATAGGCCTGAGTGCGTTACAGTCTGCTGTTCTGTAAGGACCGCTATCGGTCCACAATACATAGGGTTGACGTGCACTACTGCTGACCGCTGCCCTATACTGCAGCAGTCCTTCAGCGGTATAGGGACTGACGCACAGTCTGCTAAACACTAACACACAACCTGCTTGGTCCACAAAAGTTCTTATAAGGACTGGTAACTTGGTATAGGGTGCTACGGTACATAGGCCTGAGTGCAGTACAGTCTGCTGTTCTGTAAGGACTGCTATCGGTCCACAATACATAGGGTTGCCGTGCACTACTGCTGACCGCTGCCCTATACTGCAGCAGTCCTTCAGCGGTATAGGGACTGACGCACAGTCTGCTAAACACTAATACACAACCTGCTTGGTCCACAAAAGTTCTTATAAGGACTGGTAACTTGGTATAGGGTGCTACGGTACATAGGCCTGAGTGCAGTACAGTCTGCTGTTCTGTAAGGACCGCTATCGGTCCACAATACATAGGGTTGCCGTGCACTACTGCTGACCGCTGCCCTATACTGCAGCAGTCCTTCATTGGTATAGGGACTGACGTACAGTCTGCTAATCACTAACACACAACCTGCTTGGTCCACAAAAGTTCTTATAAGGACTGGTAACTTGGTATAGGGTGCTACGGTACATAGGCCTGAGTGCAGTACAGTCTGCTGTTCTGTAAGGACTGCTATCGGTCCACAATACATAGGGTTGCCGTGCACTACTGCTGACCGCTGCCCTATACTGCAGCAGTCCTTCAGCGGTATAGGGACTGACGCACAGTCTGCTAAACACTAATACACAACCTGCTTGGTCCACAAAAGTTCTTATAAGGACTGGTAACTTGGTATAGGGTGCTACGGTACATAGGCCTGAGTGCAGTACAGTCTGCTGTTCTGTAAGGACCGCTATCGGTCCACAATACATAGGGTTGCCGTGCACTACTGCTGACCGCTGCCCTATACTGCAGCAGTCCTTCATTGGTATAGGGACTGACGTACAGTCTGCTAATCACTAACACACAACCTGCTTGGTCCACAAAAGTTCTTATAAGGACTGGTAACTTGGTATAGGGTGCTACGGTACATAGGCCTGAGTGCAGTACAGTCTGCTGTTCTGTAAGGACTGCTATCGGTCCACAATACATAGGGTTGCCGTGCACTACTGCTGACCGCTGCCCTATACTGCAGCAGTCCTTCAGCGGTATAGGGACTGACGCACAGTCTGCTAAACACTAATACACAACCTGCTTGGTCCACAAAAGTTCTTATAAGGACTGGTAACTTGGTATAGGGTGCTACGGTACATAGGCCTGAGTGCAGTACAGTCTGCTGTTCTGTAAGGACCGCTATCGGTCCACAATACATAGGGTTGCCGTGCACTACTGCTGACCGCTGCCCTATACTGCAGCAGTCCTTCATTGGTATAGGGACTGACGTACAGTCTGCTAATCACTAACACACAACCTGCTTGGTCCACAAAAGTTCTTATAAGGACTGGTAACTTGGTATAGGGTGCTACGGTACATAGGCCTGAGTGCGTTACAGTCTGCTGTTCTGTAAGGACCGCTATCGGTCCACAATACATAGGGTTGCCGTGCACTACTGCTGACCGCTGCCCTATACTGCAGCAGTCCTTCATTGGTATAGGGACTGACGTACAGTCTGCTAATCACTAACACACAACCTGCTTGGTCCACAAAAGTTCTTATAAGGACTGGTAACTTGGTATAGGGTGCTACGGTACATAGGCCTGAGTGCGTTACAGTCTGCTGTTCTGTAAGGACCGCTATCGGTCCACAATACATAGGGTTGCCGTGCACTACTGCTGACCGCTGCCCTATACTGCAGCAGTCCTTCAGCGGTATAGGGACTGACGCACAGTCTGCTAAACACTAACACACAACCTGCTTGGTCCACAAAAGTTTTTATAAGGACTGGTAACTTGGTATAGGGTGCTACGGTACATAGGCCTGAGTGCAGTACAGTCTGCTGTTCTGTAAGGACCGCTATCGGTCCACAATACATAGGGTTGACGTGCACTACTGCTGACCGCTGCCCTATACTGCAGCAGTCCTTCAGCGGTATAGGGACTAAGAGTTTTGTCACAGGGTGATTTAAAAAATGACAGGCAGAGGAAGAGGCAGGCCCTTCCGCAGGGGTGGTAGGGGTAGGGCAGGAGCAACAGCCTTGAGCCAAAGTGGGAAGTTGCAGAAGGTGCGTTCAATTACTTTAAAGGACGCACCAGACTTGGTTGAGTGGCTCACTCAGCCTTATTCTTCTGCACCCTCCTCATCCTCTCGATCTGCACCCTCTTCTTCACTCTCTGCTATGTGCACCCCCAAAGACACTACCACCAACAACACCACCACCACCACATACCTTCCGCTTGAGTGCAAATGGGGGCCTTCATGCTCCAGTGTTTTAATAGGGACCCCCGTATAAAAAGCATGAGGGTCAAGGACCAGTACTGGGTGGCAACGTACTTAGATCCCCGGTACAAACACAAAATGGCGGAAATGTTACCGCCGTCGCAGAGGGCTGTCAGAATGCAGCACTTCCAGGCCTTGCTTCGAGAAATGCTGCATTCTGCTTTTGCGTGCGCTGGCAGAGGAGCAATTCCCACTCCCAGAGAAGGATTTGCGGGTACCAATCCAACAGCGCCTGCAAGAAGAGGCCGGTTTGAAGATGTGTTGGTGACTTCGGATATGAGGTCATTCTTTCAGCCGACCCATCGACAGGTGTCATCCGGATCCAGCATCAGGGAACGCCTAGACCGTCAGGTGTCCGACTACATTGGGTTAACGGCCGATGTGGACGCTCTGAGGAGTGATGAACCCCTAGACTACTGGGTGGGCAGGCTTGACCTCTGGCCAGAGCTTGCCCAATTTGCAATCGAACTGTTGGCTTGCCCCTCATCCAGTGTCCTGTCCGAAAGGACGTTCAGCGCAGCAGGGGGGATTGTGACCGATAAGCGTACTCGCCTAGCTCACGACAGTGTTAACTACCTCACATTTCTAAAAATGAATGAGGCATGGATCTCGGAGGAATTCAACACATGTGATCAGTAGACCATGTATATGTCTATAAACAATTTTTGGAATCAAGCACACAGACCTTCTTAATTCATTTGGCTCACTTCCCTGACCCAAAAAAGCACACCGTACTATATGCCCCTACCCTCCTCTTTGAAGAGGTTGAGCGGTGTCATATTTCTACTGGGGCTGCTTATTATGAGGGGTTCCCACCATCCCTGTGCTGTGCTGACTTCCTCCTGGGTGTTCTTATTATGAGGGGCTCCCACCATCCCTGTGCTGTGCTGACTTCCTCCTGGGGGTTCTTATTATGAGGGGATCACACCATCCCTGTGCTGTGCTGACTTCCTCCTGGGGCTGCTTACGGTGCTGCTGTCAGCGCTGTATGTCACGGAGCTGCTGTCAGCGCTGTATGTCACGGAGCTGCTGTCAGCGCTGTATGTCACGGAGCTGCTGTCAGCGCTGTATGTCACGGAGCTGCTGTCAGCGCTGTATGTCACGGAGCTGCTGTCAGCGCTGTATGTCACGGAGCTGCTGTCAGCGCTGTATGTCACGGAGCTGCTGTCAGCGCTGTATGTCACGGAGCTGCTGTCAGCGCTGTATGTCACGGTGCTGCTGTCAGCGCTGTATGTCACGGAGCTGCTGTCAGCGCTGTATGTCACGGAGCTGCTGTCAGTGCTGTATGTCACGGAGCTGCTGTCAGCGCTGTATGTCACGGAGCTGCTGTCAGCGCTGTATGTCACGGAGCTGCTGTCAGCGCTGTATGTCACGGTGCTGCTGTCAGCGCTGTATGTCACGGAGCTGCTGTCAGCGCTGTATGTCACGGAGCTGCTGTCAGTGCTGTATGTCACGGAGCTGCTGTCAGCGCTGTATGTCACGGAGCTGCTGTCAGCGCTGTATGTCACGGAGCTGCTGTCAGCGCTGTATGTCACGGTGCTGCTGTCAGCGCTGTATGTCACGGAGCTGCTGTCAGCGCTGTATGTCACGGAGCTGCTGTCAGCGCTGTATGTCACGGAGCTGCTGTCAGCGCTGTATGTCACGGAGCTGCTGTCAGCGCTGTATGTCACGGAGCTGCTGTCAGCGCTGTATGTCACGGTGCTGATGTCAGTGCTCTGTATTACGGTGCTGCTGTCAGTGCTCTGTATCTCCTGCACCCTCTTGTTTGCCTACCCTGGTCCCTGACCTTCCCTCTCCTCCATTGCCTTCATTAGCTCCATAGTCCTGAATTGTCAGAACAATTTCCCAAATAAAAAAAAAATGCTTGTAGTTATCGATCCCAAATTCACCTCATACATGTATTATGCTATTGTCCAGGTGGTGGGACTACGTGCTACCCCCTAATAATTACCCCGTGGCCGCAAATTCGACCTAAAGGTTTGCGAAATTCGCCTCCCATTGAAGTCAATGGAGCCCGCGGCGAACGGTCGTTTTCGCGAACGTTTGTGTCCGTTCGCGTTTCGCGTTCGCGAAACGTCCCGTCGGAAGTTCGTCCATCACTATTCACTACTATTGTACACTTCAGTGTTGCCTCTTGCTGCTGTTTGCTCTGAGCTATGTGTTGTTTCCTCTCTGCTGTGCCTGACACTATTGCAGCTGCTGCTTGCCCTATCATTGCTTTTATTAGGTTGCCTAGATAACTTCTCTGCATGACTTGTCGATAGACTCCGGCTCCTCTTCATTTTGTTCACGCCTCTTGTGACTTCATTCCCTTTCAGCCGCGCTCCCCGAGAAAACGACCTCTTCGCTGCTGTACTGCTCTTTGCCACTGGGGGGCTATACGGCTTTGCTCTTTCTCTTCTCCCTGGAGGATACAATGGGTCTTTCAGCCTCCTCTTGACCTCGACGCACTGGAACCTGAAGGAGGGGAACTTCTTCCTGCGCCATGTCTGCTGCTGCTTCCTCCATCCAGCTGCTGGCACCACTTCTGTCTGGTCCATTTAGGCTCACTGTTAGGGACAAATCCTCCGCCTCCAGCCCTGTAGGTGAAGCAAGGCATTGGCGCAGCCACTCTTCTCCTCCTTCATGTCCAGCTCTTTCTATTAGCTGGCGTAGCAGGGTCTTCATGTCACCTCAGGAGATAGTGATAAAGAGCTCAGTAATATAGCTCCTCCGCAGAGCTCCGCCGCTGATAACCTCCTGAGGTCACTGGTAGTTATTCCCTGAAGGAACCCCCTATATATAGGGTTCCCTAGGCTTCCAGAAGCTTCTATGGCTAGTTTACAGGTCTCAAGGATCCCCCCTTCACCTGTTTCAAGGTACCCTGACCTACTTTTCAAAGGGGGGCCTTGAAACCTTTTTCAGCTGCCACTGTCCCATTACAAAAGGGGCCGGGGGGACTTGAAACCCCCTATCCCTTTTCTTTCAAATTCTCAATGATAACCATTCATATCTGTGCAACTTCAAAGTAATCTCTGTACTATGGAAAAAGGATTGAATAGATGAGTTGATCAAAAACAGGGTGGTACCACATCCCAAAATGTATGAGTTTTAAAGATAAAGGGGAAGGAGTAAAGGGGCTGGAGGGTAACCAACCCCCGGGACTTTTAAACGGTACCAATTATAAAGGCAGAACAGTCACATGCTAATAATAGAATGAATAAAGTTTTATTTAAAGTACAAATACATATTAAAAACCATTAATAGAAAAAGTTTGAACACACATATCAAATACTACAGTACAAAACTGGTACAGAATCACAAATATCCATACATGTTACCAATTTGTAAAAAAAAATGCTGCATTTTTCTCTACATGTTTCGCTCTCTTGAGCTTCCTCAGGATATTGCAGCGTTTAAAATTAAAAACTGAAAAATAAAATAACAACAGAGTAAATAAATTGCCAATAAATTCCAAAGCATTTTTATCAGACAAAAATTATATACATAGTGTTTGATGTCTGTTAATCAGATTTATAGTCTGAAACCGATAAAGGTTTCTAATCAAAGTATGTATCAATGTTTAATGAATATCAATTCAAGGACATACATTATTAGTAAATATATTGAGTATGTACTGACACGTTCAACATAAAAAATATCCATTTCTTGTTCAAGCAAGAGCACTAAACAAGACAAAACAATCTAGTTACAACAATGGCCGTCTTACCCAGTGGGTCATAGGTTCATGCTTGTTGAGAAAGAATCTATTGAGCTGATTTTTATAAATAAAGATAACCAAATGAAACTACGCCACATAAGAGCATTGGCAGTCCCCGGCAATCTGCAGAGGCACAAGATAATTTTGAATGAGCAAAGAATGTAAGTTTAGGTGTAAAAAATTGTATCTGAGAAGGCAAATATTGATCGTATGAGAACATACCTGGAGGATGACAACAATATAATATATAGAGCCAATGCAAGCTGGTAGGGGCAATGTGCCTTTACATATCTGGGTGTTGTCAGATTGAGCTTGAAATTGAATCCTCTGAATATGTGGGTAGCCTATGATTGATCGTTACAGCACTTTCTCCTTTCTGTGCAAGGTACATTTACAATTTCATTAGAACACAATTTGAGAAGATTCGTATATAAACTTTTCAAAAATAAAAAAATTGTTTAGTTGCATGGGACCTCTCTTTTGGTCTCTTTGAACTCATACTATATGCTTACAAAAAAATCCTTTTGCCCTTAATCCCTATAGGCTACCCACATATTCAGAGGATTCAATTTCAAGCTCAATCTGCGCAAAGAGACGTACCTGCCGCAAGCTCCGTGACTGTGCACGCGGGACCCAGGGACTCGATGTCCACCGGTGTCCCGTGGTCGTGTCACAGAGCTGCAGAACAGGGAGATGCCTTTGTAAACAAGGCATTTCCCTATTCGACCTTGTGAAAGGACCCTGATCTACTGTTTCCTGTCTTCGGGAGCAGTGATCAATGTCATGTCACTGGTAGCCCAGCCCCCACACAGGTAGAATCACTCCCTAGGACACACTTACCCCCTTGATCGCCCCCTGGTGTTTAACCCCTTCCCTGCCAGTGTCATTTACACAGTAATCAGTGCATTTTTATAGCATTGATCGCTGTATAAATGACAATGGTCGCAAAATAGCATCAAAAGTGTCCAATGTTTCCACCATTATGTCGCAGTCACGGGAAAAATCACAGATCACCGCCATTTCTAATAAAATAAAAAATATTGATAAAAATGCCATAAATCTATCCCCTATTTTGTAGACAGTATAACTTTTGCACAAATCAATCAATATGCGCTTATTGCGATTTTTTTTAACAAGAATATGTAGAAGAATACATATTGGCTAAACTGGGGAAAAAAATTTTTTTTTTATCTATTTTTGGGGGATATTTATTATAGCAAAAAGTAAAAAAAATTGCTTTTTTGTCAAAATTGTCACTGTTTTTTGGTTTATCCCCTTCCAGATGTGCGTACTCGGCTTCCAGGGGTTATAACGGGATGATGCCCGCAGCTGCATCATCCCGGTACTGATTTTTAGAGCTGGCAATCGGCTTTACAGCCATAACAACTGATGTGGCTGAAAGCTGTTATGCCGGAGGAGCGGGAGGGGATGTCCCCCCCCTCCCACTGCCTCCACCCGCTCTTACCGGGGCTCCCGTTCAATTGGGAGCACCAATGAACAATCCGGCGCTTCTAGCGGCTAGGAAGGGACTGGAATGAAGCCGTAAACAAGGAAGCAGTGTCATGACGTCACTTTCCATTTACTCGGCTGCCAATGGCGCCGGATTTAAAAATATATACAGTATTCAGAATCGCCGAAAATGGCGATCTGAATATTTTGAAGTGTAAAGGAGGGATCAGGGGTCTTTTAGACCCCCGATCCCTCCATAAAGAGTACCTGTCACCACCTATTACTGTCATAAGGGATGTTTACATTCCTTGTGACAGCAATAAAAGTGATAAAAAAAACGTTTTGTTTTTTTTTAGACCTCCTCTGTAACTCTAACCTGGTAACCGGAAACATTTTTTAAAGCGTCGCCTATTGAGATTTTTAGGTAACGTAGTTTGTCGTCATTCCACGAGTGCATGCAATTATAAAGCGTGACATGTTTGGTATCTATTTACTCTGCGTAACATTATCTTTCACATTATGCAAAACAAAGTTGGGCTGATTTTACTGTTTTCGTTTTTTTTAAATTCATGAAAGTGTCCCTTTTCCCAAAAAGTGGCATTTAAAACACCGCTGCACAAATGCCATGTAACATAAAATATTGCAACAATTGCCGTTTTATTCTCTAGAGTCTCTGCTAAAAATATATATATAATGTTTGGGGGTTTTTTCTGAAAAAAATATGGATTTTAACTTGTAAACACCAAATGTCAAAAATAGGCTTAGTCATGAAAGGGTTAAAGAGCAAAAAAAAAACAACAACACATTGGTGATAAAATGACACCAAAAGAAAACTCTATTTGCGGGAAAAAAAAGGCTGTTAATTTTGTTAAGTAGCCACATCGCACAACCGCGCAATTGTCAGTTAAAGTGACGCAGTGCCAAATTGCAAAATATGGCCCGGTCATTGGGCAGCCAAATGGTCCAGGGCTGAAGTGGTTAACATGGTTTCCTATGGTACTAGTTCATATCTATGCATTTTGTGGGCAGTGCATTTTTGGAAATGGTTGGGGACTTTTTTGACACGATTTGTGGGTAAAATAGATTTCAATGGACCCGCATCAGAAACGCAACTGTTGCGTTTGTGATGTGATTTTTGATGTGTTTTGTGGTTATTATTTTAATACTGTATATAGGGGGCTGGGAAAAAAAATGCCATCCAAGAACATCGCAAAAAACTGCATGGGGTCCCCCCTGGTCGATACTAGACCCTTTGGGTCTGGTATGACTATTAAGGGGAACCCGGCATCAAAATATAAAAAAATTGCATGGTGGCCCCCCCAAGATCCAGGTCTGGTATGGATTTTAAGGGAAACCCCCCATGGCGACAAGGGCCTCATCCCCACAACCCTTGCCCGGTGGTTGTGGGGGTCTGCAGGCGGGGGGTTTATCAGAATCTGGAAGCCCCCTTTAACAAGGGGACCCCAAGATCCCACCCCCATGTAAACAAATGTACCCCTACAATTTCACAAAAAGTGTGAAAATGTTAAAAAAGACAATATCCAGTTTTTGACAATTCCTTTATTAGTGTCTTCTTTTTTCCCTGCTTCTTCCATCTTCTTCTGGTCCTCCTTCGATTTTCTTCCTCCATCTTCTTCTTCCCCCGCTTCTTCTTTCCATTAAGGCAGATTGTCTGGAGGACAAAGTGGGGAAGGAGAAGTCGGAGGAGAAGACTGGAGGAAGATGCCGGAGGAGAAGACCGGAGGAAGAAGCAGAGGAAGATAGAGGAAGACGTGGGGGAAGAAAAAGACAGAAGGAGGACCAGAAGAAGATGGAGGTACATTAATAAAGGGATTGTCTTTTTTAACATTTTTGACACAGTTTTTTTTAAATGGTAGGGGGACATTTGTACCCCATTACCAATTCACATGGGGGGTGGGATCTGGTGGTCCCCTTGTTAAAGGGGGCTTCCATATTCCGGTAAGCCCCCCACCCGCAGACCCCCACAACCACCTGGCAAGGGTTGTGGGGATGAGGCCCTTATCCCCATCAACATGGGGACATCCTCCCCATGTTGAAGGCTTTCGGCTTTGTATGGTTCAGGAAGGGGTTGGCCGCTCTCTCACCCCCCCCTCTTTTCCTGCGGTCTGCCAGGTTGCGTGCTCGGATAAGGGTCTGGTCCAGAATTTGGGGGGACCCCCGCACATTTTTTTTCAATTTTGGTTCAGGGTTCCCCTTTAATATTCATACCAGACTCAAAGGGTCTGGTAATGGACTATGGGGAAATCCAATGCCGTTTTTTTCAATGACTTTTATGTGTATTGCAGAGATCTGACAATTCATTAATAGCCGCGAGTACTTTTGAATAGGGATGGGCTATTTGTTCAAGTCGAACATTGGCTGTTCAGCCATTTGGCAAATAGCAAACAATTTGGGGTTTTCGCAGCAAATTTGAAAAGCCATGGAACACCCTTTAAAAGTCTATGGGAGAAATATAAAGTGCTAATTTTAAAGGTTAATATGCAAGTTATTGTCATAAAAAGGGTTTGGGGACCCAGCTCCTGCCCCAGGGGACATGTATCAATGCAAAAAAAAGTTTTAAAAATGTCAGTTTTTTCAGGAGCAGAGATTTTAATAATGCTTAAAGTGAAACAATAAAAGTGGAATATTCCTTTAATATTCGTACCCGGGGGTGTCTATAGTATGCCTGTAAAGTAGCACGTTTCCCGTGTTTATTACAGTCTGAGAGCAAAATGACATTTCTAAAGGAAAAAAAGTAATTTAAAAGTACTGCCCTGTTTCCCCGAAAATAAGACCTAGCGTGATTGTCAGTGATGGCTGCAATATAAGCCCTATCCCCCCAAATAAGCCCTACCCTGAAAATAAGACCTACAAGGACTTTAACTAGGGCTTATTTGGGGGTAGGGATTATATTTCAGTCATCACCGACAATCACGCTAGGTTTTATTTTGGGGGGAAACCGGGTAGCGCTAGTGCCGGCTATTAATGAATTGTCAGTAAAGTCATTGAAAAAAAAATGCGTGGGGGTCCCCCAAAATTCCATTACAAGGCCCTTCAGGTATGGTATGGATATTAAGGGGAATTCCGCGCCAACATTTTAAAAGAAAATGGTGTGGGGTTCCCCCTAAAAATCTATACCAGACCCTTCAGGTCTGGTATGGATTTTAAGGGGAACTCCACGACAAAATAAAAAAAAATAATGGCATGGGGTTCCCCCAAAAATCCACACCAGACCCTTATCCCAGCACTCAACCTGGCAGGGGGGATGAGAGAGCACCCCCCTCCTGAACTGTACTAGGCCACATGCCCTCAACATAGGGAGGATGTCCCCATGTTGATGGGGACAAGGGCCTCATCCCCACAACCCTTGACCGGTGGTTGTGGGGGTCTGCGGGCAGGGGGCTTATCAGAATCTGGAAGCCCCCTTTAACAAAGGGGACCCCCAGATCCCGCCCCCCATGTGAATTGGTAAGGGGTACATTGTACCCCTACCATTTCACAAAAAGAAAGTGTCATAATGTTAAAAAAACCACAGTAGACAGCTTGGGACAAATCCTTTATTAACCATTTGCTTAGTGGACACTTAAACCCCCCCTCTGCCCAGACCAATTTTCAGCTTTTGGCGCTGACGCACTTTGAATGAAAATTTGCCGGTCATACAACACTGTACCCAAATGAAATTTTTAGCATTTTTTTCCGACCCATAGAGCTTTCTTTTGGTTGTATTTAATCACGGCTGGGTTTTTTTTTTTTTTTTTTTTAAATCATGTTAAATAGTTTGTTATAAAATTTTACAAACAGGTAATTTTTCTGCTTCATTAATATGTGCTGATGAGGCGGCATTGGTGGGCACTGATAGGCTGCACTGATAGGCTAAACTGATGGGCACTAATAGGCACAGTTAAGGCTGCACTGATAGGCACAGATAAGGTGGCACTGATGGAGACAGATAAATTGATACTGATGGGCACAGATAAGGCGGCACTGATGGCCACTGATGAGATGCACTGATGGGCCCTGATGGGTGGCACGGATGGGCACTGATAGGTACCAGATAGATGGCACTGATGGTCACTGATAGTCTGCACTGATAGGTGGCACTGATGTGCAGCAGCACTGTCCAGGCACTAATAGGTGGCAAAATAGGTGAGTTGGAAGCTATGGTGCATGAGGAGAGCTATGATGTAATCGGTATTGCTAAAACTTGGCTTCAATCCTCACATGACTGGGCTATTAATATTCCTGGCTATGCACTCTTTCAGAGAGGCAGGGTAAAAAGGAAAGGTGGCGGGGTCTGTCTCTATGTGAGAAATGATCTCAAAGCAAGTTTGAAAGAGGACCTGGTGGATGGAGAGTGTGATGAGTCTGAAGCATTAGGGGTGGAACTGCATTTAGATGGGTGTAGTTCAAAGTTAATCGTTGGAGTTTGTTATAGACCACCCAATGTTAATGAGGAGGTGGAGACTCAGCTCCTTGCACAGATGGAAAGGGCTGCAAGGGCTGGGACAGTGATAATAATGGGGGAGTTTAACTACCCAGAAATTGACTGGAGTAATGGCACTGCTGGGACAGTTAAAGGGCAAAAAATGATAAACCTATTACATGACAATTTTATGGTCCAGTTTATTGAGGCCCCAACTAGGAATGAAGCTCTGTTGGACCTGGTAATCTCAAACCATGCAGAGCTTATTACTAATGTCCAGATAAAGGAACACCTGGCTAGCAGTGATCATAACATGATTTCCTTTGATGTTAGCGCTAAACAAGAAATACATACAGGTAAGATAAAAACACTTAACTTCAAGAGAGCAAATTTTCCAAGGATGAGGGCTGCTCTCCAGGACTTAGACTGGGAGAGAATATTTGCTTCAATGGGCACAGAACAGAAATGGGAATTCTTCAAAAAGACTGTTTGGGACCTTACTGCAAAGTATATTCCCATGGGCAATAAGTTTAAAAGGCTAAAAACAAAACCTATGTGGCTCACAGCCAAAGTTAAAAAAGCTATAAACTATAAGAGAAGAGCCTTTAAAAAATATAAAAATGAAGGATCACTAGTGACATTTAAATGTTACAAAGAATTTAACAGAATATGTAAAAAGGAAATCAAGGATGCAAAAATTCAAAATGAACGACAGATTGCAAAAAATAGTAGGACAAACCCCAAAAAATTCTTCAAATATATTAATAGTAAAAAGGTCAAGTCTGAGCATGTAGGCCCTTTACAAAATAATCTAGAGTTGGTGACTGGGGACAAAGAGAAGGCTAATTTATTAAATACTTTCTTCAGCTCTGTGTACACAAAAGAGCATGGGGGAGCGCATGTCCATAATGGGGGTGATAGTGACACAGCCCCAAATGATCCACAATGGCTCAAAAGTGATATGGTCCAGAAATATTTAGACAGAATAAAGGTGGATAAAGCACCTGGCCCTGATGGCATCCACCCACGGATCCTAAAAGAATTGAGCTCTGTAATTTCAGAGCCATTGTATCTAATTTTTAGGGACTCATTAATGATGGGAATAGTCCCACTGGATTGGCGCAGGGCGAACGTGGTGCCTATATTTAAAAAGGGATCAAAGTCTTTACCAAGTAACTATAGACCTGTTAGCTTAACTTCTATAGTTGGGAAGATACTGGAGGGATTGATAAAAGACCACATCGACGAGTTCTTGCTGAACAAAAACACTTTAAGCAACAGACAACATGGATTCATGAAAGACAGAAGTTGTCAGACAAATCTGATTTCTTTTTATGAGGAGGTAAGTAAAACCTTGGACAGAGGGGTGGCGGTGGACGTGGTATACTTGGATTTTGCAAAAGCGTTCGATACAGTTCCCCACACACGGCTCATGTGTAAGGTAAAGTCTACAGGTTTGGAAATATCAGTTTGTAAATGGATAGAAAATTGGCTAAAAGACAGAATTCAGAGAGTAGTGATTAATGATTCTTACTCTGAATGGTCTAAGGTTATCAGTGGTGTACCCCAAGGTTCAGTGCTGGGACCCTTACTTTTTAACATCTTTATAAATGATATTGGGTCTGGGATCAAAAGTAACATTTCTGTCTTTGCAGATGACACCAAGATATGCAGTGGAATAACCTCCTTACAGGATGTCTCCAATTTACAAGCCGACCTCAATACACTGTCTAATTGGGCGACTATGTGGCAGATGAGGTTTAATGTTGATAAATGTAAAATTATGCACTTGGGGGCTAAGAATATGCATGCATCATACATGCTAGGGGGAGTACAACTGGGGGAATCCATAGTGGAGAAGGATCTGGGGGTTTTGGTAGATCATAAGCTCAATAATAGCATGCAATGCCAAGCTGCTGTTTCCAAAGCGAGCAAAGTCCTTTCTTGTATTAAGAGAGGTATGGACTCCAGAGAGAGAGATATCATTTTTGCCCCTGTTCAAATCATTAGTAAGACCTCACCTGGAATATGCAGTTCAGTTTTGGGCACCAGTTCTCAAAAAGGATATCGGGGAACTGGAGAAAGTGCAGAGAAGGGCAACCAAACTGATAAGAGGCATGAAGGAACTCAGCTATGAGGAAAGATTAGAGGAACTGAATTTATTCACTCTTGAGAAGAGGAGAATAAGGGGGGATATGATCAACATGTTCAAATATATTAGGGGTCCATATAGTGAACTTGGTGTTGAGTTGTTCTCTGTACAGTCAACCCAGAGGACAAGGGGGCACTCTTTACGTCTAGAGGAAAAGAGATTTCATCTTCAAGTACGGAAAGGTTTCTTCACAGTTAGAGCTGTGAAAATGTGGAATAGACTCCCGCCAGAGGTGGTTCTGGCCAGCTCAGTAGATTGCTTTAAGTAAGGCCTGGATACTTTCCTGAATGTACATAATATAACTGGGTACTAACATAGGTAAAGTTGATCCAGGAAAAATCCGATCTCCTCTTGGGGGATCAGGAAGGAATTTTTTTCCCCTGCTGTAGCAAATTGGAGCATGCTCTGCTGGGGTTTTTTTTCGTCTTCCTCTGGATCAATTGTGGGCATAAAATTGGGTACTTGGATTGTACGATTATTTTTTATTTTATTTATTTGTTTTTAAGGTTGAACTGGATGGACTTGTGTCTTTTTTCAACCTAACTAACTGTGTAACTATGTAACTATGTAACTGTGGGCACTGACAGGTGGCACTGTGGGCACTGACAGGTGGCACTGGTGGGCACTGACAGGTGGCACTGGTGGGCACTAGTAGGCGGCACTTGTAGGGGCACAGGTGAGCACTGAGGAGCTGGGGCACATCGCAGTGATCAGGACTGATGCCCCGCTCACTGCCGCCGGAGATCACCTTTTTTTTTCTCCTCACGCTGTCAGCACGAGGAGAATAGCCGATTACTGGCTGTGTTGATATCACATGATTAGCTGTCATTGGCTGACAGCTGAGCACGTGGTAAGGGGTCAGGATCAACCCCTTACTCTGATCTGTGATCCAATGAGTCTCATAGGGGGCGCGCAGGCCGCTCGTGCAGGGGACGACGTCAATAGACATAGTCCCGGCAATGCAGGTCCGCACTGTAGCCGTCATTCGGCTATAGCAAGGATCTCTAGGGATTAAAAATAAAAAGAATGGATTACAGCGATGTAATCCAATAAATCCATGCTCCTACTCCAACGATGTAATCCAATTCTCGATCTCCAACGATGGATGATCTCCAGTGAAGAACACACGCACACACACACATCCGAATACTATAGTCCACGTGAAAAGTGATATTCAGTGTCCACTGTATTTATTTGCTCATTCACCACACCATCTGTGATCGTGAAAACCCCCGTTGTGGGTGCACTCACCTGCTCATAAGCCTCACACTCACGTGTTTGGCAAAACAAGCTTTATATCCTCTAGATGGATGCCCACTGTATACCACCGGACTTGCGAAGCTCACATATCTTGATCCCTTCTCATCAAGTCATATGTAAATATACCCATCAAGAGCCAGGGTCAGGATCGCCCATCTGCAGGCATAACCAACACTTCCGGGTCTGACATCCGCAGACTCAGACCTGGAAGTGTTGGACTATAGTATTCAGATTTTATTTATTCGGACTGATATAATTGTATTTGTTGATTCACTGATTTTGATGTACTTTAATTAATTTAGAGTACCTATATTTAGATTGTTTAATATATTTTTTATTTATATATTTTTTTGCACTGTAATATTTTGGGTAATTATCAAGGTATATATACTTTTTTGGGATATTTATATACATATATTTGCATGGTTAGCACTTTTTATATATATTTACGGGCATACATGTGAATGTTATTGTTATCTTTATTTTTATTTTTAGGCAGGGTGAGGTTAAGCATTCACCTATTGAGCGCTACGTGTCACATAATTTTTAGTTTTTTTGAGAATTATTCACTGATTTGTACAAATCTTAATGAGCTTTATAATATAATTTTCCAATATAAGCTTTATGTGCACTCTATAAAACATTATTGTTCTACACAGTACCAGTGTTCAACTGAAAAAAGGCTTCAATCTCAGAGCTCCTTGTAGCTGCAATTGTTAAAAATTGAAGTATTCAAATCTCCTGTTCAAGCTGTGAGGAGAGCTAGTCATTAAATCCCTTGTGGTTGGGGCATGATCAGTCCACATGATGATGCCATTTGGATTTTAGCAACCGATTGAAGGATATATTTTATACAAGGAATAGATCTATTCTTGGATAATCCTGAGAGGAGGAATAGAACATATAGTCCTCTTCCGAGTCATAGAAACATCAGCAAACATCAAAAAAGTCTTCTGAGTTGAGGAGAGAGCATAGGGCAGTATTTGAAGAGTCTAATGTAGGGTCAATAATTTAATTAAAGTCCCCACAGATTATTACGTTTTTACACTTATACAGGAGTATTTTATTCATTAGATGTATAGAATTTTTTGATGCATGTTGGGTCATATAGGTTAACAATAGTAAGCTTTTGCGTGATAAGAACAGGGAAATGGCACTGATAGGAGGTGATCTAATATCACCTCTGATAAACGGGAAAAATTCAACAGAATCGAGTATATATTACTACAACCCTGGTGGAAATAACATCTAATTTCCAACCAAATTTGAAATGTATTGCATTAACCACTTCAATACCAGGCACTTAAACACCTTCCTACCCAGACAAATTTTGAGCTTTCAGAGCTGTCACACTTTGAATGACAATTGCACGGTCATGCTACACTGTACCCAAATTAAATTTTTAGCATTTTTTTCCCATAAATAGAGCTTTCTTTTGGTGGTATTTGATCACCTCTATGGTTTTTATTTTTTCCTAAACAACGGGCACTGATAAGGCGGCACTGATGGGCACCAATGAGGTGGCACCAATGTAGTGGCACTGATGAGATGGCATTGATGGGCACTGATATGTGGCACTGATAGGCGGCACTGATGGGCACTGATAGGTAGCACTGATGGGTGACACGGATGGGCACTGATAGGTGGCACAAATTGGCACTGATAGCTGCCAAAGATTGGCATGGATAGGCGGCATGGATGGGCATGGATAGGCGGCACAGATGAGCATGGATAGGCACTGATAGGCGGCATGGATGAGACTGACAATAGATCCACTTGAATGGACTTTTTTTTTTAAAACTCAAACAATTGAACAGTCTTTCAACTTGGGATCAGAGGGTTGGAAAGGAAATTCAGGTACTCTTAGTATAAGGTGACCAGATTTTTTTTTTGCAAGTAATTGCAGCAATCAGTGACTCATAGTGGGACTGCGATATTGCGGTTGACAAATTGGACACTGATGCCCTGTACACACGACCTGTTTTATCTGGCGGAATAAACTCCGAAGGTTTTTCCGACTGAGTTCCTCTGAAACTGTCTTGCCTACACATGATCACACCAAAGTCCGACGGTCTAGAACGCGGTGACGTACAACACGGGACTAGAAATAGGAAGTTCAATAGCCAGTAGCTTCTGTCTCGTACTTGCTTCAGAGCAAGCGTCGTTTTTGGTCCATCGGAACAGCATACAGACGAGTGGTTTTTCCTGATAGGAATTGGTTCCATTGGATATATTTAAAACATGTTCTATTTCTGGGTCCGTCAGAATTTTTCCCCCCCCAAAAAAAAAAAAGTCAGACGAGGCTCACACACGATTGGAATATCCGATGAAAAGATTCTGTCTGACTTTTTCTGTCGGACATTCCGCTCGTGTGTACGCGGCATTAGTGATACTTTTGACACTTTGTGGGAACCAGTGACACTAATACAGTGATCAGTGCTAAAAATATGTACTGTCACTGTACTAATGACAATGGCTTGGAAGGGGATAACATCTAGGGCAATCAATGGGTTAAATGTGTGCCTAATGCCGCGTACACACGATCAAACAAGCGGGTGGAAAAGTCCGGCAAACTCAAGTCCGCCGGACAATCCCCCTGTGTGTAGCCTCCGGCATACTTTTTTGACCCGAAAGTATGGCGGACTTAGAAAGTCGTTTTGCACTCCAATCTTCCCGCCGGACTCGCATTTCGGCGGACAATCCGGCCGTGTGTGTGCCGTACTTTTGAAATGAACAGACTTTTCCCGCCTGGAGAAAAGTCCGCTCATTCGAGCGGGTCTCCAGGTAGGCGGGGCCAGCGAAGGAGACGTCGCTGGCCCCGCCACCTGGTATGGACTTAAAGCGGAACCCCAACGCCGAAAAAAATCAGCGTGGGGGTTCCCCCCAGGTCCACATCAGACCCTTGTCCGAGCAGGCTACCCGGCCGGCCAGGAAAGGGGGGCGAGCGAGTGCCCCCCCTGAGCCGTACCAGGCTGCATGCCCTCAACATGGGGGTATCTTGGGGAAGGGGGGCCGTGCGGCCCCCCACCCCAAAGCACCTTGTCCCCATGTTGATGAGGACAAGGGCCTCTTCCCGACAACCCTGGCCATTGGTTGTCGGGGTCTGCGGGCGGGGGGCTTATCAGAATCCGGAAGCCCCCTTTAGTAAGGGGGCCCCCGGATACTGGCCCCCCACCCCATGCGGAGGAGCCCGGCTTTCTTCCTCACTGCCCTCTCTTCTTCCGACTTCGGGGGTCTTGTCCCCCTCTTCGGTTCTTCTGCCGGGCCACTGTGCCTTCTTATAGCTATTTTACAGGCGGTGGCCCGTTCTTCTGTCGCCGCCGCCACCGCCTTCCGTTCTTCTTCTTCTTCTCCTGGAGATGTTGACTCGACGCTCTCTGCGGCCGCAGTGCCAGGGATGCGCTGCACGGCGACTTATATAGGGACAAGGGGCGGGGTCATCGGTCGATGTCACATGGGTTGATGTCACATGGTGACCCCGCCCCCTTATGATGCCACAGTCCTGGAGGATGCTGGGACTGTCGCCATGTGACATCAACCCATTTGACATCAACCCATGTGACATTAACCCATGTGACATCAACCGATGACCCCGCCCCTTGTCCCTATATAAGTCGCCACGCAGCGCGTCCCTGGCATTGCGGTAGGCGGCGGCTGTGGCGACAGAAGACCACCGCCTGTAAAAGAGCTATAAGAAGGCGCGGTGGCCCGACAGAAGAACCGAAGAGGGGGACAAGACCCCCGAAGTCGGAAGAAGAGGGGGCGGCGAGGAAGAAAGGCAGGCTCCTCCGCTAGCAAAAGAGCTACAAGAAGATAGCGGAGGAGTCCGGCGAGAAGACCCCCGAAGACGGAAGACCCCCGGAGCTGTGCAATAAACTATTTTATCTTGTGTGTTGTGTTTTTTTTGTACTTTATTTTACAGGTGAATGGGTAGGGGTACATTGTACCCCATACTCATTCACATAGGGTGGGGGGCCGGTATCCGGGGGCCCCTTTACTAAAGGGGGCTTCCGGATTCCGATAAGCCCCCCGCCCACATACCCCGACAACCAACGGCCAGGGTTGTTGGGAAGAGGCCCTTGTCCTCATCAACATGGGGAAAAGGTGCTTTTGGGTGGGGGGGCCACGCGGCCCCCCTTCCCCAAGGTACCCCCCATGTTGATGGCACGCGGCCTGGTACGGCTCAGGAGGGGGGGCGCTCGCTCGCCCCCCTTTCCTGGCCGGCCGGGTAGCGTGCTCGGACAAGGGTCTAATGTGGACCTGGGGGGAACCCCCACGCCGATCTTTTTCGGTGTTGGGGTTCCCCTTTAAGTTCATTCCAGGTAGGCGGGGCCAGCGAAGGAGACGTCACTGGCCCCGCCTACCTGGAGACCCGCTCAAATGAGCGGACTTTTCTCCAGGCGGGAAAAGTCTGTTTATTTCAAAAGTACGGGGGACTGGCACACACACGGCCGGATTGTCCACCGAAATACGAGTCCGGCGGGAAGATTGGAGTGCAAAACTACTTTCTAAGTCCGCTGTACTTTCGGGTCAAAAAAGTATGCCGGAGGCTACACACGGGGGGGATTGTCCGGCGGACTTGAGTTTGCCGGACTTTTCCACCCGCTTGTTTGATCGTGTGTACGCGGCATTAGCAAAAAAGTAATGTGAAAACGACTTGTGCTGACATTTGGGGGGTTTATCATTATGAAAATGCGTTTCCTGTATGCATAATAATATATCACTTATTTGCAACAAGGCTTCTTTCCAGAGCATAGCCCTTTTTTGGGGGGCTGTTAAGCCCCTTGGCATTGATGGATGTGATTTTGATCAGCATAATAAGGGTGTAAAATGGTGTATGAAGGCATGCTGTAACCATGAGTCATTGTATAGTTGAGAACATGTGGCCAGAGCCTGTGTACCATTGTGCAACAACTTATAAGACAGTGTACCCTGTACCATCTTGTACATACAGATGTAAACAGCAGAACAAACAAAAAAACTAATAAAAAACAATCTGCCTAGGTGTGTGTGGCACACAACTCACCTGGGGTGCAGACATAAACCAGGATCAGTGTAATGTCTAGTAGGGGAATCATGTACTAAGAAAGTTCTGCCTCACTCTAATTGCAAAAACAGTAAAGAGGAGGGGGCTAGGAGAAAAAATTTCAGGCACGCTCTACTATTACCCAGTTAGAGGGAGTTCTGGAAGGAGAGTCATTGCCTTGGTTTTGTGGAGATACATGAGGTGCTAGCCCCCCAATTATGCAGCTGTTTAAATCTTTTCTTAGGAGTGAGGACTGAAACTGATTTGTTTTGAAAAGTAATTAGGAGCTTAGTTGGAAATCCCCACAAATAGGAAATATTGTGTTCCCTGAAGATCTTAGTGATAGGAGCATCTTCTTTGAGCTGTATAGGCGGAAATATGTGTGAAGAGGTAGAGTTGTACATATGGCTCAGGAAATAATTCCAGGTAAGTGGCTGCTGATATTATATGTGCTTTCAAGTGGAAGAAATGGACTCTTGCCAGCATGTCCCTGGGGACCGAAGCAAGGAGGTTCTTGGGATTCGATCAATGATAAAATCCTGCAGGTTCTGATTTGGGAACAAATTTGTGAATAGTTGTTGAAAGTAGGGTATCAGTTTCACTTTGGTGACTGACTCAGGAATCCCTCTGAACTATATATTATTCCTCCTTGATCTGTCCTCAAAGTCAGCAATTGTTCTTCTTAAGCTGTTAGATTTCCTCTGTATGTGAGCAACCACATATTCATTATGTACTATTGTGCATTTTTTTTTAACTTACGTGACCTTTAATGTTTGGAAAGCAGGCTGAGTGCTTCGAGATTTCTCTGGAGGAGAGGTGAACCTCCATGATGTCTTCTTCAGTGTCAGATGGAAGATCCTGGGAGTCCCGGGCAGTAGAGGATCGTTGAGGCTCCCTGAACAGCGATTCAATGCCATCTTGATTGTTCCCACTCACAGACTAAGGGAAGAAGTCTTTAAGCCTCCTGGGGTGGGTCTTGAAAGGGTTAATCCTGTGTCTAGGGTGGTCCCTTCAACCTCTCAGACCTTAGATCCAATGTATTGTATAAATTCAGAGTACTCTGGAATCAATTCTCAAAGGACAAATAAAACCACACACACACCATGGCGTCCTTCGAGAACTAATTGTATTGAGTTATTACAAAGCGATTGATATAGTAAATTTCACGTCACACAGAATAAGACATGCGCAGTAGACATCAAGACGATTACAGCTGGTCAAGACAAAACGCTATTGTTCTTTGTTCTTCTAAGCTAGCTGAATTAATATAAGAAAAAGATAAGAGACGGTACATAATTTCTTCTGTAGCTAAAGGAATGCTGAGAAAATGTGTGAAAGTTATAGATAAGTGTGTGAGAACAAATGAGTTAGAAGAATCTCATGTTGAGACAGTTATCTGAGAAGTTAAAGGGATGTTCAAACTGTACATATTGTAAAATGGAAGTTTGTGAATATTAAGATGGCTGACAGAAACAAGATGGATGCTTAACATAACCTTTCAACCCCCTCTTAAGTCATGGAATGACTTTCTACAGATCCGCAGCCTCCTGAAATCTACGGTTCTAGCTACGTTTGTTATATTCATTTACATAAAGCTGCAGATATTGTGTATATGCGTGAGAAGGTTGGTCTGGTGTAGTACATTTGCTAATACAAAGTAGAATAAGCTTGAAAATCAGGTAGCCTATCAATCCTAACAATAGTACTATGATAATCATAATCACTATGTCCTTTAACCATGAAAACATTCCACCTAAACCCAAACTAGAAAAGGGGTTCCATCCATAATTACCTATGTCCCTTGCTTGTTTCATTAATTCATTTACCTGTGTTCGGTGTTGATTAATAACATCATAGTAGTCTGGGATTTCCAGGCTGGTATTGTGAAACCATGTACAACATTCATAATCTTGGGTCATTTCGCATAAACCTGTCAGAGCTGCATTCATGCTTTCAATAGCCAATTCGTGTAACTCTAGTTGTCTTCTAATTGCTTTGAGCTCGACATTGAGTAGTCCTATATCTTGGGAGTTTTTTTCCATAACATCATTTATTAGACTAGTGTAGTTATTTAATTTGTCCATCATGGTTATGCCCCATCCTGTCCAGGATGGAAACCATGTCCATGACTTATCTGAAGTAGAAAACATAGGTGGGTTTTCTCTCTTGTATTTATAAGTTAATCTATGTACTGGACTTGAAGTCACTTGTATGTGATGTTCCTGATTCTGGCCTAGGGCTGACATGACTGGTAACACCATCCTTTCACTCCTGCGGGGATCCATGGGTAACAAATTTTAGCACAGCATACGTATGTATTGTTTCCCAATGAAAAACTTCTTAGAGAACTACGTTGGGGCTCAGTTCCAGCCTCAAATGCAGCACTAACAAGTTTACTCACAAGTATCCCAGAGGTTGTGTTCCTGTATGTAGTAAGTTCACTAATGGTGTTGTTAAGGGATTGGTTTTTGTAACTACACATATGACCTATGATAATGTTACTGGTGTGGAAGGGAATACCCTTTGAAATGTTAAATACAGACTTGGAACACATACCTATTCCATTGGATGTATTGCCTAACTGAACACACCACTCAGGTTCATGTGTCTTTCCTAAAGTGTAAAACATAATACTCTGATTGCGGTACCCTTCCGAGACATTCTTAATACTTAAGACTAGAGTATTTTCCAATAATGACTTGAGGTTTAGAGGGACAGCTAAAAGTGGGATTTTAGCAGTTTCTGGGTGCAACTTACTACAAATCCAGCATTTTTCATATCCTGACTTTCTAGCATAAGCATATTTAAATTTTAACAGTAACATTTTTCCAGAAAAACTTTTTTCTTTGATCAATTCATTAGAGACATCTCTTTTACTGTGATTTCTGAGGTGAAAGTCAGTATGGTTGGTGTGTATTTCGCTTTTACCACATATGAGTTTCAAGGCACCTAAGTCTTCAGGATGAAAGATACAGTTAGTTATTATCCACACTGGGACAAAGATCAGAAGTAGAAACATCACCAGAAGGCAAAAGGCCTTCCCAGAAGTCTGTGGTGAAATGAGTGACATCACTGTCCTTTATGTCTGTGCTTGTCTTTTGAGGACTTAAAACACCTGCTTCACCTCTTTTCAACCTTTCTTCAATTCCTGGGCTTAGATCAACCTTCTTTACTCTGCTGGTATGGATCCAAGTAGGACTTTCCTCTGTAAGGATGGCGGTCCTGGTGACAGCTACCACTTTGGTCACTGGTCCGAATGGAACCTCTTGTGGCTTTCAACCTTTCTGAATCCTCTGGACCACAACTTGATCACCGACCTGGAATGGGTGGGTTGGTTCCTGTGAAGAAGAAGGAGAGGTGCGAGCACCTCTTCTTTCGACAATATCAAGAGTTTCAATCAGTTTTTTTACATATTCCTCCTGTATTTGTTCCAAATCACCTTTCTCTACCATGAAGGGATGATTGGGATGACGGTGTGGGGAATGGCCTACCCATGAGTACCTCAAAGGGGGAATAACCCGTCACACTGTGAGGGGTCATTCTGATTTCAGCTAATACAGCTGGGAGAACTTTTTTCCACTTGCCAAAATTCCCACCCGTAGCTTTCCTTATCCTGTCTTTATTTGTTCTATTCATTCCTGAACTCTGTGGATGGTAGGGGAGGTGAAATTTCCAGTCTATTTTTAGTACTTTTACAAGATCTTGGCAGATTTTAGCTGTGAAAGCTGGGCCATTGTCTGAATTTATTTGCAATGGACATCCCCATCTAGGAATAATTTCCTGTGTGAGGATCTTCACTACAGTTTGTGCATTTTCATTGTTGGTGACAAAAATTTCTGGCCACTGCGACATGTCCACTATGACCAAAAGATATTGTTGTTTCTTTCCTTCTTTGGGCATATGTGTAAAGTCTATCTGTAAATGGGTAAACTGTGTTGTTGGGTACTCAAGATGTTCATGCTTTGATTTCTTTGAGTTTGTTGGATTGTTCCTAATGCAAGTGACACATCTCCTTACAAAAGCTTTGACTATATTAGGTAATCCTGCAATGAAAAAATCTGCATCTAGAAGTTCACATGTGGCCTGCCATCCCTTGTGACCCAGTCCATGGTATTGCGCAGTGAACAGGGGGGCGCTAGCAACAGGAATACACGGCTTCCCCTCTTTGCAGATTAATCCTGTTTTAGGATCCTTTTGTACCATCCCATCACAGTTCCATTGCGGAATATCATCAGGGGTGGCAAAAGCCTGTAGTTCCGTGAGCCAATGTGTCTCTTTCAGGGAATATGGCTGAGGTGTTAACATGGGCATTTGAATGTTTGCCTTTTGTGTAGATGCAGCTTCTTTAGTTATTCTGTCAGCTAGTGCATTACCTTTGGCTATATCAGTCATTTGGCCTGTATGTGCCTTACAGTGCATGATAGCTAGTTTTGAAGGCAACTGAATTGCATCTAGTAATGCTGTGACTAGGTCAGAGTGTGAGATGCTCTTTCCATCTGCTGCCACATATCCTCTGCGAAGCCATATTACACCATGGTCCCAGACCACACCATGAGCATACCTGGAATCGGCGTAAATGTTTACCTCTTTTCCTGCAAACATCTGGCATGCATGGGTTAATGCTATCAATTCAGCAGCTTGTGCAGACTGATAGGGTATTGGATTGGCCTCGAGGACAGTATCCGGCAGTTGGACACCAGCATATCCTGCATGATAGACATTATCACTTGGTCTGCTGCAAGAGCCATCAACAAAAACTGTTTGTGCAGTAGGAATTGGTACTGAAAGCATATCTGCTCTAGGTGAAGTGTCCTGATGTATTGATTGTGTACAGTCATGAGGTGGTGGTAAGTCATCCAGTTCTCCTTTAAGACCTAAAAAGGCATTCAAAATTGGAGCTGGGCCAGAGTTTATGTTTGAACTTTTTATTTTCAGGTTTGGATTGGACAGGAGGATGACTTCATACCCACGCAATCTTTGTGCTGACATATGCTGAGTATGTAAAGTTTTGAGGAGTGTGGTAACGTTGTGTGAAGTGTGTAAAGTAGTGTTATGGCCCAAGGTAAATGGTGCTGCCAACTCTACAACCATAGAACAAGAAGCCAACGCTCTGAGACAAGCAGGCATGCCTTGCACCTGTACTGGAACCACCTTTGAGAAAAAAGCTACAGGGCGCAGTCTCCCACCATGTTCCTGGGCCAGTACTCCTGCCATGGTTCTGCAATTTTCCCTAGCAAACAAGTGAAACATTTTGCTAAAATCAGGGAGGCCGAGGCTCGGGCTGGTAACCATTGCACTTTTCAACATGGTAAAAGCATTTAACATTTCATCAGACCATTTTACAATATCAGACATTTCAGAGAGGGTTGCTTGTCTCAATATATTGTCATAGAAAGAACAGTCAGGTATCCATTGGCGGTAACCAATCATTCCAAGAAAGGTAAGCAGGTCTTTCTTGGTAAGTGGGCGGGGCAGACCCACTATAGCAACAGTTATTTTGTGACTGACTTTCCTAACTCCCGGAGACAGCACAAACCCTAGGTACTCAACCTCCTGTTTACACCATTGTAATTTTTTCTTAGACACTTTGTGACCACACGTATGTAACCATTTCAATAAGGATAGGCTATCAGCTCGGCAGTCCTCCTCTGAAGAACTACAAATCAAAAGATCATCAGCATATTGCAGCAGTACAGAACCATGAGGGGCAGTCCAAGGCCTGAGGGTGGCTTGGAGTACTATAGAATAGACCACAGGTGAGTCTATATATCCCTGGGGCATTCTACACCAGGTAAACTGGCGATTGTGTTGGTCAATCGACACAGCAAAAGCAAAGAGTGGCCTTGTCTCCTTGTCTACAAGGACAGAGAAAAAAGCATTCTTTAAATCAATTACAGTAAAACATGTGGCTGTTGCTGGAATGGAGGACAGTAGTGATGGAACATCAGGTACAATGGGTGCTATTGGGACTATGAGGTCATTTATGGCCCTCAAGTCCTGTACAAATCTGAAGGAGCCATCCGGCTTCTTTACAGGGTTAACAGGTGTGTTGTGTGGAGAAATAATTTCCTCCAGGATTCCATCCTGCAGAAACTTTTTCACCATTGGCACTATACCATCCATCTTTTCTTTAGAGAGTGCATACTGTTTGTGATAGATAGGAAATGCACCTTCTTTGAGATTGGCCTTGTATGGTGTGCGTGAAACAAGTCCTACATCCAGATCTGATGTAGACCAGACCTGGGGGGTCTATATCCTCAAAATCTTCTTCACTATTTTGTTGTGACAGCATCAATAAACCTGGTTTGCATGCTACTATAGTGATTTTATCTGAGGAAATGTCTAGACCTCCTTCTGAGTTGGTTCTAATTGTGATTTCTAGTGGCCCAAACAAGTCTCTTCCCAACAAATTTACAGGACACCTTGGTATTATCCTGAAAGAATGTGTGCATATGGTGTACCCTTCATCATCTTCTATTGGTAGGGGTGGAGTCCTATATGTTTTTGTCAGTATCCCATTAATTCCCAAAGAGGGTTCCGCTGGTTCCCACTTGCCTCTGAAATGATCTTCACAAATAGTACTCCTAGTGGCCCCGCTATCAACGAGATAGGGGAGGAGTCTCCCATTTATTGAAATAGCAACCATTGGACTGTCAGTGAAATCATCTGAGACAAAAGGAAAAGCTGGGACACTACCCTCCGGGTCCCATCATTGTTGTTGATTTCCCCATTTGATTGGAAATGTTGGACCTTGTTGGATGGATGCCTGTGGTTGTTGTGTCTGGTTAGGGACAGAGCTGGAATCGGGAGTCTGAGGAGCGGTGAAGTGAGGACACTGACTCACCCAGTGATCCTCAGCACCGCAATTGAAACATCCATTGTTTCTAGAGCGATTCGTCCCTCTTCCATCTCTGCCTTTAAATCTGCCTCTAAAGTTCCCCTTCGTATTCCCTTGGAAATGTTGTGTGGAGACAGGCGACGGCTTTGGTATATCAAAACAACCTGCTGCATCTTTCTGTGAAAGAGCTTTGCCAAAGTCAGTTCTAGAAAGTGTTGACCATTCAGTAATCATTTGTTTGACTGGGACCACTAAATGGGGTTTGAGATTACTCAGGAAAGTCTGGATCAATAATGGATCCAAAATTGTCAGAATACCTAAACCGGCTTTCTGTCCATCCTGCCATATGATCCACCCAAGGGTTAACTAGGTATTGCTCCGTACATTTCATTTTCCTATGAAAACAAAACAATGTATCTGTCACGTACCTAGTAGACGAGCCCGGAATGCAGGGAGCGGCCCCTCGTATCCCCTGGCTAATGAACCCCTGGAGGTGGTAACAGGAATTCAAAAGTTCAGAGGGCACAAGTGCCTGGCAGATAGAGGCAGGTCCGGATAAGCAGCAGAACACCGACAGCGAGTAGGTAGGGCTGATGGTAATCGGCTGGTGAGGCAGGCACAAGTGGGTAGACTGGCAGGCAAACGGTCGTCAGCGAAGACAGCAGTCACAGGAAATCCAAACGGGTAGGCAGGAACAGCGGAGTCGGGTGCAGGCCGGGTCAGCAGGAAACGGTCAACGCGGTACAAGAGGATGAGGCAGAGACGTGGTCAGACAAGCAAGAAGTCGTAGGCAGGCAGCAACGGATCAAGGTCAAGAACTAGCCGGGTAACAGGAACCAAGGTAACAGGTACAGGAACTGAATAGCAGGATCTCCGAACACGCTGTAGACTGGACAGCAAGAAGGGAATGGAGCAAGGACCTTAAGAAGCCTTTAGGGCGCCAAAACGGTCGCACGACGAGTCAGCGTGCCCCCGCGAGTGGCCGTGCGCCCGCTCGTGACCCCACGTGCACGTGTGCGCTCGTTAATGCCGCCGCGAGAGCGTCCGTTCGCTTTAGCGCGCGTCAAAGGGGAACGACGGGTTCTCAACGACAGGCTTCTGCGGCTAAGTCTCCCGTGTGCGACCGGAACGCCAGGACGATCGTGACATTGCCCCCTCCCAAGGGGCAGCCTCCGG
Organism: Lithobates pipiens; assembly: GCF_037356315.1. Taxonomy (NCBI): domain Eukaryota; kingdom Metazoa; phylum Chordata; class Amphibia; order Anura; family Ranidae; genus Lithobates; species Lithobates pipiens. Next base: position 156,609,654 of record NW_027507791.1, on the reverse strand, counting down.
ATGCCCAACTGAGCCATCTTACTCGGGTGAGAATTCTTCAAGGCACGGATGAGTCTCTTAGCGTGGATGTTAGATTCTGGCTCCCAGGAGTTCTCCTCAGGTCCGTACCCCTTCCACTTGACCAAAAATTGAATCTGGTTCTGTCTCTTCCTGCAGTCCAGTATGGATTCAATCTCGAACTCAATTTCCCCATTGACCATCACGGGTTCTGGAGGACTGGTAATTCTGTCAGCGAAAGGATCCGGGACAGCGGGCTTGAGAAGTGACACATGGAAGACTGGATGGATCCGGAAGGATTCAGGAAGCTTGAGCTCAAAAGCCACGTTGTTTAATTTCCTCTTGATCGGGAAGGGACCCACGAATTTTGGGCCCAACTTCTTGGAGGGGCAAGACAGTCTAAGGTTCAAGGTGGACAACCAGACCTGATCCCCAACCTTGAGATCCAGCTCCCCCCTTCTCTTCCTGTCGAAAACTTCTTTGTTATGTTCCTGTGACTTGGTCAGGGTTTCTTGTAGAAGTTTGTTATTTACTTCAAAGAAGTTAAGACTCTCCTGTACCGCGGGTACCGAACACTCGGGAAGATTGCCAGACAAGAACAATGGATGGAAGCCAAAGTTCGCATAGAAAGGGGACTGCTTGGTGGCAGAGTGGACTGTGTTGTTGTAGGCGAACTCGGCCATAGGTAGAAGAGAGACCCAGTCATCTTGGGAGAAGGACGAGAAACAACGAAGGTACTGCTCCAGTGTCTGGTTCGTCCTCTCGGTCTGGCCGTTGGTCTGCGGGTGGTAGGCTGAGGACAGGCAAAGGTCGATTTTCAGAGCTCCGCAGAGTGCTCTCCAGAATCTTGAGGTGAACTGCACCCCCCTATCAGATGTGATGTTAGCGGGGATGCCATGGAGTCTTACAATCTCTTTAACGAAGGTGTTGGCTGTCTCTGTGGCTGAGGGGGTGCCCTTCATGGGCAGGAAGTGGGCCATTTTGGTGAGTCTATGGACTATGATGAAGATCGTTGAACAGTTCTCCGAAGGAGGGAGTTCGACGATGAAATCCATGGAGATCATCCTCCATGGTCTATCAGGAACAGGTAGCGGTTTTAGCAGACCCCAGGCTCTAGACTTGTTGCCCTTACTCCGAATACAGGTGACACAAGCCTCCACATAACTCTTGCAGTCGTCCTTCATTCGTGGCCACCAAAATGTACGTCGGAGTAATTCCAAAGTCTTGAATACCCCAAAGTGGCCGGCCAATGGGTGGTCATGACAGGAGGCCAGAACCAGAGTCCGAACTTCCTGGGGAACAAAGATCTTGCCCTCATGCCACAGAAGGTCATTACTGGAAGACAACGGGATACCAGATGGAGGTGTTGTGCCTATGGAAGCCTGCTTAACTTGAGACACCACATCCCCCTGGAGCAGAAGAAAGTTCCCTGTAGAAAGGATGGTATCAGTAGGTGGCAGGCTCTCCGGTTGACTGTACATGCGGGATAGAGCGTCTGGCTTGGTATTCTTGGATCCGGGACGGTATGTGATGTGAAATGAAAACCTGGAGAAGAAGAGTGCCCACCTGGCCTGACGGGGCTTCAAACTCTTTGCTGTCTTAAGGTACTCCAAGTTTTTGTGGTCGGTATAGACCAGGATCGGATGGGTGGCTCCCTCCAGCAGGTAGCGCAACTCCTCGAGTGCAGATTTTATTGCCAGTAACTCACGATCTCCGACGTCGTAGTTCCTCTCTGCCTCCGACAATTTGCGGGAAAAGAAGGCAACCGGGTGGAGTAAGGACTTGGGCCCCTGCCTCTGGGAAAGAATCGCTCCGACTGCTATTTCTGAGGCGTCAACTTCGAGGATATATGGTAGAGCGGAATCGGGGTGTTTCAGGACAGAGGCCGATACGAACAAATCCTTCAGCGTCTTGAAGGCCTCTTGTGCTTCGGGGGTCCAATTAAACTTCTGGCCCTGCTTGGTCAGTCCGGTAATGGGAGAGATAATAGAAGAGAATCCCTTAATAAACTTGCGGTAAAAATTTGTGAATCCCACAAATCGCTGAACTCCCTTTTTATCGGAAGGGGCAGGCCAGTCCTGAATTGCGGAGATCTTCTGGGGATCCATCTCAATCCCTCTCACAGAGATGACCAGGCCGAGAAACTGGATGCTCTGCCGTTCGAAGACACATTTCTCGGGTTTGGCGTACAAGCCGTGAAGGCGGAGACGAGTCAGAACCTTCTTCACGTGTTCCCGGGGGTCAGCTAAAGTGGGGGAAAAAATTAGGATGTCGTCAAGGTAAATAATTACAAACAGATCAAGGTAATCTCTAAAAATGTCATTGACAAAATGCTGAAACGTGGCTGGGGCGTTACACAGCCCGAACGGCATCACCAAGTATTCGAAGTGCCCGAAGCGGGTACGGAAGGCAGTCTTCCACTCGTCACCCCTCCTAATACGGACGAGGTTGTAGGCACCCCGAAGATCCAGCTTGGAGAACAACTTAGCAGAACCTAGTCTCTGAAAAAGTTCGGGTACTAATGGCAGGGGGTAGCGATTTTTAATGGTGATTTTGTTCAACGCCCGATAGTCCACACATGGGCGTAAGGAGTGGTCTTTCTTTTCCACGACGAAAATCCCAGTGCCAGCCGGGGAGGTAGAGGGTCGGATAAATCCCTTCTCAAGGTTATCATCCAAGTAGGACTTCAGGGTACTCAGTTCAGACTCGGATAGAGGGAAGATTCTTCCGAAGGGGATTTCTGCCCCCGGGAGTAGTTCAATAGGGCAGTCATATGGCCTATGAGGTGGTAGAGTCTCGGCCCCCTTCTTACTGAAAACATCTAGGAAGTCATGATATTCCTTGGGCACAGCTTGTCGGATTTCTTCGTCTGCTTCCAAGCAGAGGAGGGCCGAAGAGTCCCCGTTAACTGTAGGGCAACAATGCTGGAGACAGTAGACCGAAGGAAACTCAATCATTCCAGTGGCCCAATCGATGCGTGGGTTGTGTGCTTTCAACCAAGGCATACCTAGAATGATGGGGAACAGAGGAGACTTGATGACATCTAGGCATAGGAATTCTTGGTGAGTCCCGGCAATGACAGCAGATAGGGGACTAGTCTCCTGAGTCACTGGTCCTGATTCCAAAGTAGACCCATCGGCCAGGTATACCGAGAGCCCCTTCTCTCTCGGTCTAAGGGGAATCCTGTTCTTCCGGGCGAAGGACGAGTCTACAAAGCCACTGCACGCCCCGGAGTCAATAACTGCGTGGGTTGGAATAGTCCTTCCTGGAAGCTGCAAAAGAAAAGGGACAGCCAGGTGAGAGGTGTTATCAGACAACACAGGTGAGGGGACAGGTGGAACAAGGAGGCACTTACGCATCTTAGCTGGGCAAGTGCGAACAAAGTGTCCTGGCTCTCCACAGTACAGGCAGAGGTTGTTGACCCGGCGACGTTGGCGTTCCTCTGGAGTCAGGGATGGACGGAGTAGCCCCAGCTGCATAGGTTCCGGGGGATCCAAAGTGGCTGCGGCTGGAACAGAAGGAGCTGGGTGGGCGGAGCTAGGCACCCGTGGTAACATCCAGACCGGGCGAGTAGCTGCGGTAGAACGCTCTTGGCGGCGCTCTCTCAGGCGCCTATCAATTTGGACTGAGATGTCTATCAGAGCTTCCAGAGTTTCGGGAATGCCCACACGTGCCAACTCGTCCTTCAGAGGCTCGGACAGACCCATGCGGAACTGATATCGCAGGGCCGCGTTGTTCCAGTCCGTGTCAGCGCTCCAACGTCGGAACTCCGACACATAGTCCTCCACAGGCCTGCGACCTTGTTGCAGGGCGTGTAAGGCTGCTTCAGCGGTCGCAGCGAGTTGGGGATCCTCATAGAGTCTAGACATCGCCAGGAAGAAGGTGTTCATGGTGTCTAAGGACGGATCCTTTCGTTCCAGCAGACGATGTGCCCAGGCCTGAGGTTCGTTCGTCAGAAGGGAAATAACGAACCCCACCTTAGTCGCCTCAAGGGAGAAGGTCCTCGGTTGCAGGGCGAAATAGAGCTCGCAGGAGTTGCGGAAGGCTCTGAACTTGTTCCGGTCTCCCGCGAATCGTTCCGGGGTTGGGACCCTGGGCTCGGGTGGCATCATCACCACTGATGGTGGGGCGTGGGCCCCCGGAGCAGCTGGCGAAGAAGCAGATAGCGCCTGGACTTGTTCTTCCAGTCTGCCGTAGCCTTCTTGTAGACTCTTTACTGCCTGGGTAAGGCCAGCCAGGTGGCGGCAAAGCTCGTCCATGGGGGAGGCTCCCTGCGCAGGCTCGGACATGGCTGTCCAGTACTGTCACGTACCTAGTAGACGAGCCCGGAATGCAGGGAGCAGCCCCTCCTATCCCCTGGCTAATGAACCCCTGGAGGTGGTAACAGGAATTCAAAAGTTCAGAGGGCACAAGTGCCTGGCAGATAGAGGCAGGTCCGGATAAGCAGCAGAACACCGACAGCGAGTAGGTAGGGCTGATGGTAATCGGCTGGTGAGGCAGGCACAAGTGGGTAGACTGGCAGGCAGACGGTCGTCAGCGAAGACAGCAGTCACAGGAAATCCAAACGGGTAGGCAGGAACAGCGGAGTCGGGTGCAGGCCGGGTCAGCAGGAAACGGTCAACGCGGTACAAGAGGATGAGGCAGAGACGTGTTCAGACAAGCAAGAAGTCGTAGGCAGGCAGCAACAGATCAAGGTCAAGAACTAGCCGGGTAACAGGAACCAAGGTAACAGGTACAGGAACTGAATAGCAGGATCTCCAACACGCTGTAGACTGGACAGCAAGAAGGGAATGGAGCAAGGACCTTAAGAAGCCTTTAGGGCGCCAAAACGGTCGCACGACGAGTCAGCGTGCCCCCGCGAGTGGCCGTGCGCCCGTTCGTGACCCCACGTGCACGCGTGCGCTCGTTCATGCCACCGCGAGAGCGTCCGTTCGCTTTAACGCGCGTCAAAGGGGAACGACGGGTTCTCAAGGACAGGCTTCTGCGGGTAAGTCTCCCGTGTGCGACCGGAACGCCAGGACGATCGTGACAGTATCATGCTTGACTGCCACCTAGTGGTGCAGACAATCAGACAACGGTGTGAATCAGACAATCAGACAATACCTCAACTTAGATTCCTTTAACAAAAAATATCAGTACCGTCCGTGATACTTTTTATACCAATACAGCTACAATCACTTCAAGACTGTAACAGAATAAATTTGGAACAAGTTCAAGAGTATTTCAGACATACAATAAACGCACAATCTTGCTCATGGAGCTGCTGTTTTGTTTCAGACAAATTTAAATCACCTATGAATTTAACTTTGCAATGTACATTAATTTGTTTACCTTTCCCAAAATGGCTTTACCCAAATTGTAACTTTATAACCTCCGGGAATACCACTCACCAAGTATGCCTTTTGGTTCTTGAAACAAAATAGCAGTTCACATATACACACTCAGCGCAATTCATTCAGCGTGATACTTTTAAAGCAAAAGCAGTTATACAATCATACACAAAGTTTACACAATACATTGATCATCAGTCACCAGTTCTGTCCCGAACAGAACTAAAACTCTAGAGTACTCTGTAAATTTTTCTAAAGTTACCAAAACCTATTCTTCTAAGGTCACCAAAACCTTTTCAAGTGTCCCCAAAACACTATATGACCCCTAAGGTCATGACCGGTCAACTTATCTATACTTATGAGAGGTTCTATAACCCAACAGCAATGTCTGTGGGATGGAAGCCAAGTCACACACCTGGACCCCGGCAAGTCAATTTCACTCAATAAGAATAGAATTCACTTACCGAGCCGTTAAAAGTAGCTTTCCAAGTCCGTTAAGGGTAAATAAACATCCACCCCGGGACAAGCCCCCAGTGCTGAAAGGGTTAATCCTGTGTCTAGGGTGGTCCCTTCAACCTCTTAGACCTTAGATCCAATGTATTGTATAAATTCAGAGTACTCTGAAATCAATTCTCAAAGGACAAATAAAACCACACACACACCATGGCGTCCTTCGAGAACTAATTGTATTGAGTTATTACAAAGCGATTGATATAGTAAATTTCACGTCACACAGAATAAGACATGCGCAGTAGACATCAAGACGATTACAGCTGGTCAAGACAAAACGCTATTGTTCTTTGTTCTTCTAAGCTAGCTGAATTAATATAAGAAAAAGATAAGAGATGGTACATAATTTCTTCTGTAGCTAAAGGAATGCTGAGAAAATGTGTGAAAGTTATAGATAAGTGTGTGAGAACAAATGAGTTAGAAGAATCTCATGTTGAGACAGTTATCTGAGAAGTTAAAGGGGTGTTCAAACTGTACATATTGTAAAATGGAAGTTTGTGAATATTAAGATGGCTGACAGAAACAAGATGGATGCTTAACATAACCTTTCAGGTCTGCTTGTTTTTCTTGCAGGACATGCTGTGCAAGTTTCCGAGGCAAGGTTTTACAGCTTTGAGGAACCTTTAGAGTGCAGATGCTATTGTAAGTTGCTAAATTTCTCCCCACTGAGACAGAGCACTGGACTCAAGCAGCCATTCCCGGCAGCAGCAAAACCAAGAACCCAGTGTATGCTGGTTTTCATTTATTATATCTCTGTTGTATCAACCTAATAAATAGTTTTATAATGTAAAATTATATGTTTGTAATAAAGACAGAGCTTTTATACATATTTGTATTTTATTCTTACTTTGATGCCTAAAAAATCCCACATGGGGTGGTAACAACCTTTGGGGGTCAAATGCGACCCTTTGCTTGCTTTTATCTGGCCCTTGAGGTTATATTTTATCCTCTGACTCCAACATTGAGGTATGACCCTCCCCATTGACACCAACGAAGGGGCAAAATTCCTCCCAAAGATACAAACTATGGGGCACAGTTCCTCCCAGTGACACCAACAATGGGGCATGATTCTTCCCATCAAATGACACCAACAATGGGGCATAATTCCTCTGACTGACATCACAGATGGGGTATTGTTTACTCCCACTTATACTGGGACATTTTCTACTTCCAATGGCCATAGTCCAGCCCCCCTAATGTCTGAAGGACAGTAAACCGGCCCTTTGTTTAGAAAGTTTGGAGAACCCTGGTATATACTTTTTTAAACAAAGAGGAAAAAAAACAAATAAGAGGGGCATAAGGTAAACAAAAAGAAAAGGAAAGTTTCCATCACAAGCTTTCTATAAGGTACAGCCCTAAATACAGCTATTTAGTTGAATCAAATGATGTTATTGTATTCCAGTAGCATCAAACATTTGGGCCTAGGTTGTCCATTAGAGGTCAAATATTTTTAGATTCTGGGAATTATGTGCTATAACCAGCTCATAAAATTATAATGGATGCTGACTCAGTATATGTCTTCCTAAATGTTGACAGTCAAGGTCACCTTCCATTTATTAGTGATGACTAATCGGGATGCAAATAATATAAAGTATGTGATACAATGATTCTAAATTTATCAGGGTCATTGCGTATAGATATGTTTAGTAATGCTAGATGTGGAGAGGGTTTAGATAATATTCCAGTCATTTTAGAGATTATTGAAAATACAGCACTTCAAAAACTCACACTTTTACATTCTCAGAGAAGATTAAATAGGTTGTCTGTCATTCCACATTGACCCAAACAAAGTGTTGATTGATTAAGATATATTTTGGATAGTTTATAATTTTGAGGGCATTGCCCCAATGTTCAGTACAGTGCATAGTTGCAAAGATATTAGTACCTTCCCTTTGCCAAGTGCCATGTGTGAGTTCCTTACCAAGATCTTTCTCCCAGTTAATTATAACAGCAGAATCCATGGTAAATGGTATACATTTTTAAAACCAGGAGACACCCCCACTTTGAAGAGGGCTTGGGTGGTTACATAATTTTGGATTGTAATTTAGTTGGAGTTACTTAATCCTTCAAAACAGCACAAAATGTGTATTTCATTGTGAACTCTGAAGTCATGCTTTCATTGAAATTTAAAACTGAGCCTTATACTTCACCGGTATATTATGAATAATATTCTGCTAGAACAGATCAAAACATCTGGAAGCTGAAAACATTTTGAATATTTTCTAAAAATGAATTGACTTGCCATGTTTCCAGGCACAGACAACGGCACTATGTAAAGAACTAGATGTTTTGGGTTCAAAGCCCAGACATTCCTTTAACCTGGGACATGAAAAAGAAATAAATTTTGGATACAGTGAAGAAAAGTGAAATTTTCAGATGTGCAAGGGGAGAAAAGAAGAAATTGAATCGAAAATACCAAAAATCATAATTTAAACACAAAATGGCAGAGTTTTGTAGAAGTATATTCTGATTGTCTGTTATGGTCATTTGTCACTAGGGTAATCTGATACACTTACTTAGAAAAAACTGAACACTTCCATTGTGAATTTAAAAACCTCTGCATTAATAAAAGTAGCAATGTTAATAAATAAATCAAATACATATATATCTCCACAGCGCCAGACTTAAATATTAAAGCTTAATTTTTTATTTTTAAAATAAAAAACATTTCCTACTTACCTGCTCCATGTAACGGTTTTGAACAGGGCAGACCAGATCCTCCTCTTCTCAGGTCCTATGCAGGCACTCCAGGCCCCTCCCTCCTAGTGCTTCCAAGCAGCTTGTTATGGGCCATGCAAGCAGGCTCACTCCTGCTGCTTTGTGTGTCTCTTCACACACACAGCATGGCTCCCCCCACTCTCCTCATTGGCTCACTGGCTGTGATTGACAGTAGGGAAAAGACCCAGGATATATTCTGGTGTCACCTTGACTTTGGCTAGAAGTAATGGGTGCGTAAAAACTAGTCTTTGGGTGTTGTGGCGCCTTCCCACCATAACCCTATAGAGGTATTCTTGAGGAAAGCAAGAATTGGCCTTGCTGTAAAAAAATTGCAATGATATGCACCTGTTAAACAAGTGCAGACAAATTTGGTCTTTAGGTATTGGTGACGCCTTCCCACTGTAACCCTATAGAGATACTCTTGATGAAAGCAAGAATTTTCCTTGCTGTAAAAAATTGCAATGATATGCACCTGTCAAACGGGTGCAGAAAAATGACTCTTGGGTGTCGGGGGTGCCTTCCCACCTTAACCCTATAGAAGTACTCTTGATAAAAGCAAGAATTGGCCTTGCTGTAACAAATTTCAATGATATGACCTGTTAAACAGGTGCAGAAAAAAATTACTCTTTGGGTGTCGGGGGTGCCTTCCCACCATAACCCTATAGAGGTATTCTTGATGAAAGCAAGAATTGGCCTCGCTGTAAAAAATTGCAATGATATGCACCTGTCAAACAGGTGCAGAAAAATTACTCTTTGGGTGTCTCGGCACCTTCCCACTGTAAGCCTATAGAGGTACCCTTGATGAAAGCAAGAATTGGCCTTGCTGTAAATAATTGCAATGATGTGCACCTGTCAAACTTTGGGTGTTAATTGTGCCCGTGAAACCTATGAAATGATTGAACACCCTCAAAGATAGGCAGCCACAAAGTCCTGCAGAGATTACACATCCCAAAAAGACTTAATCAGTGACATTGACATCAGAGGCTTCATAGCTGGTAATCCAGGACTGCTTAATTTTTTATATAAGTCAAACAGTCCATGGAGACTGTGGACAGACACGTTCTATGATCAGTAACGAAATCTCATGCAGCACTGAATGCCCGTTCTGAAGGCACGCTGGATGCAGGGCAGTTCAACAACTCAATAGCATACTGAGCAAGTCAGCTGGTCAGTGGTCTATTCTCATGACCCAGTAAGTCAGTGGATCTTCAGCTGGAAACCTATCTTTGTTTTGGCCCCGAGGTAATTGTCCACCATGTTATGCAGACGCTGCCAATGGGATGTGAAAGCTGACAGCCCTGGGGGGCAAGGACTAAATCAATTCTGAATTGCCTTATTTAGATGGATGCCTTGTCCAAAGTTCCTTTCTTGACCAACAGAAGATTCAAAACTACGTTTACCACAACACTGTAACCTACTGGAGTCAGGAAAAACGTTCAATAAAATCCTCTTTAATGTGTCCTCAAGAGATTTTATCTTCTGCACTCCCTGTGGGGACGGGATGAGCTCTCAGACCTTCCCCTTATAATGGTGGTCAAGGAGGGTTGCCAACCAACATAGGCATGCACACAGGGTGTGCCTGGGCACACTCTAATGCCCAGGCACATCCAACACACCTCAGGACTTTTTTACTGTCAGAATGTGTTAGAACTCTTTTTCAGCAGATCACTAGTAGCTGAAGGTGGGACTATTTATCAATTTGATCTATAAAACTTCTATAAGAACTGCAGTCAGCAACTGCAGAGTAAGCATGCAGTCTGCCACATTTTCCGATACTGACTCTGTAGTTCCGGCTATAACAACCCTGACAGCTGAATATCACTCCGCCGCCAGCTGTCGGGAATGTTGTACCATGTAAACTACAGAGGCAGCATCAGAAAACTCCTGACTGCTTACACCACAGCTGTGACTGCAGTGCTCACAGGAGTTAGTTACTGGCAATCCTATGCCCCCTGTTGCCACGAAAGAGAGCTTTGGATGCACCCTTATTCAGCAGTGGCAGTGCATCGCTAAGGGGTACATGGGCACCACCCCTCTCTTCTGCCACCACTCTATCACCATAGATAGATTCATGCATTGCAAGAACCTATCTATGGTCGCAGTGGCAGTGTATTTTTTGGAAGCACTTGATTAGAGCCATAGGCTCTAATATGCGTCCAAAAAGGTGAACAGCAAGCGCCATGCTGGGGGCTCGCAGTTCACTCAGCGTTGTGTTAGCCCTTGTACACACGGTTGGAGATTCCGACGGAATGTGTCCTATCGGACCGTTTTATCGGATAATCCGACTGTGTGTGGTATGCATCGGACTGATTCCGTCGGAATATCCGTCGGACGAAATATTTTCCGACAAACTGATCTGATCGGACATACTCCGATCATGTGTAGCCTACTCCCACGGACAAGGTGCCACGCATGCTCACATTCAAATTCCGACATGGAAGCGCTCGTTCAGGTAAAACTACTGCTCGTAAGCGATATAGCACATTCGTCGCGCTGCAATGTTAAAAATTCATTCATGAAGCGCATTCTCTTGTTCTTTACAATGCTGCAAGAATGAACTTCTTTTGATGCTCATAGTCACACACACTTCTCCCAAACGTATTTTATTACTCTTTTTTCACTATTTCAGCAATACAATTTTATTTTGCGTCACATCTACACAATTTTAGATTTTGTTTATTCTTTTTTGGATGTTTTTTTTTTTTTAATTCCTAAAAATCTCCTTTACAGTTTGCTCATTTCTCCTTTTTTAGGGGTGTTCTTTGTGTGTAAACTTACCACATTATTGTATTTTTGATATTTTGTTTTTCTTTTTTAATCTACAGGAGGTTGTTTATTGTTGATACCCCTTGTTATTCATTTCACTTAGTTTTTTTGAAATGTACTGTTCCTGCCTGCTCACAAATAAACTGTACTTTTTGAAGGAAAACACATACGCAAGTATTTCATCAAACAAAAAAAAACTTTATTTTGGTCGCAATAAAATAAAAAGAGGAACGCAGCGCTGGAGAAACTTGTTACTTTGGTGCAGCCTTTGGCCCCCAGGGCAGACATGAACAAATTAGAATATAAAAAATTGGTGGCCTGAGGAGTGCATATCTCAGGGAGAGAAGTCTGGTCCAGAAGTCCTAGAGAACAGGAAATTCAGATGCCATTTATGTCCCCAGGATTTGGTTCTTCAAGAGGCTGCATCTTCTGGCAAACCAGACTGAACCCAGGCCATCACTCACTCGTCTTCTTTAGGCACTTCCCTTCAGGCTTCCTTCGAGGCTGTGGCTCGGCTCCTGTAGTTGGGGCAGGAGGAGGAGAAGGAGGGCGTTGGTCGACCTCCTGGCTGCCACTTGCCACAGCCTCCCCCCGACTGTGGACTTCCTGTGTATGAAAAGGGGACACAGCTTTAATTTTTTGCTCATCAATCACACCATTTTGTGCTTCTGGCTTTTGCTAATTGAATGTTACCAAATAGAACAGACTATCATTCTGAGACCAGCATTTTTCTTTCCCGTCCCAATCATTTTTGGTCACTACTGTCTGTTGAGATGTAAACCACTTTGATAAATCACAACTTACTGATCAATAAGAACATCTAGTTAACATCATTAAATGTAACACAAGAAATATGTTCAACAATGCAATACCTGTCTCAAGCTGGACCTCACCACATGTTGCTGCCTGGAAGGCCCAGGTTGGACGTTGGAAGCCTCAGCTGGGGGTGAAGGATGCCTTGAAGGAAGACTGGAGAGTGGTCGCCTGAGTGGTGGCCTGGGTACCCCCTGGTCTACCAGAAAATGCAGCCTGTCAAAGTGAACCATCCTGGGGTAATAAACGGCATCTGTATCTCCTGCTCTCAAGGACTCCAGGTGATTCTTGCTCTCCCTGAAATATGTAATCCTCCTGGCCCCAATTTTCCTATTCAGATAGGCCATGTCTGCCGTGGGGACCATGATCCGCACCAAAGAAAGCAGTTTCTTCAGCGCTGCGTTCCTCTTTGTTATGTCGGCATAAAACTCGTTGTGGAACTGCCACAGGCAGGGCATCTCCTTGTAGATTTCGAGGAATAGCCCCATAAAATTTGGGTTTTTGAATGGATCCATATTGTCTGCAAGACACAACACAAGACAAACTCTCAAATACTAATAATGCCATTAAAAACCCTCCTAATCTTGTCCCAACATCGGCCTAGATAGAAGCAGTCTAGTCTAGCGAAGCACCAAGTTAAAAATGTTACCTTCGTTTGCACGTTCATCACGTCTGCGCCTCACTCTCTTAGCAGGACGATACACGCGTGTTGCGTTTTATATACAGTGCGCATGCGTGAAATTACGCCCGCCCCTGACGTTCTTTCTAGACTATTCCCCGTCCATTCGCTTATGGCGCAGTGGGGAGAGCACATGGCAGAGAGAACGCAGGTGCGCACTAATAGTAGTTCCACTAACGAGGAGGAGGGTGAGGAAAGCCCGGAGCCTGAAACGTCCCGATCCAGGAAGAGAAGATTTAAGGCCTCAAATATGTCTTTTGGAGAGATGTTGGAGATGGTCGACATATTGAACAGGACCGACTATGATGGGAAGTATGGACCTTACCCAAACCCAAATATCAGAAAGGCCAAGATCATGTCTAAAGTTGTGAAGAGTCTTCATAAGAATTTTGGGGTACGCCGATCCAAGGATCAACTGAGAAAACGCTGGTCAGACCTGAAACTGAGGGAGCACGAGCAGTACCTAAGGATCAAGCGTGTTCTTAAAAAAAGTAAGTAGTTGTCGTGTGTTCATATGATTATTCTTGCTTGCATACTGCTCCATGTGCTTTGATTTCATGTTGTGCATTTTAAAATGACCACTTTCAAGTTCCTGTTTTCATTCGTTCATAAGAAACATCGTTCTGCAGGGAAGTATTCCAGCTTAACAAAGTGTCCACAATAATGTTCTCACCTTGTAACTCGGCCAAAAAACACAATTGTACAACACTTCCAAGCAATGCCTATTTCTGCCCTCTGTGTGCTAATTATTCTTTGTTTACATTCTCATAGGGGAGAGAAGACTCAGCAAGTATGAGGACACCAGGGACCACACCCCTCCCAAAGAAGGCCAACTTCCAAAAGCAGAAACAGAGGAGCAGGAGGAAGGCGAGATCGTGGAGGTTGGACAAATTGTCACCACAACAGGTGAGTGTTGGAGAACACAGCTTCCGGTAAGCTCATCAATGTATGTCACCATATTTTTATTACATGGTGTGTTTTTTTGCTTTGTTTTGTAGGTGATGTGGAAGAAGATTCCCGTTTTACCAGTGAAAGTGCCCAGATCCTGATTGGGGAGATAATGGGGTGCAATCGGGATTTGGAAAATATACAGCAAAACATCAATGATGTTAAAAATAAAATGAAGAACATCATTGATGTTTTGGGGAGAGTGTGAAACACAAAAAACTAGATAGGGTTTTATTTTTGCTATTTGAAACAAAAAATGTTGTATTTATCAAAATTACAAATTTGGAAGATGCACAGAGTGTGTAAACATGCGCTATCTCCCTTCATGGGGGATCAATGTACGTGTTTTGTGTAAAGTGGCTGAGATGAAGGGGTTGCAGCCCCAAAGCATGTACCGTATATACTCGAGTATAGGCCGACCCGAATATAAGCCGAGGCCCCCAATTTACCCCCAAAAAAACTGGCAAACTTATTGACTCGTGTATAAGCCGAGGGTGAGACATGCCTGTCCATCCCTGTGTGTGTGTCCGTCCATCCCTGTGTGTCCGTCCATCCCTGTGTGTCCGTCCATCCCTGTGTGTCCGTCCATCCCTGTGTGTCCGTCCATCCATCCCTGTGTGTGTGTGTGTCCATCCATCCATCCATCCCTGTGTGTGTGTGTCTCCATCCATCCATCCATCCATCCCTGTGTGTGTGTGTCTCCATCCATCCATCCATCCATCCCTGTGTGTGTGTGTCTCCATCCATCCATCCATCCATCCATCCCTGTGTGTGTCTCCATCCATCCCTGTGTGTGTGTGTGTGTGTGTGTGTGTGTGTGTGTGTGTGTGTGTGTGTGTGTGTGTGTGTGTGTGTGTGTGTGTGTGTGTGTGTGTGTGTGTGTGTCCAGCCTACCTTTGTCCCGAGCCTCCGTCCCGTGCCTTGCCTCCTTGCCTCCGTCCCGTGCCGTGCCTTGCCTTGCATCCGTCCCGTGTCGTGCCTTGCCTTGCCCCCGTCCCGTCCCGTCCCGTGCCGTGCCGTGCCTTGCCTTGCCTCCGTCCCGTGCCCTCTTCGTCGGCGGCCATTGTAAAATTCAAAAGCTGCGCCGCCGCCTTCGCCTGTGATAGGCGGAACACTGAATTTCCCAGCAGCCTGTGTTCCGCCTATCACAGACGTCGTATCATCCTCGTCCGTAGTACGAGGATGATACGATGTCCGTGATAGGCGGAACACAGGCTGCTGGGAAATTCAGTGTTCCGCCTATCACAGGCGAAGGCGGAGCCGGAGGCGCGGCTTTTGAATAGAATGGCCGCTGTCTGTCTGCTCGACACGCTGATCGAGCGGGCAGACAGCGATGACTCGAGTATAAGCCGAGGGGGGCACTTTCAGCCTCAAAAAAGAGGCTGAAAATCTCGGCTTATACTCGAGTATATACGGTACATTGATCCCCCATGATGGGAGATAGCACATGTTGACACACTGTGTGCATCTCCCAAATTTGGATTTTTCAGGGGTCACACCCCATGTGATGAAGGCAATATCAGACCAGTTTGTACATACTCATGTCTGATATTGTCTTCACTTTTCAAAGTTGAACTTTGTAAGTTCCTGTGTTCTGTATTTTACGGTTTGATACATGCCTGTTTACACAAAAACAACAAGTAAACAACATTTTGATTAAACTCTGTTTTTGATACACACAATTTCTTGGTTTGTTGTAAAGACCTTTTTGAAACGCACATGTGAATGTGCTTGTATTAAAAAGTTTAATTATCAACAATGTGTGGCTTCCTTTTTCATTGCGCAAAAAATGTATTTTTAGTAAAATTTTAGTTTGTGCTGAGAAGGAGTGTGATTTACTAAAGGCAACTCCACTTTGCACTCCAAGTGCAGTTTCAGGTGTACTTTTGCAGTGCACTTGTAGTGCATAGTAGATGTGCCTTTAGTAAAAAGCACCCACAGTGAGGTGTAAATTTGGACAATCATGCCATTTTCCTGCCATGGTGCTGAAAGTGAGCACGATTTTGGTCAGTAATGCACTACATACATTAGTTACAAAAACAAGGTGTGTGTTTAGCAGACCCACAACATAATAAGATTATCTGAAGAAGAGACTATCCCCTCATCTCGCTCTGAACTTGGGTTTGCACTGTTGGTGAAAAAGGCACAACTTGAAAAAAACTGGCAAAGTGGGAGGCCACAGTCGGCCATTCCTGTGGCGTTGAAGGACACTGTTTAGTGAAACAAGAACAAAAATTTGTAATTTGACAAATCAACATTGCAAGCCGATTAGACACCCACATTTTTGGTCAAAATTAGTATAACATTTTGGGAACTGAGTATTTAAAGCCTAAAGTATAAGGTCCCCTTATGAGAGTCATCACCCCCCCCCCCCCCACCCCCCATCTGATGTGCCCTTGCAAAAAAATGAGGGGGGATGTTTTGGACAGGTAACCCTCTCCACTTGATTGTGATACTTTGGGAAGCCCCTCCTTAGTTACACTATTGGCAGCCCACCAGACAGGTAAGAAGTGTCATAATAACAAAAAGAAAACAAAATGGAAGCACATTTTGACATTCTGCTATTACATATCAAGATAATTAATAGGTTAAAAAAAATAGCATTTGAAAGAATTGAGGCAGGCCCTTGCACTACATGCTTAGGTGAACTCGTCCATAAATGTGATCATCAAAAAGGTAGGTATAGTGTGTATTGGGTTTGGTCAAGTCATCAGATAGAGGATTGCTATCAGCTGAGCTAGCAGTTGGGGGGAGGGGGGTTCCTAATGAGTTTGGCACAACCACAAAAATTAAAAAAATGTGACTCTGCATGAATTGAAGCACACACATCACATTTGTAGACATTATAGGGGGTGTTTAGGGGAAAGCAATACTATGGAGCTGACAAAAGACATTGGTAAGTGACTAGACTATAGTTTTATGGGCCAAGAAGAGCATGGTGGGGAAGTTAGTGAGGCAAATATGCCTGAGGACAAAGGGGCAGAGTATATAAATTAGAGCATATTGCAATGATGGTAATTAGGTAATGAGGAAAGAAATGCAAGACATTAGCAATCATGAAATACATAGAATGTGATGTTTAAGGAGAAAACTTAGCTTCATATAGTCCTTCTGCAGGACCTGAATGATGGCAGAACAGGTCTCTGGAATAATGATCCCCAGAGCCTGGGGGGAGATGCCTGTAGAGAACTTGAGGTCCTGAAGGCTTCTCCCTGTCGCCAAGTAGCGCAACGTGGCGATGAGCCTCTGCTCCGGAGTGATGGCTTGCCGCATGTAGGCATCCTGCCTGGTGATATAAGGGGTCAGCAAAGCCAGCAGACGGTGAAAAACGGGGTCCGTCATCCGGAGATAATTCCTGAAATCATCAGGATTATTTTCGCGGATCTCACGGAGCAAAGGCATGTGCGAGTACTGGTTACACTGGCGCAACCAATTATTGGTCCACAAACGCCTCCCCTCCCTGTTCATGGACCGGGCTTGTGTCAAAGTAAGAACCCCAAAACGAAGCCCCTGCACAGCACAAACTCTACGACGAGTACGTAGACGAAACATGGTTTGAAAACGGTCGGCTGGTCAGAATGGACACCAGAAAGCACCGATAAACAGCAAGGCCTGAAAGAACGACCTGAATAGCAGAAGCAAGCGGACAATAAAAAATGCCTTTCAAAGCGTACTATACCAAGATATAGTCCACAGGGAGAAACAAATACTTAATGACTGCACGCACTGATTATCAGATACGCAAAGACAAGCAGAAACCGAAGAGCAGTAGCGATCTGAATCATGAAAAGCATGAATCGTCTCTCCCCAAACTTCGACTGACACGAGATCAGCAGAAGGAGCCCAAAGGGTGCTGGACATAGTGCTGAACTTCTCTTTTTTAGTCCTGCCGTACACGGCTTACGTCACCGCATTCTTGGCAACTGCAAATTCCGACAACTTGGTCCGACCGTGTGTATGCAACAGTTTCTGACACAATCCGTTGAACAAAATCCGTCTGACAAAATCCAATGGATTTGGTTGGCAGAATGTCCGACCGTGTGTACAGGGGCTTAGGAAAGCTAACACTGAACCACCTCTCAGCCAATCAGGTGCTCGGGTTTGTTACCTGTCACCTGATTGGCTGAAACGACAGGTGCTGTGATTGGAAGCCTATCAGGGTACAGTGGTAGCAATTGATGGGCACAGTGGTGGCAATTGATGGACACAGTGGCTGTGTTTGATGGCACAGTGTCTGCACTTGATGGCACAGTGGTAGCAATTGATGGGCACAGTGGCTGTGTTTGATGGCACAGTGGTGGCAATTGATGGGCACAGTGGCTGCGTTTGATGGCACAGTAGCGCCATTTGATGGCATAGTGGCTGCAATTGATGGAGTTTTTTTTTCAGTTTGCTCCCCCCAGTAACCCCCCCCCCCCTTACATTAGTGTATTCACTCTGCAGAAGGTGGACTCTGAGATCAGAGTTTGAGGTGTTCCCCTTTACATCACATTCTGCAGGATTCCCCTTAATGCCCTGTACACACGACCGGTTTTCCTGTCTGAATAAACTGAAGAATTCCACTGAAACTGTCTTGCGTACACACGATTACACCAAAGTCCGACCGGCAAGAACACGATGACGTGCAACACGTATGACGGGACTAGAAAGGGGAAATTCAATACCCAGTGTGCCACCCTTTGGGCTCCTTCTGATAATCTCGTGTTAGTAGAAGTCTGGTTGGAGACATCTGAGACTCTTGCTTTTCAGATCCTTTGAACTGTTGTTCAGTTTGTGCTTGTGGGTTTGTATCTGGTTTTCAGTGCGTGCAGTCAGTTTGTATCTGTTTTTCAGTGTGTTCTTGTCCACTCGTTGCTGATTTTCAGCTCGCTCTTTACAGGCCTTGCTGTTCTTCAGTGCGTTCTGTTAAGTTCGTTCCGACCAGCCGACCATTTTGAAACCATGTTGCGGGTACGTACTCGTCATACAGTTCATGATCTGCGGGGGCTTGGTGTTGGGGTTCAAACTTTGACCCAAGTCCAGTCCGTGAACAGGGCAAGGAGGAATTCATGGACCAAGAATTGGTTACTCCAGTGTGACCAATTCTCTCATATGCCTCTGCTTCGTGAGATCCAGGAGAATAATCCTGATGTAAATTCCTCTGGATGACTGACCCTGTTTTTCACCATCTGTTGGCTTTGCTCACCCCTTATATTATGAAGCAGGACACCTGCATGCGGCAAACCATCACTCCGAAGCAGAGGCTAGTCACCACCTTGCAGTACTTGGGGACTGAGAGAAGTCTACAGGACCTCAAGATCTCTACAGGCATCTCCACCCAGGCTCTGGAGATCATTATTCCAGAGACCTTGTTCTGCCATCATCCAGGTCCTTCAGAAGGACTATATTAAGGTACGTTTTCTCCTTTAACGTCACATTATATCTTTTTAATGTTTGCTAATTTATTGTATTTATTTCATCATTCCCTAATTACCATGATTGTAATATGCTGTGAATGTCCCCTTTGCTGTAAGCTTTTAATGCTCCTTTTTTGGCCTACATGCATATTTACCTTCACTGATGTCCCCAGTATGCTATCCTGGGCCCATATACACCTATAGCCTAGTCACTTAACAATGTATTTTGTCATTGTAATGCTTTACCCTAAACACCCCCTAAAATGTGTACAAATGTTATGTGTGTCCTTAATTTTAGACAGAGTGCCATAGGCTTTTATTTTGGCTCCCAAACTCAACTCAAACCCCCCCCCCCCCCCCTTAACATTTTTACAATGGGCAATCAGAGGGGGTGAGGAATCTGATAAGTGGACCTTAGATTTTTGTCTTGAAATGCTACTTATGTTATACTGATGTCGGCCAAGATTGTTTGTGTCTAATCTGATTGCAACGTTATGTGCAAAAGTACTAATATTTTTTTTCTGTTTTGACTCCACAGTTTCCTTCAACGCCACAGGAATGGCAGACTGTGGCATCCAATTTTGCTGACTAGGGATGAGCTTCGAGTTCGAGTCGAACTCATGTTTGACTCAAACATTGCCTGTTCGCCTGTTCACCGAACAGAGAACAATTTGGAGTGTTCGCGACAAATTCAAAAAAGCAGCGGAACACCCTGTACAAATCTATGGGAGAAATCTAAAGTGCTAATTTAAAAGGCTTATATGCAAGTTATTGTCATAAAAAGTGTTTGGGAACCTGGGTCTTGCCCCAGGGGACATGTATCAATGCAAAAAAAAAGTTTTAAAAACTGACATTTTTTCGGGAGCAGTGGTTTTAATAATGCTTAAAGTGAAACAATAAAAGTGTAATATTCCTTTAAATTTCGTACCTGGGGGGTGTGTATAGTATGCCTGTAAAGGGGCGCATATTTCCCATGCTTAGAACTGTCCCTGCACAAAGTGTCATTTATGCAGGAAAAAAAGTCATTTAAAATCAGTCACGGCTATAATGAATTGTCGGCTCCCCGTAATACAGAGAACAGTCATTGAAAGTAATTTATAAAAAAAAAAGTGTGGGGTTCCCCCAAATTCAATTGCCAGGCCCTTCAGGTCTGGTATGCATATTAAGGGGAAGAAATTAAAAAAAAATGGGTGGAGTTGGGAGGGGTCATCTGCACGTCATTGGGGAAGCTGGGCTTTCCCCTTGCGTCAGAGGGGGTGGGGTCAGATGACGGGTGGCCCCGTCCTCCTCATATAAGAAGTGTCAGGCTGCCGAGATCCCCGCAGTGTCTCCGGTGGAGACAGAGGATGGATGCGCTGCGCTGGAGGGAGAGATCACCCGTCGCTGGATCAGATCAGCCATCACTGAACCCCAGAGAGATGATCATCCGTCGCTGGATAGCAAGAGTGGATTACCACCGCTGGAAACTTTTTTTTTTTTTAATAAAGGACGTTTGCAACGGTGTGTGTGTGTCTTTTTTAACTATTTTTTACACTTTCTTTGTGAAATAGTAGGGGTACTTTTTACCCCCTTACCATTTCAAACAGGGGGGCCAGGATCTGGGGGTCCCTTTGTTAAAGGCGGCTTCCAGATTCTTATAAGCCCCCCGCCTGCAGACCCCCACGACCACCGGCCAGGGTTGTGGGGATGAGGCCCTTGTTCTCATCAACATGGGGACAAGGTGCTTTGCGGGGGACCCCAAAGCATCCTCCCAATGTTGAGGACATGTGGCCTGGTACAGTTGAGGAGGGGGGGTGCTCTCTCTTTTCCTGTGCTTGCCAGGTTGCATGCTCGGATAAAGGGTCTGGTATGGATATTTGGGGGGAACCCCACGTAATTTTTTTTTTAATTGACAGGGGGTTCCCCTTAATATCCATACCAGACCTGAAGGCCTGGTAATTGAATTTGGGGGAACCCCACGCTTTTTTTTTTTTTTTATAAATGACTTTCAATGACTGTTCTCTGTATTACGGGGAGCCGACAATTCATTATAGCCGCGAGTGATTTTAAATTACTTTTTTTCCTGCAGAAATTACACTTTGTGCAGGGACAGTTCTAAGCATGGGAAACATGTGCCCCTTCACAGGCATACTATACACACCCCCCAGGTATGAAATTTAAAGGAATATTACACTTTTATTGTTTCACTTTAAGCATTATTAAAATCACTGCTCCCGAAAAAACGTCCGTTTTTAAAACTTTTTTTTTTGCATTGATACATATCCCCTGGGGCAGGACGCAGGTCCCCAAACACTTTTTATGACAATAACTTGCATATTAGCCTTTAAAATGAGCACTTATGATTTTGAACATTTGAGTCCCATAGACTTTAATAGGGTTCTAAAGTTCATACGAAGTTTAGGTCTGTTCGTAGGTTCTGGTGTGAACTGAATCGGGGGGTGTTTGGCTCATCCTTATTGCTGACCGTTGGGACTTTCCCAACTGTGGAGGGGCTATAGATGGGAAGCACGTCCACATCGTGCCACCACCCCATTCAGGGTCTTACTATTATAAGTATAAGGGGTTTAATAGTATAGTGTTAATAGCGGTGGTGTCGGCACAATATGAGTTCCTCTATGTGGACATAGGGAAGAATGGCCAGATATCAGATGGAGGAGTCTTCGCCCATATGGATTTTTACCAACGTCTCCAGACTGGTGGCCTGGCATTGCCACCTGATGCGGACAACGTGGAAGGACTCCCATTCGTCTTTATTGCTGATGAAGCGTTCGGTCTGGGCAAGCACCTGATGAGGCTATTCCCCCAAAGGACCCTCACCCTCAGAAAGGAGGATTTTTAACTACTGGCGAGCGAGCGAGGAGAGGCGTTGAGAATACCTTTCGGAATAATGGCCAGTCGGTTCCGCCTGTTTCTGACAGCAATCCATATGGCGGACTACAAAATCAATCACATCATATTATCTTGCTGCATATTGCACAATGTTTTAAGGAAAAATGCCCAAAATTATATTGCCTCAGTTGAGCCTGAGGCAGGACTTCCTGAGAATCCCCTGACGAGCCTGGGTACTGACCGTCCTAGCTTGGCACCCCAAAGCGCCCGTGAAGTTTGGCGGAAATATGTAAATTATTTTATGGGTAGGGAGGCCATTGCTATGCCAGACAATGTGTTAATATTTTTTTAATAAAAAAAAAAAAAGATCTGATAAAATCTTGAATTGTCTTTATTGCTTGTGTTTGTTTTTGGCTGTCTCTTAGGTTCTCCCTAGTGCACGTTTAGTGCCAAGTGGATTTTCCTTCAGTAAATAAGCCCCATTGTCACTGTAAACACAAAATTACTTAAAAAACTGGTATTGACCATTGAAAGAAGAAGCCACACATTGTGAGCAAAGTTTTTACTCTGTGCACATTTACATGTGCGTTAGAAAATTTTGAGGTAAAAAAAAATTTTCACAATTTTTTTTATTTTTTTGGTGTAAAAATTTTTGGTTTATCAGATGGGGTCACGTCACCCCTCTAAAAGCCAAATTTTGAAGGTGCACACAATTTGGGAGTCAAAATGGGTATTTCCCTCCTGATCCCATGCCTAATGTCAACATGTGCTATCTCCCATTATGGGGGATCAATGGACGTTTTTTGGGGGTGCAACCCCTTCCTCTTACCTACTAGAGTTACGATGGTAGATAGCACATGTTGACACATCATGTGCATCTTCAAAATTTGGCTTTTAAAATGTCAAAAAAAAGTTTTGGTAAAGTTCAAGAAATGGAAAAATGACATTGGATATTGGAAGAAGTTCAGATTCTACGCAACACATCAATCATGTTCTTCATTTGTTGTTCCATAATATTGAGTTTCTTCCTTATGATGTCAATTTCACTGTTCCACACCATGATATCCTGGATTAGGATTTATGCACTGTCACTGGTGAAATGTTCAGCTTGCTCTTCAACAACCAGCACATCGCCTAAAAATTTGATTAAAAACACGTATTTAGAAATATGCAGGCATATATATATAGTACCTGAAGCTGGGGTGTCAGACACTCACCTGTTGTGGTGACAATCTCACCGACTTCCTCCACCTCTCCTTCCTCCAGATCCTCGGGGTGTGTTTTTGTTCTGAGTTCCCCTTCTTTCTCAGGTGGGGGGTTCCTGGTGTCCTCTGAGTGCTGTCCTCCAAGTCTTTTCTCCCCTATGAGAATGAAACAAAAGGTATATTTAGCACACAAATTTTTATGTCCAGAAATAGGAATATGAAACATTGCTGGAAAGTGGGGTACAATTGTCTGTTTTGGGCAGAGTTCCAAGCTGAAGACATTATTTTTTACCTTCCCAAGCTGGAATACTTACCTTTTTCTGTCAATTTTCACAGATAGATACACCCCAAGTATCCACTGGACCACCTGTGTAGGACACCTTAAAAAGTTTGTTCTGGTGTCCCACACAGTGCTCCTGAGTCCAGATGTGTAAACAGCTGCTGAGTGTCCACTCCTTACATTACACTGAATCAAGCTTGCATTTCATTCTAGTTACAAACACATCTAGACATCAATGTCCCAAACTTATTTTTAGACAAATAGGCATGACCAAATATATTAACCTGTATCTGCCCAAAACATTGTATTTAATGAGTGAACAATGTTTCCTACGACCAATTAATGTGCCCACAAACATGAAAGTCGCCATTTTAAGCTGAACAACAGTAACAAAAATAACATGGCGCAGCATGCAAGTAATAATAATTATCAGAACACACGACAACTACTTGCTATTTAGAAGCACTTTCTTGATCCTTCTATAAGATGCTAACCAAAATATACAAGGCCATTCACAACATCGCCCCCATCTACATCACCAACCTCATCTGCAGATATTACCCAAATCGTCCCCTCCGCTCCTCCTAGGACCTCCTGCTCTCAAGCTCCCTTGTTACCTCCTCCCATGCACGCCTTCAAGACTTCTCCAGAGCCTCTCCCATCCTCTGGAACTCCCTGTCCCAGTATATGCGATCAGCCCCTACCCGGTCCACCTTTTACCTTTTTTACCACTCCCTCCCTTTTAGAATATAAGCTTTACGAGCAGGGCCCTCCTGTACCTTTTGTATTGAACTGTACTGTAATTGTGTTGTCCCCCTATACATTGTAAAGTGCTGCGTAAACTGTTGGTGCTATAAATTGCTTATAATAATAATACTGATCCTGCTCCTTCAGTTTCAGGTCTGACCAGCGTTTCCTTATTTGCTCCTTTGATCGTCATGCCCCAAAATTTGTGTGCAGACTCTTCACAACTTTCATCATGATTTTGTCCTTTTTCACATTCGAGTTAGTGTATGGTCCATTCTTGCCATCATAGTCATTCCTCCCCAAGATGTCCACCATCTCTAAAAAGGCCATATTTGAGGCCTTAAATTTTTGCCTCCGGGATCGGGATGTTTTTTCGGCCTCCGTGCTTTCCTCCTGCTCATTATGACTCCAATCACACACCTGCTGTGTCTCCGCCATTTTGCTCCTACTGTGCACAGAAGAGAAGGGGCGGGGAATATTCTAGAAAGAACGCCAGGGGCGGGCGGAGTTTCACGCATGCGCAGTGTATATAGAGTTAACACCTGTGTGTCGTACGTATGTTCTGTGTGCGGAGGAAGAAGGACGAACTTTCTAACGAAGGTAACATTTTAACTTGGTCCATCAGTGGCCCATACTGATTGAAGATTGAGGCCTATATTAGGATAAGATTATGAGAGTTGAGGCTGACATTAGTGTTTTTGCCTTGTGTATTGTCTTACACCAAATATGAATCACTTTAAGAACATAGAATTCATGGCCAGTTTCATAGACAAATACATACTCGTCAGCCTCAACCCCAGCAGAGGCTGACGAGGAACAAGCTGGGCCTTCCATCCTGGAAGAAGTGGATGCACCCATGTGGAGCCATGTATATTATTTTTAGACATATTTATTGTCCTAATATTAATGATGTTAACTAAATGTTATAACTGATAACAAATTAATGATTTAAAATAAAGAGATTTACAAATCAATTGACAGTAGTGGCCAAAAATGTTTGGGACAAGAATTAAAAAATGCTGGAGTCAGAATGATAGTCTTTTCTATTTATTAACATTCAATTTGCAAGTCATAAGCTGAAAATTGTGTGTGATTGATGAATAAGGATGAGCCGAACACCGCCCTGTTCGGTTTGCACCAGAACCTGCGAACAGACCTAAACTTCGTGTGAACTTTAGAACCCTATTAAAGTATATGGGACTCGAACGTTCAAAATCTAAAGTGCTAATTTTAAAGGCTAATATGCACGTTACTGTCCTAAAAAGTGTTTGGGGACCTGGGTCCTGCCCCAGGGTATATGTATCAATGCAAAAAAAGTTTTAAAAACGGCAGTTTTTTCAGGAGCAGTCATTTTAATAATGATTAAAGTGAAACAATAAAAGTGGAATATTCCTTTAACTTTCGTACCTGGGGGGTGTCTATAGTATGCCTGTGAAGGGGCGCATGTTTCCCGTGCTTAGAACTGTCCCTGCACAAAGTGTCATTTCGCAAGGAAAAAAAGTATTTTAAAATCATAAAGAAAAAAAAAAGCGTGGGGTTCCCCTAAATTCAATTACCAGGCCCTTCAGGTCCCCCTAAAAATCCATACCAGACCCTTTATCCGAGCATGCAACTGACAGGCCACAGGAAAAGAGGGTGGGGGGGCGAGAGAATGCCCCCCCTGAACCGTACCAGGCCTCATGCCCTCAACATTGGGAGGATGCTTTGGGGGTCTGTGACCCCTTAAGGCACCATGTCCCCATGTTGATGGGGACAAGGGCCTCATCCCCACAACCCTGGCAGGTGGTTGTGGGGGTCTGCGGACGGGGGGCTTATCAGAATCTGGAAGCCCCCTTTAACAAGGGGACCCCCAGATCCCGCCCCCCCTGTTTGAAATGGTAAGGGGGTATAAAAGTACCCCTACCATTTCACAAAGAAAGTGTAAAAAATGTTTAAATAAGACAAACACACTTTTGAAAAATTCCTTTATTAAAAATAAAAAAAAGATTCCAGCGGTGCTAATCCACTCTTGCTATCCAGCGATGGATGATCATCTCTCCGGGGTCCAGCGATGGCTGATCTGATCCAGCGACGGGTGATTTTCAGTCCAGCGCAGCCAGTCCATCCATCAATCTTCTGTCTCCACTGAGGAGACACTGCGGGGATCCCAGCGCTGACGTTTCTTATATTAGGAGGGCGGGGACACCCGTCACCTGACCCTGCCCCCTCGGACGCTGGTGAGGATAGCCAGGGATTCCCCAATGACGTATGGCTGACTCCGCCCCCCTCTGATGTAACGGAAACCTGCGTTACATCAGAGGGGGGCGGGGTCACCCATACGTCATTAGGCAACCCCTGGCTTCCCTCACCAGCGTCAGAGGGGGCGGGGTCAGGTGACGGGTGGCCCCACCCTCCATATATAAGAAACGTCCGCTCTGGGATCCCCGCAGTGTCTCCTCAGTGGAGACAGAAGACGGATGCATGGACTGCGCTGGACTGAAAATCACCCGTCGCTGGATCAGATCAGCCATCTCTGTACCCCCCGGAGAGATGATCATCCATCGCTGGATAGCAAGAGTGGATTAGCACCGCTGGAATCTTTTTTTTATTTTTTTATTTTTAATAAAGGAATTTTTCAAAAGCGTGTTTGTCTTATTTAACCATTTTTTACACTTTCTTTGTGAAATGCTAGGAGTACTTTTGTACGCCCTTACCATTTCAAACATTTCAAACCTGAAGGGTCTGGTATGGATATTTAGGGGGACCCCCACGTAATTTTTTTTTAATTTGACGCGGGGTTCCCCTTAATATCCATACCAGACCTGGTAATTGAATTTAGGGGAACCCCACACTTTTTTTTTTTTTATCAATGAATGAATTGTAGCAGAGAACACTCATTAAGTGTTCTCTGTATTATGGGAGCCGACAATTCAAAGTGATTTTAGAGAACTTTTTTTCCTTGCGAAATTACACTTTATGCAGGGACAGTTCTAAGCACGGGAAACATGCGCCCCTTCACAGGCATACTATAGACACCCCCCAGGTACGAAATTTAAAGGAATATTACACTTTTATTGTTTCACTTTAATCATTATTAAAATCACTGCTCCTGAAAACACTGCCTTTTTTAAAACTTTTTTTTGCATTGATCCATGTCCCCTGGGGCAGGACCCAGGTCCCCAAACACTTTTTAACAGTAACTAGCATATTAGCCTTTAAAATTAGCACTTTAGATTTCTCCCATAGACTTGTACAGGGTGTTCCGGCTTTTGCGAATTTGCAGCCCAAATTGTTCACTGTTCGCTGAACAGGCAAACAGGCAATGTTCGAGTCGAACATGAGTTCAACTCGAACTCAAAGCTCATCCCTATTGATAAAGCAAAAACTAAAACGATGTCCCTTTTTTTATACACAGGATGAGCTCAGCCAGGAGGAGGGTCTGGAAAGTGTCAGCCAGGAGGAGGCCATGCCCAGTGTCAGCCAGGAGGAGGCCGTGCCCAGTGTCAGCCAGGAGGGGGGCGGACCCAGTAGGAGGTTCCTCCCCTCCGCCTTACAACAAAAAGGCCCAGGAAGGGGACCATGACGGAGGAGGCAGCATTGGGCCTCATTAGGAAATTAAGTGATGTCCTCAGAAGCCCCCCCAATGCTGAAGAGGCATATGGCTGCTATCTAGCCATAAGATTGATGAAATCGGAGGAGGGCCAGCACCTCCTCTGTGAGGGAATTTTTGGTGAGGCCCTAAAGAAGGGGTTGAGGGGCTAGCTGACTGAGAACAGCCACATATGTGAGATCGCCCATCCTCCTCCTCCTGCCACAAGTCCACCACCAGAGGCACAGCCTCCAAGGAAGGCTGCATGGAAGGCTGCAGGGAAGCTTGGAGGGAAGGCTGCAGCGAAGAGAAGAAAGTGATGATCTGGCTTCAGTCTGGTCTGACAGAAGACAAAGGCTGGTGTAGTACCACAGCCTGGGGACATATATGTCATCTGCTGCTGGTCCTAATCTATGGAAGTCCTGGACAAGATTGGGCTCCAAATTATATAGACTCCTCAAGCTACCAATTTTATTTTCCACAGACTTTATGTGTGCTCTGGGGGCCAAAAGGCTTTGCAAATTCCAAAAGTTTCTCCAGTGTTGCCTTCCTCTTTATTTTGTTACCCAGAATAAAATGGAGATTTTATTTTCTGAAAATACTTGCCTATGTGTTTTTCTACAAAAAGGACAGTTTGTTTGTGAGTAGACAGGTGCGTTTCTAAAAGACAATGTCAAATTAACAAGGCACACCAACCTCCTTGAGGTTTATAAAAAATACAAGATAATAATGTTATTGTGGTACCTTGACACACAAAAAACGGAAAATTGTATACTCACCTTCGGTAATTTTCCTTTCCTGACGCATCTTCATGGCAGCACACACTGGGTTGTGACTCCGCCCCCACAACCTGACAGGATTGGATAGCTATAAATTTGAAGGGGAGACCCCCCGCTGCATTCTCCGTATATATTAACACCAAGAAACAGGGAGGGAATTGTGTGCTGCCATGAAGATGCGTCAGGAAAGGAAAATTAGCGAAGGTGAGTATACAATTTTCAGTTTTCCTGACGCCTTCATGGCAGCACACACTGGGAAATAACTCGCCAGTCGGGTGGGTGCAAGTAAAAAATAAACTTTAATTCCTTATAATGCGGAAGAATTTGCTCTAATAATAGATCTGCCGAAGTCAGTCATGGATAGGTAAGCTGAATCCACTTTGTAATGGGAAATTAAGGTATGTCTGGAGGACCAAGATGCTGCTCTGCATATCGTCTCTGGAGACACCCTACAATATGCTGCCCAGGAGGTAGCCACTGCCCTTGTAGAATGAGCCCTGATGCCTTCAGGAATTGCCAGTTGCTGGGAGGAATATGCTTTTTTAATAATCCTAACCAGCCAGGATGCGATGGTGCGTGAAGAGGCTGCTTAACCCCGCTTGGAACCGTGAGGGAGGACCAAGAGAGAATCTGTCCTTCTGAACGAGGTAGTAGCAGATAGATAACTGATAATGGTTGACTTCACATCCAAAGGGTGTGGATCCCCCTGATCGTTATGGAAGGATGGAAGAATGATATCTTGGTTGTAGTGGAATGGAGTGGCTACTTTGGGTATAAACTGCTCCGAGGGTCTTAGAACCACTTTGTCAGGAAAAAGCACTAAATATGGTTCCGAGATCATTAGTGCTTGTATTTCCGATACCCTTCTTGCTGATGTAATTGCAATCAGGAAAGTCAGCTTCAAGGTCAAGTCCCATAGAGAGATTTTTTCAGATGGAATAAATGGAGGTGAAGACAGGGCGTGAAGAACTACTGATAAATCCCATGATGGAAAAAACAGCTTCCTGGGAGGTTTGATTTTCAGATAGGCTCTCAAAAACTGGACAACTAGAGGATAAAAAGGCCCACTTCGTGTCCGTTTTGACTGATAGGGCAGACACCTGAACCTTGAGGGTTCTTAAACTCAGGCCCTTGTTGACTCCCGACTGGAGAAATTCCAGAATGTGAGCAGGTTCTGGAGAAACGTTATTCCACCCTTTCTGCTGAGCCATGGAACAGAATTTTTCCCAAATTCTAGAATAAACGGAGTTGGTCGTGAATCTCCTAGCTTGCATCAGAGTAGAAATGACCTCCTGTGAACAACCCTGGGCTCTCAGCCTAGCCCTCTCAATTTCCAGGCCATCAGGTGCAACTTCTCCGGAGCGGGGTGCAGGAACTGACCTTGGGATAAAAGATCCGGAGACACCCGAATTGGAATAGGAGGTTGAAGGCTGAGTTGCAGAAGTGTCGTGAACCACGGTCTCCTCGGCCACAGTGGGATAATTGCAATCACCGTAGCTGAGGACCTCCGGAGTCTGGATAGAAATCTTGCTATCAACGGAGTTGGAGGAAAAATGTATCCCAGCCTGAAATTCCATGGGTGACTCAGACAGTCCACCCCTTCTGCCGATGGGAATGACCCTCTTGATAGGAACCTGAGGCATTTGCAAAGGCTCGCAAGGCTTGGAAAGCCGCTCTGAGCTCCAAGATGTTGGAAACTAAGCCCAAAGCCTGAAAAAGCCACTGCCCCTGGGCTGCCAGGTCTTGAAAATGAGCTCCCCAACCCGTCTGGCAGGCGTCCGAAGTTATAATTTCTGGATCTGTAGGAATTATCGGCCTGTATTTCCCGAGATTGCTGTGGTGAGTCCACCACCATATCGACTGCTTCACTGAACTGGGAACCAGGATGGTCTGACGCATCGATACTCCATCCCACTGCCTGAGAAATGAGCTCTGGAGAGGTCTCATGTGCCACTGGGACCACTGGATCATAGGTATAGTTGCTGACATGGACCCCAGAACACTTAGGCCGACTCTGGCCGGCAACCGATCTGTCGACAATAGCCTTTGCATTTTTTGTACTAGAGGTCTGATCTTCTCCTGTGGAAGCTGTATCCTGTTTAGTCTGGTGTCCAGGTCTGCTCCCAGAAAGACCATTCTCTGTGTTGGTTGCAAACTGCTCTTTCTCCAGTTGATTATCCACCCAAATTTCTGGAGGGTCGCAAGGAGAATCTCCCGATGGAGAGTCAGAGATTCTTGATCCTTCGCTAACAGCAGGATGTCGTCCAGATAGTGGTGGACTCGTAATCCTTTCTCCCTGAGGAAAGCTACTAGTGGTAGCAAAATTTTGGTAAATGTCCTGGGAGCCGAGGAGATGCTGAACGGAATACACTGAAATTGGAAGTGGTGTTGATTTATGGCGAAACGCAGAAATTTCTGAAAAAACGGGTGAACTGGTACATGAAGATATGCGTCCGACAAGTCTATAGAAAGCATCCAGTTTTTCAGGTTTATGGCTAGGAGAATAGACTGTAAACTCTCCATTTTGAAGGACTCCACTTGGATGCCTCTGTTGAGTCTTTTGAGGTCTAGTACGGGCCGTAAGTCGCCTGTTTTCTTCTTCACCAAAAAAAGAGGGGAATAAAACCCTCTCCCCTTTGGTGCGATGGTACCTCTAGGATTGCACCCTTTTGTCTCAGTTCCGTTACATATTTTACTAACAGGCTCCTCTTGGTTGAGGAAGACAGAAGCCTGGTTGTGCGGAAGTAGCTTGGTGGAAGACCGTTCTTGAACTTCCATTTGTGGCCAAATTTTATCGTGGAGAGTGTCCATAAGTCTTTTATGTGACTTGCCCAAACTTTGAAAAAGCTTTTCAGCCTGGCGCCCACCTGGGCCGGGTGGGCAGGCAGATCTTCAAAATGATTTTGGCTGATCCCCAGCCGGGGTGGCCTTGGACTTCTGTAATTTGAGGAAGGAGGTCTTTGTGCTCCTCCAATCCCTCCTAAACTCCCTACCTGGACGGTAGGATCTGGATTCCCGGTATTTGTCCGGCAAATTACGCCTGAAGGCTGGACCTCTCTGTGTCCTAGGTCTTCTGTTGGAAGGGATCATACTTGATTTTCCCCCGGAGACTTTGGAGATGGCCGAATCTAGTTTGGCACCAAACAGATTGAACCATCGTAAGGAATCCGACACCAGTTAGTTTTAGAGGCTGCGTATGCAATCCATGGCTTGAGCCATAGAGCTCTTCTTGCTGTTACTGAGGCCAGCATTGATCTCGCGGAAGATCTAATAATGTCTACCGAGGCCTCTGCTACGAAATCCCCTGCTAGTCTGATCTCCTGCAAGGAGGATATTATCTTCTCCATCTCAACGCCGTCTCTGAGATCTTTTTCCACTCCGGATGCCCATCCTGAGATGGCCCTGGCTACTGCCGTCGTAGTAATCGCTGGTCTACAGGCCCCTCCAGCCGTGGAAAAAGCTTTTTTTAATTCCAGATCCATTTTCCGATCCAAAATATCCCGGAAAGAGACTGCATCCTCGATCGGTAAGGTTACATGACGGGCCAGGCGCATCAATAAAGAGTCGACGATGGGGGCATTCATAAGGGGCTTCACCTTCGCCTCCTTCAAAGGGTACATTTTTGCCAGTCTATTAGAGAGGCTAACTCTCTTATCTGATCTCTCCCATTCGTCCTTGATGAGGTCCTCAAGCTCCTCAATAAAAGGGAAGGTTTCCGGATCCCTTTTCAAATTCGGAAAATATTTCCGTACCTTAGGAGGATTAGCCGCGTCTTCCTGCCAGCCAATTGCCTCCTTAACGGATTTCGCAAAAGGCTCCACCAGGGAAAAGTCAAAGCCGGCTGACATATCCTGACACTCGTCCTCAGAGGAGGATTCTGATGCTTGGGTGAGGCGAGGTTCCGCAGAGGATGTGCTAGGAACCGCTCTATCCAAAGCTGGCATTGCTGACTCAAGCAATGTTTCTCGTACGGACTCCCTAATGAGATCCGTGGCCATTCTAGCACCCGCCTCCTTTTCTCTAGTGGCCTCACTGAAGCAGGAACGACAGGCGAGCTTGTCTGGCAAAGCTGGGGCACCGCATACCCAGCAGGCATTTGGTGCAGGACGGGCATGGCGACTTTGATGGTGCGAAGGAGGAGATTTCCTACGCCTTGACTGGCTACGGTGCGTGTGGCTATGCCATGAATGGCTATGCCTCCGGTGGCGTGAAGGGGATCTTGAGCGGCTTCTATGCGATTTTCTGCTTGAAGTATGGCTGGATCTTCTTCCCTGTCTAGAACTTGCCGTTCTCGACTCAGCTGGGCTGCCGGAAGAAAAAAGGCAGCACTAAGCATCTGGCACTCTTTTGATCTCCCCTTCAATACGTACCTAACTGGAGAAGCCTCTTACCTAACTTGCTGATGGTGGTCTGCGTGGGCAGTGGACTCCATAAGGAAAAGGTACAGGACAGTCTAAAAAACGTAAGAAGGACCGCATAAGCAGGAAAGGTCTACTATGAATCGCACCGAAAAAAAAAACATATTTTTTTTTAAAAACATTTAATTGCTAAAAATGCATAGAAAAATACATTAAATATTATTAAAAATAAATTAAATATTTAAGTATAATTATTACAATAATACTTAACATAAGCAGAAACAGTTAAAAAAACAATGTAAGAAATCCCACAGGGACTTACCTTTAGCAGAAATTTAATCTAGAGATGCAGAACAGTTTTTTCCCTCAGCAGCAGCCATCAATACAATATGCATTGAAATTCACACAGGAGCACTGTGTTTTTAAAAAATGGCGCCATACCGCCTCTGTGTGACGCTCCGTGCATGCGCGGAAGCGATACGAGCGCCCCAGCGCCATCTTAGAAGAGGGAAACCCTAAGAAAGTATAGGAGGAAAAATCTTAGGACTGAGCATGCGCAGAATGACGGAACGAACGGCAGACAAGAGGGATAACAGGTGCCAGCAAGACCTGTACCCTCCGCTGTGGAAAAAAGGTACAAAAATGAAAAATTGTATACTTAACTTTCCGTAATTTTCCTTTCTTGTCGCATCTTCATGGCAGCATACACTCTGGGTTGTGACTCCGCCCCCACAACCTGATAGGACCACATAGCTATAAGATGAAGATACGCCCCCCGCCCCGGTATTCTCTGTATATATGAATCACCTTTGTGGGTGGGATATTGTATGCTGCCATGAAGATGCGACAGGAAAGGAAAATTACGGAAAGGTAAGTATACAATTTTCCATTTTCCTGTCGCATCATGGCAGCATACACTCTGGGGATTAACTCGCAGACAGGGTGGGAGATGCAAAGGTAAATGTTTATTAGCAAGGAATAGAAGAGTTGGCTTGAATAATGGACTTTCCCAATTCTACTGTTGATAGCTGAGCTGAGTCCACCTTGTAGTGAGAGATAAAGGTGTTCCTGGAGGACCAAGTGGCCGCTCTGCAGATGGTTTCTGCTGAGACCCTACAATACGCTGCCCAGGAGGTGGCCACTGCTCTGGTGGAATGAGCCCTCAGGTCTTCAGGAATTTGTGACTCACTCAGCAAGTAGGCCTTCACCAACCAGGAGGCAATGGTTCGGGCCGACGCTGCTTGACCTCCCCTAAGGCCATAGGGAATGATGAAGAGGCTCTCCGATCTTTTAAAGGATTTGTACAGGGAAATTTATGATGTTGCCCCTTACATCCAGAGGATGAGGGTCACCCTGGTCTGTGTTAAGAGCTGGCAAGTTGATTTCCTGGTTGAAGTGAAAAGAGGATGCCACCTTTGGGATAAAGTGATCCAAGGGTCTTAGAACTACCCTGTCTGGATGAATGATCAGATACGGCTCCTTAATCAGTAATGCTTGCATCTCTGAAACTCTCTTCGCTGATGTGATTGTGACCAGGAAAGGTGACTTTTAGTGTCAGGTGCCAGAGGGAGATGTTTTCCAGCGGAAAACAGGGTTCTTTGGATAGTACCTCTAAGATGACTGATGGGTCCCATGTTGGAAAGGAAGGCTTCCTAGGTGGTCTTAGTTTAAGACAGGCCTTCTGAAATTGCATAACAAGGGGATCGTGAGCCCATTTAACCCCTGTCAGGGCGGATAGAGCTGACACCTGAACTTTCAGAGTACTAGAGCTAAGACCTTTGTCTAAGCCTGATTGCAGGAACTCTAGGATCAGAGGAGCCGAAAGGGAGGACAGATCCCGGCCAAGGTCCTGAGAGAAGGCAACAAACTTCTCCTAGACCCTGCGGTAGGTGCAGTTGGTGGTAGGTTTTCTGGCCTGGAGTAGGATATCAGCTACCTTCTGGGAGCAGCCCTGACATAGATACCTAGCCCTCTCAGCCCCCAAGCCATCAAGTGCAGCTTCCCCGAATCTGGATGTAGTAGCCGGCCCTGGGAGAGCAAGTCGGCTGACAGGGAAGAGCAAGGGGGTCTGCCGTGCTCAGTTGTAGGAGGGTGGTGAACCATGGCCTCCTGGGCCAAAAAGGAATCACCGCTATCACCAATGCCGTTGATCTCTTGAGCCTTAAGAGAAATCTCGCATCAGGGGAGTCAGAGGGAAGATATACCCGAGATGGAAGTTCCAGGGATGCTGGAGGCAATCTGTCCTCTCCGCTAAGTGAAAGGGAAACCTTCGACAGGAACCTTCGGCATTTGGAGTTTGCCGGAGTCGCAGCAAGGTCTATGTCTGGTTGACCCCAGGTCTGGCAGATGAGGGAGAAGGCCTGAGGGCTCAGGGACCACTCGTTGTTGAAGGCGAAATCCCTGCTGAGCGTGTCGGCTAAGATGTTCTCGAACCCCTGGATGTAAGTCGCCCTCAGGTCTGACAGGTTCAACTGTGCCCATTCAATCACAGGGAGAACTTCCCGCATCATGGAGGGACTCCTGGTCCCCCCCGTCTGTTTATGTAGGCGACAGCAACCTTGTTGTCCATCGTTAAGAGGCCCTGCTTCCCCCTTAAAAGGGAGCTGAAGGCCAGGAGAGCCTGGAGGGCCGCTCTCATCTCCAGCACGTTCGATACCGAGTCCCGTACTTTGAAAGGCAAACGGCCCTGCGCTGCATGGGACTGGTAGTGGACTCCCAAACCTTCTAGACTGGCGTCTGTGGTCACTACCTCCTGAGGAGGGATGACTATGTGTTTGCAATTGTTTAAGTTGTGGGGACCACAACGCAATGAGCGTCTGACTGTCTCCGAGATCCGGATCGTCTGGGTCATGGATGAACCATTCCACTGATGTAGGAAGGAGTTCTGCAGAGGTCTGGTGTGCCACTGAGCCCAACGGACCATAGGAATTGTCGCTGATAGGGAGCCTAGAAGGCTGAGGCATACTCTGGCCGACAGGGATCTTGCTAGAATGGCCTTCTTCACCTTCCGGACCAACAGGGAGGACTTCTCCGGAGGCAGCTGCACTGTATTCAACTGGGCTCCTAAGAAGATCATTCTCTGGGTGGGCCGAGTCTGGCTCTTCCCCCAGTTTATGAGCCATCCCAGATTCTGCAGAGTGGAGACAAGGATCTTTCGATGCTGTAACAACGACTCCCGGCTGTCTGTGAGGAGGAGAATATCGTCCAGATAATGGTGGACTCGCAGCCCCCTCTCCCTCAGATGCGCGATAACGGGAAGAAGAACTTTGTAAAGGTCCTGGGAGCCGCAGAAATTCCAAACAGAATACTTCAGAACTGAAAGTGTTTGTGGTTTAGCGAAAAACTGAGGAACTTTTGGAGTTCTGAATGGATAGGGATATGGAGGTAGGTGCCCTGTAGATCTATGGAGAGCATTCAGTCCCCCAGATTTATGGCCTGGAGGATAGACTGTAGGCTCTCCATTTTGAATGCTTCTACCTGGATAGAGCGGTTTACGTTTAGATCCAGGACCGGACATAGGTCCCCGGATTTCTTTTTTACTAGAAATAGAGGGGAATAGAACCCCCAACCTCTTTGGGATAGGGGCACCTCGGTAATTGCTTCCTTTTGGGGCAGATCCTGAACGTATCAGGTCAAGGCTAACCTCTTTTGCCGGGATGACGGGAGGTTTGTTGGGCAAAAATGGTCCCCGGGGGAAGTCACCTGAATGACCATCTGTGCCCGACACGCGAACGGTGGTTAACGCTTATTGTTTCCCCTCAGACCAGCGTGAACTTTGAGAGTCTGGCCCCCACCACTGCTGGCTGGGCGGACGCACCTTCAAAAGGACTTCTGGTCAGTAGATGCCGGGGTCCTGGGCTTCTGGGACGTCAGGAAGGATGTTTGAGGGGCCTTCCAGTTCCTTCTGTACTCCTTACCAGGCCTGTAGGACTTGGCATCCCTGTACCTGTCCGGGAGGTTACGCTTAAAGGGAGGAGGCCTCTGAAGCTTTGGTTTTCTATCCGAGGGGATAAGCCCTGATTTTCCACCAGTGACCTTAGAAATAGCAGAGTCCAATTTTGCGCCAAAAAGGTTCTCACCATCATAAGGGATGCGGCACCAATTGGACTTGGAAGCAGGATCTGCCGCCCAGGTTTTGAGCCAGAGAGCCCCTCTGGCCATTACCGAGGACAATACAGCCCTGGATGCAGACTTAATAGCATCCACAGATGCCTCTGCCACAAAATCCCCTGCAAGGCTTAGTTCTTGCAGGGCCCTAACTATCTGGTCCTGATCAGCGCCTTGGATACAAGCTTTTCTGTGCTTGCTGACCAACTGGCAATAGCCTTACCCTCAGCTGCAAGAACCACTGCTGGCCTGCATACGCCTCCTGCTGCTAAGTAAGCTCTTTTGAGATCAGTATCGATCTTCCTATCCAGGACATCCTTGAATGACACAGCATCCTCGATAGGGAGCGTAACGTGTCTGGCCACGCGCATGAGGGATGCATCCACCACTGGCGGGGACACGAGAGATTTCATTTTAGCCTCCTTTAGAGGATATAGTTTGGCAAGCCGATTGTTAAGATTTGCTTTCTTCTCGGGTCTCTGCCACTCGTCTCTGATAAGTTCCTCCAACTCATCAATGAAGGGGAAGGCTTCGGGTTCTCTCATCAGGTTCGGGAAATATTTTCTCCTTTTGGGTTGGGCCTCCTGGGGTTCCTCCCAGCTAATGGCCCCCTTCACTGACCTCACAAAAGGCTCTATTAGGGAGAAGTCAAAGCCCGCTGAAGCCTCTAGTTCTTCCTCATCTAAAGGAGAATCATGCTCTCTGGAAGTACTTGGGGGAGCCAGCGAAGCACCCCGTGGAAATAACTCCGTGTCGGGAGCTACACATGGGGCAGAAGACTGTGTGAGCTCTCTGTGTTCTTGCCCTTTCTCTCTGGTGGCTTCTTCAAAGCACCGGCGGCATGCCAACATATCTGGAAGGGGTATGGCCCCGCATACCCAGCAGGTATTTTCATAAGGATGGGAGTGACATGCTGGTGAATGGCGCCTCCGGTCAGGGGATCTTTTTCGGCGGGAATGGCTGCGCCTTGAACAAGACCTGGAGCGACTCCTTCTGCGACTCCCTTTCCCTGAGCGACTTCCTCCACCCGAATGGCTCCTCCTATGGCCTGAGCGGCTTCTTCAATGCGAGGAATCTCTGCGAGATGATTTTGTGGACCTGATGGGGCTAACCATTTAGGTAGCGCTAGTGCGTCCTGCTCTCTTTTTCGATCTTCTCTACTTACCAAACTCCTCCCCTCTTACCTATTATGCTGGTGGTGATCTGCTGGAGCAGTGGTCTCCATGGATAGGGAAACAGAGGAAGCCTGAAGACACAGGTAACACAAAAAGGGTAAGGAAGATAAAGCCATAACAGAAACAAGAGGGGAATAGAGAGAAGAAAAATACAGGGAAGATACTTACCAAACAGAGAGGCAACACTGGGGTAGAAAAAACAGAAATGCAGCAGTCATGAAATTCAGCTGAGCACAAAAAACAGGCAAAAAAAGGCATCTGCGTTAAAAAAGGCATCTTCCCCTTTTAAAATTGGAGCCGGGGTCATGTCCCGCCCGCACATGCTCAGTAGTACCATGCGGCCACCGGCGCCATCTTGGAAAAGGGAAAAGACATAGATAGACATACACAGGCTGCCCAAAGTGCACAGTGAGCATGTGCAAAGCGGCAGAGTGACCAGGAAGAGTGGTGATGTTGCTGTGGGACTACAGAGCTAAGGAAAAGGAAGTAAAATATGGCAGAAAGGCAACACTGGGGTAAAGGCACCAGACAACCTAAGGTGACAAGAGATACTGAAGGCAGAGAGTCTGCTGTCAGGTTGCAGACAGAGTGACACCAGGGAGGAAGAGGAAACTGGAGACCACCGCAGGTACTAAGCCTGTTTAAGGCTTAAAGACCAATCTTTTTATTATATGCCTTTAGCCTGTTTAAGGCTTACTTTCAACGGCTATAGAGGCAATGCTCTGTTTGCAGAGAAAAAGTATTCATACCCCTGAGATCACCAGAGTGGGGTTCCTTCCATTTAGCTTCCTTTAGAGGCTGTACTGGTAAGGACTTCCACCCAGGAGAGGCTAGAACCTGGCTGGGGCAAAGCAATAAGAGGGTGATGATCCGTGCGGTCCCAACAGGTGAGGAAAAATAAGAGAATACCGGGGCGGGGGGGCGTATCTTCATCTTATAGCTATGTGGTCCTATCAGGTTGTGGGGGCGGAGTCACAACCCAGAGTGTATGCTGCCATGATGCGACAGGAAATATATTTTCCCACAGAATATAAAACTTAAGGATGCTAGGAAAGGAAATGGAGAGGCAAGATAGGGGAATCCACTGCAGAATAAGCTTCTTTATAGCTTGTAAAAATGCTAGGCAGAGAAAAACATAAACACCCCTTGAGACCACCAGAGCGGGGGGGCTCCCTCCATAGAAGCTCCTTTAGAGACTGTACAGGAGGGACTTCCAAACAGGAGAGGCTTGAACCTGCTGGGGCGAATGCGGTAGAGGCTTAATTCATCTGTCACATGGAAACGAGTCCGACAAACCTGTCAGGTGAGGATAAAAAAGAGAATGCAGCGGGGGGTCTCCCCTTCAAATTTATAGCTATCCAATCCTGTCAGGTTGTGGGGGCGGAGTCACAACCCAGTGTGTGCTGCCATGAAGGCGTCAGGAAAATAAAATTATATATGGAGATCACTAGAAAAGAATTTTTCAATAATCCAAAAAAAGAGATCTTGATTAAATAAAAAAAAATTATTAAAGACTATAAAAAAAAGTCAAAACATTATTATGGAGATCTGGCTTTTAAGAATTAAAAGATTATTCATGAAATCAGGAGAAATAATCAAGAAATAAGTTTGTGAGAACTCTGTGTGAATATGAGCAGCAAAACAACTTCATTATTTTAGCATTATAAAGAAAAAAAGAATGCGCTGCATTAAAAGATCACAGGATTTGCTGCGTGAGGAATGTGCTATCTCCATTATGAACGCTAGTTTTACCACACTGAAAGCTTCCCTCTCGTATTTGCTTCAGAGCATGCTACGTTTTTAGTACGTTAGAACAGCATACAGACGAGTGGTTTTCCCGAAAGGAATTGGTTCCATCAGAAAAATTTAGAACATGGTCTATTTCTAGGTCCCTCAGAATTTTCGACGTAAAAAGTCCAATGGGGCATACACACAATCGGAATATACGTTGAAAAGCTCCCATCGGACTATTTCTGTTGTACATTCCGCTCGTGTGTACACGGCATTACAGTGCAAGGGGGAATTCTGCAGACCCTGATGTAAAGAGGAACTCTGATGTAAAGGGGAATGTAGTGGACTCCGATAAAAGGTGGTCTCTGGTGACCAGAGCCCTTACATCTGAGCTCCTCCTTAGATCATGATCTTTAGAATACCCCTTTATGTCAGAGTTCCCTTGCACTGTAAAGCCCCATACACACTATCAGTTTTTCTGCTGAGTTTTTCCTTCAGGTTTACCAAAACCATGTAGTGGAAGGGCCTGCCTGATTGCATACAAATTGAAACTCCTAAGGTTTGAACTCATATTATATGGTTTTGGTAAATCTGAAGGAAAAACTCAGCAGAAAAACTGATAGTGTGTATGGGGCTTTAGAGGGAATCCTACATTCTGATGTGAAGGGGAACTCTGTGCTGGGTTATATTAATCTGCCCTTCATGTAAATGGTGAAATATGTTTTTTGACTAGCTACATGTTTATAGTTTCAATATTGATATTTGCACTGTTTAGCACTGAAAACTGACATATTAGGTACTTTTGCAGCGCCAGTAAAAAATGTGTCTCTGTTAGTAAATTTCATGATTTTTGCAGGTAAAAAGTTAGTGCTCTTTGTATATTTTGGCATCCAGTAAATTCCCAATAAATTTCACTTCAGGGGGGTTGGCAACACTGACACTGGTCCAAATCATTTAGTGGAGGGGGGATTATGGTGTTGGTTTGTTTTTCTGGGGTTGGGCTTGGCCTCTTAGTTCCAGTGAGTTCTTAAGGCATCAGCATACCAAGAGATTTTGGACAATGTCATGCTCCTAACTTTGGGGATGGCCCCTTCCTGTTCCAACATAACTGCACACCAGTGCTCAAAGCAAGGTCGATAAAGACATGGACTTAGCAGGAGTGGTGGAAAATTAACTTTAAGTACAATAATTCACATTGTAATACTAACTTAACCACTTCAGCCCCGGAAGGATTTACCCCCTTCCTGACCAGAGCACTTTTTACAATTTGGCACTGCGTCGCTTTAACTGCTAATTGCGCGGTCATACAATGCTGTACCCAAAAAGAAATTTGCGTCCTTTTTTTCCCACAAATAGAGCTTTCTTTTGATGGTATTTGATCACCTCTGCAGTTTTTATTTTTTGCGCTATAAACGGAAAAAGACCGAAAATTTTGAAACAAAATTATATTTTCAAATTTTTGTTATAAAAAAATCCAATAAACTCAATTTTAGTCATACATTTAGGCCAAAATGCATTTGGCCACATGTCTTTGTTAAAAAAAATGTCAATAAGCGTATATTTATTGGTTTGCTCAAAAGTTATAGCGTCTAAAAACTAGGGTACATTTTCTGGAATTTACATAGCTTTTAGTTTATGACTGCCTATCTCATGGTTTGAGGTGCTAAAATGACAGGACAGTACAACCCCCCCCCCCCCCCCAAATGACCCCATTTTAGAAAGTAGACACCCCAAGGAAATTGCTGAGAGGCATGTCGAGCCCATTGAATATTTAATTTTTTGTGTCCCAGGTGATTGAAAAATGACAAAAAAAAGAAAAAAAATTACACAAAGTTGTCACTAAATGATATATCTGTCAGAAGACCGGGCCACTGCCATTAAAAGAGCTGGAAGAAGGAGCAGAGGCCCGGCAAGAAGAACCGAAGAGGGGGACAAGACCCCCAAAGTCAGAAGAAGAGGCGGCGACAGAAGACCGGGCCACCGCTAGTAAAAGAGCTAAAGAAAGCAGAGGCCCAGGAAGAAGAAACATAGAGGGGGACAAGTCCCCCAAAGTCGGAAGAAGACCCCCGGGCGGCGACGAAGAAGAAAGCCGGGCTCCTCCGCTAGTAAAAGAGCAAGCAAAAGAGCAGACGATAGCGGAGTAGTCTGGCGAGAAAACCCCCCAAGACAGAAGAAGACCCCCCGGAGCTGTGCAATAAATGATTTTGAAAGCTTGTGTTGTGTTTTATTAAAAAAAATTTCACAGGTAAATGGGTAGGGGTACATTGTACCCCATACTCATTCACATAGGGTGGGGGCCAGTATCTGGCAGCCCCCTTATTAAAGGGGGCTCCCGGATTCCGATAAGCCCCCCGCCCGCAGACCCCAACAACCAACAGCCAGGGTTGTCGGGAAGAGGCCCTTGTCCTCATCAACATGGGGACAAGGTGCTTTGGGGTGGGGAGGCCACATGGCCCCCCTTCCCCAAAGCACCCCCCCATGTTGAGGGCACGCGTCCTGGTACGGCTCAGGAGGGGGGGGGGCGCTTGCTCATCCCCAGCCCCTTTCCAGACCGGCCGGGCTGCGTGCTCGGATAAGGGTCTTATATGGACCTTGGAGGGAACCCCCACGCTGTTTTTTTGGCGTAGGGCTTCCCGTTTAAGTCCATACCAGGTGACGGGGTCAGCGAGGTGTCAATGCCGCCAACTACCTGGAGCCGCGTTCAAAATGAACGGACTTTTCTCCGTGTGCGGGAAAGTCCATTCATTTCAAAAGTCCAGCGGACTAGCACACACACGGCCGGATTGTCCGCCGAACTCGCAGTCCGGCAGACAATTTTTGAGTTAAAACTACTTTCTAAGTCCGCCAGACCAAGTCTGCCGGATAGTTTGATTGTGTGTATGTGGCATAAGGGTGCATATTTTTGATTTCACGCCTCACTATCTATCACAGTTTTGAAGGCCATAAAATGCCAAGAGGGTACAACCCCCCCCCCCCAAATCACCCCATTTTGGAAAGTAGACACCCCAAGCTATTTGCTGAGAGGCATTTTGAGTCCATGGAATATTTTAGATTTTGCCACAAGTTGCGGGAAAATTACAAACTTTTATTTATTTTTATTTTTTTTGACAAAGTTGTCACTAAATTATATATTGCTCAAACATGCCATGGGCATATGTGAAATTACACCCCAAAATCCATTCTGCTGCTTCTCCTGAGTACGGGCATATCACATA
The DNA here is from genome assembly GCF_037356315.1 of Lithobates pipiens. Taxonomy (NCBI): domain Eukaryota; kingdom Metazoa; phylum Chordata; class Amphibia; order Anura; family Ranidae; genus Lithobates; species Lithobates pipiens. Next base: position 156,566,503 of record NW_027507791.1, on the reverse strand, counting down.
TGTGGGACTTTTTGAAAGTCCTAGCCGCGCACGGGGCCCGAAAACCAAGCACCGCCTTCAGGATTTCTAAGGGCATACATTTTTGATTTCACTCCTCACTACCTATCACAGCTTCGAAGGCCATAAAATGGCAAGATAGCACAACCCCCCCCCCCCCCTAATGACCCCATTTTGGAAAGTAGACACCCCAAGTTATTTTCTGAGAGGCATGGTGAGTATTTTTCAGCTCTTTTTTGTTTTTGAAAATGAAGAAAGACAAGAATTTTTTTTTTTTTCTTTATTCAATTTTCAAAACTTTGTGACAAAAATGAGCTCTATAAAATACTCACCACATCTCTCAGCAAATAGCTTGAGGTGTCTACTTTCCAAAATTGAGTCATTGGGGGGGGGGGTTGGTGCCATCTGGGCATTCCATGGCCTCCGAAACTGTGATAGGTAGTGAGTAGTGAAATTAAAAATTCACACCCTTAGAAAGCCTGAAGGCGGTGCTTGGATTTTGGGGTCCTGTATGTGGCTAGGCTCCCAAAAATGCTCACACATGTGGTATCCCTGTACTCAGGAGAAGCAACGGAATGTATTGTGGGGTGTAATTTCACATATGCCCGTGGTATGTTTGAGCAATATATCATTTAGTGACAACTTTGTGCAACAAAAAAAATAAAATAATAATTTGTCTTTTTCCCGTAACTTTTGTCACAATATAAAATATTCCATGGACTCAACATACCTCTCAGCAAATAGCTTGGGGTGTCTACCTTCCAAAATGGGGTCATTTTGTGTGGGGGGGGGGGTGTTGAACTGTCCTGGCATTTTATGAACAACATTTAGAAGCTTATGCCACACATCACCCACTCTTCTACCTAGTTGTTGAAGACAAAGCTCTTTCTGACACTTTTTGTTTACATGAAAAAATTATTATTTTTTGTAAGAAAATTACTTTGAACCCCCAAACATTATATATATTTTTTAAAGCAAAGGCCCTACAGATTAAAATGGTGGGTGTTTTATTTATTTTTCACACAGTATTTGCGCAGCGATTTTTTAAACGCATTTTTTGGGGAAAAACACACTTTTTAAAATATTAATGCACTAAAACACACTATTTTGCCAAAATGTTTGATGAAATAAAAAAAGATGATCTTAGGCCGAGTACATGGATACCAAACACGACATGCTTTAAAATTGCGCACAAACGTGCAGTGGCGACAAATTAAATACATTTTTCCTGAAAGGCTCCATGGCAGCATACGTGTGGGTAGCCCCGCCTCCACGATTACCCAATAGGACCCAACTCCCATAAATCTTTGCTCCTGGCCACTATCAGTGTTCCTTTTTTGTCCTCCCCAGTAGGACCAGATGGTTTCTTTCCTGGAAATAAAACTTCACGACGATCGATTGGCTGATTGACTGAGAAATTTTCCTCCGATAGGCCCTGACTGTTAAGCAGGGTATGGAGAGTATTTGCAGAGTAGCGCTGAAGAAAGGATTTCCTACCTGAGTGCGCACGGTCTGTGTCCCGTTGTTATGGGTGACCATTATCTGCTGGAGGTATGGCGTGTGTGTTCCAGTCCGTTCGGCCAGGTGATCGTTGGTGGAGTGGTGAGCCTTTTATCTATCCATGGCAGCATTGTATTTGTGTGTATTTCTTTTGTTTGTCTTGCGGTCTCCTCCATGCCGTTTGCGTTCGCTTCCGCGTTCCAGCAAACCTCTCTCCTACTTCCGGGTTATGCAGGCGTTCTGCGCATGTGCGAACCCGGTATGAGACCGAGGCTTGGTTCCCGCGCATGCGCGCGAGCGCCTCGCGTCTGACGTCGGCGATGACGTCACGGGCGCCAAATTTAAAAGGCTTTGGAAGCTGTCAGAACCCTGGGAATGTTTGCAGTGGTCGCAGCGACTTCCCGGGGCTGTCAGCGCGGCGGTTTAAGGTAAGAGCGTGTCCCTTAGGCTGGGGAAATGCTTTTAAAAAAAAAAAAAAAAAAAAATGTGTGTTTTATTTTTCTCTTTAGTTGCAGTGTTTCTTAAACTGTGGGTTTATTGTGAATATGGACGCCTTACTGCCTCCTAGTGGCCAGCCCGCTCATGTTAGGTAGGTCTTTAGTATTTATGCTTTTTATATATTGGAGAGAGTGTTTGGCATAGGTAGGATTGACTGTATATCCTTTTCTCTCTCTGTCTGTTTTACCCTTACAGCCCTTCTGGGTCTGATCCACAACCTAACACTTCTAGACGCAGTGGATCATCAAGATCACACCGCCATAAATCCTCCTCAAGATCTAGCCAGCATAGGTCAAGATCTGAACAGCATAATAAGAATTATTCTCACCCCCCTGCTGCTCACTCCAGCAAGCGTACGGAAAAATCATGCTGGGGGTGCAGGATGCCTGTTCCTTCGGACGTATCCTTATGCGATCATTGCTTCTCCAAAGCTGCAGATGAAAGGGATGATGCAGACCAGCGTTTGGAGTCAATAGTAAGACGGGTTGTGAAGGAGTCTCTGCAGGAGAGGGACGCTCTACAGCTGTGTGAATCCCCGTCAGAATTATTGGCTCCTCCACCTGGAGAGAACCCATTGCAGGAGACATGGGAATCCTCTCAGCCAAGCCGCCTATCTGCTCCCATCTCAGATAGTGAATCTGACTGTGAGGATCCTGGTTTAGGTTTTGACTATGGACTGGTGCCTTCATTGGTCAAAGCAGTGAGAGAGGCTCTGAAGTGGGAAGACCCTGTTACTTCCCCACCAAAGCAGAGAAAGTTCTTTAAACAGCTCAATAAGGAGCGACAATTTTTTCCCTTCCTTTCAGAGTTGGGTGACATTATTACCGAGGAATGGAGCAAGGTGGATAAAAAGGGTTCCATGCAGTCAAAAATCCTGAAATTATATCCCTTTAAAGAAGAGGATGTGAAGCACCTGGAGTCAGCACCACTGGTGGATGCAGCGCTCATGCGTTTGGTGAGATATGTAACCCTACCCTTAGAGGATACGGTATCCTTTAAAGATCCTTTGGAAAGGCGGATCGATTCAGACCTTAAGAGGATATATCTGACTTCTGGAATGGCTTGCAAACCAGTGCTTGCAATGGCAGCGGTATCCAAGGCCATAGAATCCTGGGCTGATTCTGTAGAGGAATTCCTGAGGGGTATTTCTATTGAATCAGCAAAAGACTCCCCTATTCAAGAAATCAGGATGGCGTCTGCCTTTTTGGGGGAGGCATCTATTGATGTTATCCGCCTGATATCTCGGGATATGTTAGCAGCAGTCTCAGCTCGCCGTGCGTTATGGCTCCGTCCATGGCTGGCGGATCCAGCATCCAAACAGGCCTGGTGCCGTATTCCCTTTGAGGGGTCATCTTTGTTTGGTAACAAGCTGGATACTGCCATATCCCGGGCTACAGGTGGGAAATCTGGGTTTCTTCCCCAGGACAGACGTCTTCAAAATCAAAGGCGTCCATTTCCTAGAAGACAAGGCCCTGATCGTGCCAGGGAGGCGCGGAGCTATAGACCTGGTCGAGAATTCTCAAGGTCATGGAGATCCAGGCAATCTTCTTTCAAAAATACCTCAAAAGGGGGTTCGTCCGGCAAGCAGGATTCCGCGAAATCCTTTTGAAATTGGGCCCGCTCAAACTTGTCAGGTGGGGGCTCGTCTTCTCCACTTCAGGCATGTTTGGGCGGCCTCAATTCGGGATTTTTGGACTGTAAAAACAATTTCCTCAGGTCACAAGTGGGGTTTTATCAGCACCCCAAAGCTAAGATTTATTCCCACAAATCTTCCAGAATCAAAAGAGAAGAAACAAGTCCTATTGACCTACGTGAACTCTTTACTGGATCAAGGCGCAGCCGTTCCCGTTCCAGAAGAAGAACGTGGAGAGGGCATGTATTCCCCTTTGTTTCTGGTTCAAAAGAAAAATGGCACATGGAGGCCGGTAATAGATTTGACCCATCTCAATTCCTTCATTCGCAAAGAGAAGTTCAAGATGGAATCTCTGCTTACCATCCAGCAGTCCGTGTATCTGGGGGACTGGATGATATCAGTCGATTTGAAGGATGCTTACTTCCATGTTCCCGTGGCAAAGGAGTTTCAACAATACCTCCGCTTTGCAGTAGGCATTCAACATCTTCAATTTACATGTCTTCCCTTTGGGTTAACAACGTCCCCACGGGTCTTCTCCAAAGTTCTTTTGGCAGTTGTGGCCTTTCTCAGAGTCAAAGGTGTTCGTCTCCATCACTATCTCGACGACCTTCTTCTGCTATCCCAGAACAAAGATCAGCTCTTGGAGCACAAAGACCTAGTCATCTCCACTCTACAGGAGTTCGGGTGGCTTCTGAACTTAGAAAAGAGTCACCTAGATCCAACTCAGTCTCTTGTTTTCCTAGGGGCGCAGTTCAACACAGCAGAAGGTACTATCGCCCTTCCAGAAGAGAAGGTTGGAGTCATACGAGACAGGATTCATGCAGCCCTTGCAGCATCCCATCTCTCGGCTCTCCAATGTCTGAGGGTGATTGGCACAATGTCAGCCACCATTCCCATGGTAAAGTGGGCCCAGTGGCACACTCGTCCCTTTCAGAAGGGGTTTCTACAACAGTGGGACTTATCCAGCCAGACACAGCGCATATTCCTCACTCCAGCCATGAGGACGTCTCTTCTTTGGTGGCTACAGGGGAAGAACCTGCGCAACCACCATTCAATCATTCCCATCTCATGGGTCACGGTAACTTCAGATGCCAGCAACCGAGGATGGGGCGCTCACTGCCTTTCGGAGGTCGCTCAGGGCAGGTGGACGTTTCCATCACAGAGAGTCGTCTCCAATGTTCTGGAGCTAAGAGCGGCCTTCCAGGCGCTTCGGTCATTCCATCATCTGACAGCGAATGCCTCGGTCATGCTAAGGTTGGACAACACAACCGCGGTGGCTTACGTAAAGAAGCAAGGGGGAACTCGCAGCTGGTCCCTGTTACAGGAGACGGAGCCAATAATGAATTGGGCTCAGAAGAATTTGTCCAACCTTTCTGCAGTCTACATCCCAGGGGTGCAGAATGTTCAGGCGGACTTCCTATCGCGTGTCGAGTTGGACAACAACGAGTGGTCTCTACACCGGGAAGTATTCGATTGGCTCCTGACCTTAGGATTGTCCCTGGAAGTCGACTTGTTCGCTTCCCCGTGCAATCGGAAGCTTCCGAAATATTACTCAAGGTTCAGGGATCCCCAGGCATATGGGATAGATGCCCTCACAGAACATTGGAAGTTTAAGACAGCTTACGCCTTCCCTCCAGTTCCGGTGATCCTGCAATTCCTTCGGAGACTCGGGTCAGAGAAGGCGGAGATTCTCGCAGTAATTCCTTTCTGGCCCAACAGACCTTGGTTCCCTCTACTGCTGCTCCTCAGTTATCAAGAGCCAGTTCCCCTGCCTCTCAGGTCGGATTTGCTATCTCAAGGCACAAGGTTACATCCATGCCCATCATGTCTGAACCTCAAGGTATGGTTTTTGAGAGGGAAAGGCTAGAAGCTCTTGGTTGTCCGGAAGAGGTCATCCCAACCCTTCTCAATTCCAGACGCGGGAGTACTAATAGGGTATATGAGCGTATATGGTCCAAGTTTTCGGCCCATATGTCCTCCAGAGAAAATTCTTGCAGTTCTCCAACAATACAAGACATACTAAGCTTTCTTCAAACAGGCCTTGATTTACCTCTAGCTATCAGTTCATTGAGAGTCCAAGTATCGGCTATTTCAGCCTTTACGGGTATTTCCTGGGCAAACCATGCACTGGTACAACAATTCTTCAAGGGAGCTACTAGGCTCAGACCCCAAAGAAAACCAAGGTTTCCTAAATGGGACCTCCCTTTAGTGCTGGATTTTCTCTCAAACCTTGGAAAGGATTCTACGGAGCCTCTGTCCATAAGGGATCTCACTCTCAAGACCATCTTCTTGGTAGCTATAACCTCAGCCAAGAGAGTTTCTGAGATTAGGAATCTAGGTTCGGAAGAACCCTTTCTGACTTTCTTTCCAGATAGGGCAGTATTGATTCCCATGTTGGGATCGCATCCCAAAGTAACCTCGGTCTTCCATGAGAATCAGGAAATTGTGCTTCCCACTTTCAAAAACTCAGAGAGTCAGGATGTTCATCCTCTGGACGTAGGACACGCGCTGAAACAATATTTGGAAGTCACAGCTCCCTTTAGACAAACGAAATTTCTTTTTGTTCTCCCTCATGGCAAGAATAAAGGATTGCAAGCTTCGGCTAGATCTATCTCTACCTGGATCATTCAGATCATTCAGAGGGCGTACAGAGCAAAGGGCTTGGCTCCTCCTGAGGCATTAACAGCTCATTCAACACGGAGTATTTCAACATCGTGGGCAGCTTCTCGCCATGTGGCGCCTGAAGTTATTTGCAGAGCGGCCTCTTGGTCTTCTATTAATACCTTTGTTTCTCATTACTGTGTAGAGCCAGCGGCTCTGTCTTCTGTTAATTTTGGTTTGCAAGTTTTGTCGGTTGACAATGCTAAATAAACTTTTGTTCTTTGCTCGACATTTTGCCCACCCGGGTGTGTTTGGCGAGTTATTTCCCACACGTATGCTGCCATGGAGCCTTTCAGGAAAACGGAAAATTTATATCAAATACTTACCGTAATTTTCCTTTCCTGATAGGCTCCATGGCAGCAGGAGTTCCCTCCCAAATGTCTGGAGTCGGCTAGTTACGGAACACTGATAGTGGCCAGGAGCAAAGATTTATGGGAGTTGGGTCCTATTGGGTAATCGTGGAGGCGGGGCTACCCACACGTATGCTGCCATGGAGCCTATCAGGAAAGGAAAATTACGGTAAGTATTTGATATAAATTTTCCGTTTTATTTACCACTTTAGATTTACAGAGGAACTCTACTGCTAAAATTATTGCCCTCGTTCTGACCTTCACGGTGGTACCTCACATGCATGGTTCAATTGCTGTTTACACTTGACACCAGACTAATGCTTGTGTTTTCCTTTGCGTGAGAGCGGGGGGGGGAGGGGCGTTTTTTTTTTCTTTATTTCTTTTTGCTTTTTTTATCTTATTTCTAAATTGTTCCTTTCATTATTTTTTATAATTTTTATTGTTATCTCAGGGAATGTAAATATCCCCTATGATAGCAATAGATAGTGACAGGTACTCTTTTTTGAAAAAAATGGGGTCTATTAGACCCTAGATCTCTCCTCTGCCCTCAAAGCATCTGACCACACCAAGATCGGTGTGAGAAAATGCTTTCCCAATTTCCCAATGGCGCTGTTTACATCTGGCGAAATCAGTCATAAAATTCTCGTAGCTTCCAGTTTCTTAGGCCAGAGATGATTGGAGCTGTTTTGGTCTCTGACCGAATCACCGGCTGCATTCTCAGGTTCCCTGTTGGGAAAGGACAGCCAGAGAAAACCATGGAAGACATTGGGGGGGGGGGGGTCATTCCTTTCCACTGCTTATAAAAGCAGTCTAGAGGCTAATTAGCTGCTAGAATTGCTTTTACATGAAAGCCGACAGCTGGCTGAAAAGAATGATACCAAGATGATACCTAAACCTGCAGGCATCATTCTGGTATAACCACTCAAAGTCGAGCAACATACCAGTACGTTGCTGGTCCTTGTTGGCCATATATTGTAATCTTTTTTTTCATGCAGCCTGTGGGCTGAACGAAAAAAATAGATTGATCGGTGGGTATGCCCACCATTAGAATACCTCCCTTCATCCACCCATTTCTAATGATGGGCACTAGACATGTGCACACTGAAATATTTCGTTTTCGTCCGAAAAATAAATGTAGTTACTCCCCATTTTTATTTATTTTGTTTTTCATTAAAAAATTGCATTCGTCAGAAAATTCTAATGAATTAAGGTCAAATCTGTCATTGAAGGCTTATGGTGCCTGTCGAATGTTTAAAAAAGTCTCTCTTGGAGGGAATTGGATAAAAAAAGAAAATATGCAATTGAGACACATATTAAAAGGGAGGAAAATAAACACAGTAGAAATATTAAAAGAAAAAAAAAGATTTGTTTGATTTAAATGAATGGCGGTACCTCCATCTCAGGCATTTTGTCTCAGCATTACCACGACCACTGAGAGATGGAGAAAATTTTACAGCTTTTGAACTGATATGTGAAGGAAAAACAGCCCGGTCAGGGATTTCGCAGATATATAAGATCTTAGTACGAGACGGTGAGGTGGAGGTACCAACATATATAAAAAAAAATGGGAGAAAGAAATAGGTCCACTAGGTGATAAACAGAATATAGAGAAAATATTAAAACTGGTGCATGGATCTTCAATAAATATTAGGATGATAGAAACAAACTATAAATGTTTAACTAGGTGATATAGGACACCGGATATAGTGGCAAAATATCAAGTAGGGCAATCTGGGGAATGTTGGAGGGGGTGTGGACAATTGGTGAACATGGCACACATATGGTAAAAGTTACAAGAGACAGTTTTTTGACAAGTCCTTTAGTAAAGTCTTCTTTCATCTTCTTTCTTTTGGTCTTCTTCCTTTCTTCATCCTTCGGTTTCTTCCTCCATCTTCTTCTTCCTCCGATCCGCTTCTTATTGCTCCGGTGTTCTCGTCCAGGATTCTTCCTCCACGGTGTCTCGTCTTCGTTCTCGGGCCGCTGCGGGCAATGGGAGGCTCCCGCTGTGTGACGCTTCTCTTCTTCTGACAGTTCTTGTCAAAAACTGTCTCTTGCCATTTTTAACACTTTTGTCACTTTTTTGGTGAAATGGTAGGTGTACTTTTGTACCCCCTTACCATTTCACCTTGAAGGGCATGGTATGCTCTTGAAGGGGAACCCATGCCATTTTTTTTTCTAAATTAAAGTCGCCTGGCCTGGGGGCGACTTAAAGTTGTGTTGTAAGTCACCCCAAGTCGCGCTGTGATTCACACTCAAGTAGTGTCCAAGTTGCCTCCCAATGTCACACTGGAAGTTGTGTTGCCCCTGTGTGAATGGACTGTTAATGATACAAGTTCAATAGACACAGATTGTTATTGTCAGAGTCACGTTGAATCTCCTATTCTATATCGAACTGTGTTACAACGAAAACGAAAATAAAGCATTTATTATGTCGGATCTTTCGTTTTTCGGATTCTGTGATTTCTGGGTGACAAACGATAACGAAAATACCTGAAATTCGGACGAAAATGCATTTGGACAAAAATGAATTCACATGTCTAATGGGCATACATGCACCGTTTATATATGCTGAAGCATGGGGGCATCTCCGGCGGAGACTCGTTACCAAGTGATCAGCCGTGTCCAATCACGGCTGATCACAGTGTAAATAGGAAGAGCCGTTGATTGGCTTTTCCTCACTCGTATCTGTCAGACGCGAGTAGAGGAGAACTGATCGGCTGCTTCTCTGACGGGGGGGGGGTCTGTGCTGATCATTTATCAGCACGGCCCCCCCGAGGATGCCCACACTGGACCACCAGGGATACCACCAGACCACCAGGGATGCACAGCATCTGGTATGCCACCCTAGACCACCAGGGATGCCAGCCAGTGCCCACAATGGATGCCAATTAGTGCCCACAATGTACAATACGTTACACTACAGTGCCGCCTATCGGTGCCCATCCATGCCGCCTATCCATGCCTATCCATGCCGCCTATCCATGCCAATCCACACCACCTAACAGTGCCTATTTGTGCCACCTATCAGTGCCCATCCATGTCAAATATCAGTGCCACCTATCAGTGCCCATCAGTGCTGCCTATCAGTGCTGCCTATCAGTGCCACATATCAGTGCCCATCAATGCCACCTCATCAGTGCCACTTTATTGGTGCCACCTCATCGGTGCCCATCAGTGCTGCCTTATCAGTGCCCGTCAGTGAATGAGAAAACTTACTTATTTACAAAGTTTTATAACTGAAACAAAAAAAAACATTTTTTCAAAATTTTCTGTCTTTTTTTATTTATTTAACAGAAAATAAAAATCCCAGAGGCGATCAAATACCACCAAAAGAAAGCTCTATTTGTGGGAACAAAATAATAAAAATTTAGATTGGGTACAGTGTAGCATGACCGTGCAATTGTTATTCAAATTGCGACAGCGCTGAAAGCTGAAAATTGGTCTGGGCAGGAGGGTGTATAAGTGCCGTGTATTGAAGTGGTTAATCTGTATGGAAAATATATATAGGAGGGGTTTCCACTATCCTTGCTAATTTAAATTTTTTATGTCTTGTTTTCAGTCTGATATATATTATATGTGAAATTACATATCACAGGGACCATTATTGTGGTAATATTGAAGTTTATTGAGATTTGCATACATTGTAGGGTTCCACCATAATTGTTAAGTTATTTATTAGAAAGTTAGCCCCGCACTGTTTTTTTTTTTTTTTTTGTGGTGTGGGAACACGTAAAAGTGCTTAGCGGCAAGCCTTTTACTGACACTTTTTTATTTTTACCTCCAGTAGTTTATTGTAAATAGTAGTGTGGTGATGATCTATTACACTAAAGATTGGCATGCGGCATTAATAAGCATCAACAGATTTCAGTTCTGCCCCGCCAGGCCGGCCCACCTATGGACATTGTGCCTGGCTGCTGAGTTCATCTCCCCATCCCCATCTCCCCATGACAGCACTGATGGGCGGGGCACTGATTGGCAGCACTGATGGGCATTGGGCATTGATTGGCAGCACTGATGGGCACAAATATGTTCCACTATTTGGCAGCACTGATGTCCACTGATTGGCAGCACTGATTGGTACTGATGTCCACTGATTGCCAGCACTGATTAGCAGTACTGATGGGCACTGATTGGCACTGATTGCCAGCAATAATTGCCACTGATAGACAGCATTGATTGGCAGCACTAATTGGCACTGAGATGGAAGCCCTGATTGGCATAACTGATTGACACTGATTGGCAGCACTGATTTGCACCGATAGGCAGCACTGATGTGTAGTGTAGGAATCAGATAGGTTAGTGTAGTGGTCAGTGTAGGCATCAGGTAGATCAGTTTAGGAATTGGGTAGGTTAGTGTAGTGGTCAGTGTAGGGATCAGGTAGGTCAGTGTAGTGGACAGTGTTGGGATCAGGTAGATCAGTGTAGGAATCAGGTAAATTAGTGTGGTGGTCAGTATAGTGGTCAGTGTAGGAATCAGGTAGTTGAGTGTAGTGGACAGTGTAGGAATCAGGTAGATTAGTGTAGTGGTCGCTGTATGAATCAGGTAGGTCAGTGTAATGGACAGTATAGGGATCAGGTAGGTGTCAGGGCTGGGGGCAGCCCTTCCTTCTCTGAGCTGGCCACTCAGCCGTCGGCTAATTGCCAGCCCCCATCTCTCTCCACAGTTACACAGCTGTTGTTGATCCTGCTCGTCAGTCCTGCCTACTTAAGCCATCCAGTCCAGAGGAGCTCTGCCTTCGCCTTGGTCACATCAAAAGAAACTATCCCCTGTGTTCCCGTTTAAAGACTGGCTTTGCTGACATCCCTTCAGGCTATAGATCTTGCTTGCTGTTCCACTATAGAGATACCTGACTCCTAGCTTGGCTGACGATCCGTTACGGTTACTGAACTTTGGCTATGTTTTAACTACGTTTTGTTCTTTTTACTTTTATTATTAAAGAAGTGTGATTTAACTGTACTTTTGTCTCTGTCTGATTTCATGGTTTCTGACAGTAGGTCAGTGTAATGATCAGTGTTAGAATCGGGTAGGTTAGTGTAGTGGTCAGTGTAGGAATCAGGTAGGTTAGTGTAGTGGACAGTGTAGGGATCAGATAGGATAGTATAGTGGCCAGTGTAATGGACAGTGTAGAAATCAGGTAGGTCAGTGTAGTGGACAGTGTAGGAATCAGGTAGGTTAGTGATGTGGTCAGTGTAATGGACAGTTTAGAAATCAGGTAGGTCAGTGTAGTGGTCAGGTAGGTCAGTGTAGTGGTAAGTGTAGGAATGAGGTAGGTTGGTGTAATTGTCAGTGTAAGAATGAGGTAGGTCAGTGTAGTGGTCAGTGTAAGAATCAGGTAGGTTAGTGCAGTGGTCAGGTAGGTCAGTGTAGAAATCTGGTTGGTCAATACTACTGTACTAGTTGAAGGGAGTGCTGAAAGTCTGCGGGTTAGGGAGTGCAAATTTCTTACCTTGTCCTAGGCGCTGACAACCCACGCCACTGACTGCATATATAATTTGCGCAAAATATGCATATAAAATAGAAATTATTTGGTCCAAACTTCCCAGTGACACATTCATACTATAGGCACCTCATCCCCTAATAATTCTAGAAATATCATATATGAAAGGGAAGGGGGAGGGGGAGGGGGGATGCAACAGGGGATTTTTCAATGGTGCAGCTTATAAGAAAGTAATAGCAAAAATATAAAAAATTCATAAAGTTTTATTTCAATATATTAAAAATAGATTGTATAAACATTAATAACAAATACAAAGAATGTGCAGAAGGTACATAGCTATTGGGTTTTGGGGATCCTGAAAATGTTTGTTGATAAAGTGATCGCACTTCTTCCCAACATGTTTCGCAATGAGCTTCTTCAGGGGAATGTGCAACTAACAATAACATGAAGAAAAAAATAATAATTTATTAAAAAAGAAAAGAAGCATCAATACACAATATAGTACACTTCAAGATATATACTTTGCAAACATATTTTATTACATGATCATCTATAATATCAATATGCTTGGTCCAATACGGCGGTGCTTACCCAGGTTAGAAAGATACACCGCAAACCCGGAACCGGCAAAAGTTGGAATATAGTTGTGTAAGCCAGACAAGCTGGATCAAAGGGCCCCCAGCTCAATGGAGGACATAGATGGAGGTAAGCAAGCGCTACAAAAATAAGATAAAAGATAAATGAAAAATAAATAAAACTAAAACATTGTTAAATTGGACTAAGTAATAATCGTTATAATGCCCTCGATTAAATGAGGGAATTGGGGCAAGAGCCTCCATATCAAAAAATTTATAATATATTAATTAGGGTAATTGATTTTAGATGACAAGAGTGGATAAGTTGAACAAGCGTTGAACATTAGTTATCAATTAAAGCCCAATTTAAATGTATAACTGAAAAGTAGATGAAGTAAAAAAAATAAATAAAATAAATGCTTTTACCTTCAAAAATAAAGGAGGATGGAAAGGTGTAACCATGTATCAATATAGATACAATGAATGTGAAAAAAATCACCACAACAGGTTAGCCAATTCGATACACTGCTTTTTACAAGCTGGTGAGTGCAGCGCTTTGCTGCCCCTCAGTATCTGCTAGACCTAAAGGCAAATGGAAAAAATATAAATAAGGATATTGGAAAGAAAGTACAATCTGCTACAAAGTGGAGACAAATGTATCCGATTTACCAAAGAGTAGAGATCCAGCGTCGCAGCGGTGCCTGTGTCATGCCTGTAATCTATGTGTCCCTAGACTGCGCTGCTTATAAACCCTCCATCCATCGAGCCGGCGTGTTACGTCAACGGCTCGATGCGGACAGCCAGGAGAGGGTAATGCGCATGCGCGAAGCCCGTCGCGCCGACGTCCAGACTACAATCCCCATAATTCCGCAGTGCTGATAAATCGAATCAGCGTAGATGGTTGCCAGTATTAGCTGGCAACGGAAACAGGGCTGTGTGAGCTCTCCGCCCCAGGAGGGGGGGGGGGGGGGAAGCCGTCACAGATGCAGGCTAGTTGGCGATCATCTGGGCTTCTATCCCATAAGGGAAATACATATACACACCCACCCAGAAACGGGCGCCCCGAGGATAAATTACCCCCGGGGCGCCCTGGGTGTCCGTATGTCCCCACATGCTAGTGCCAGGGGGAAAAAAGATCCACTCCAGCTCCACAATGTGTTCCGATTCCGAAGTGCAGTGCGGGAAAGCTATGAGACGCCTTTGTCTGGATGAGAGTCATAGAGAGCAACAGAGACCCCTATGTATGCTCACCATGACTCCCATCATTGGACCAAGCAATATGGAACAGCAAAACACAACTAAATAGTGCATACTCAATAAAAATAAATTAAGACAATTAGCTTTCTACAGTAATGTATCAAATATAACAAATAAGTGATAAATTTTAACAAAGAAAAAAAAAAAAGGGGTGGGGGGGAAAAGGGGAGGGGGGAGGGGAAGATGAACAAAAAATAATAATACATGAAAAAATATGATAAATAAAGAAAAAAACTTTTTCTCTCTCTCCTCTTAGACCCAACCGACATGGGGGTCCGCAGCGGAGGCAGGGAGATCCACAGAGCGGGTCGAAGAACTAAGCTATAGAAAAGATCTATAACTGATGTTTTCATTGAACCCCGGATACTGGGTGGCTTTTAAAGTAAAAATCCATTTGGCTTCGGTTTGTAAAAGAAACTTATCCACCGAACTACCTCGTGAATTTAAAGGTATATGAGCCAAAGCTGTAAAACAGATCCAATTAGGGTCAAAAGAATGATAAATACTGATGTGCCTACTTATGGCCGTAACAATTTTTTTGTTTAGAATTGGTTTTATATGATCTTTTATACGAATGGAAAATAATCTTTTCGTCTTGCCGACGTAGAAGCCTCCACAACGGCATTGAGCCAAGTATACAATGCCCGGAGTGGAGCATGTAACATGAAACTTTGGAACAAACCAACTACCATTAGGTAGTTTGATTTTTCGGGAATTGTTGATATAGGGACACATGTCACATTGGCCACATGAGTAAGTACCTGGTTGTTTGGATATAGTTACCCCTGAGCTGTCGTGAAAATGACTTTTAACTAAGCAGTCCTTAAGAGACCGAGGTCTCTTAAAGGTGATTGATGGTAGGTCATTTATATACTGATTAACAATGGGGTCAGCTTATAAAAGCGGCCAGAATTGCTGGATTATGGCCCGAAATGGTTGATGTTGATTAGAGTATTTGGTAACAATGCGTACTGTGTCATCTGTGTTTTTAGGTTCATTAGAAAAGAGAAGAGTGGTCCTGTCTTTCTTTTTTACTCTATTGTAAGATTTTTTTAGAGATGCATGGCTATATCCGCGTGCTCTAAGCCGTTTGTATAAATCATTAGCTACAACCTGAAAGTCAGAACCGGTGCTACAGTTACGTTTAATTCTTAAGTACTGACTGTACGGAATACTTTTGAGAAGAGGTTTCGGATGAAAACTTGTCGCGTGCAAGACCGTATTGCCAGCGGTAGGTTTTCTATATAAAGCAGAATGAAGATGACCTGTAGCATCAATTCTGACTGTCAGGTCCAAGAATTCTATGAATTTTTGGCTATAGTTCAATGTAAATTTTAAATTGAAGGAATTTATTGAAAGTAAATTAAAAAAATGTTTCAATTCAGATTCTGACCCTGACCAAAAAAACAAAATATCATCGATATACCTATACCAGGCTATAATGTTGTCCAAAAATGGGACAAGATCTTCACGCGAAAAAGTATCTTTTTCCCACCCCCCCAGGTACAGGTTGGCATACGATGGGGCACATTTAGTCCCCATCGCAACCCCCTGCACCTGGAGGTAGTGGGATTGATTAAATTGAAACACATTGTGCTTCAGGATGAAGTCCAATAATTAGATGACAAATTCAAGTACGCATTGTTACCAAATACTCTAATCAACATCAACCATTTCGGGCCATAATCCAGCAATTCTGGCCGCTTTTACAAGCTGACCCCATTGTTAATCAGTATATAAATGACCTACCATCAATCACCTTTAAGAGACCTCGGTCTCTTAAGGACTGCTTAGTTAAAAGTCATTTTCACGACAGCTCAGGGGTAACTATATCCAAACAACCAGGTACTTACTCATGTGGCCAATGTGACATGTGTCCCTATATCAACAATTCCCGAAAAATCAAACTACCTAATGGTAGTTGGTTTGTTCCAAAGTTTCATGTTACATGCTCCACTCCGGGCATTGTATACTTGGCTCAATGCCGTTGTGGAGGCTTCTACGTCGGCAAGACGAAAAGATTATTTTCCATTCGTATAAAAGATCATATAAAACCAATTCTAAACAAAAAAATTGTTACGGCCATAAGTAGGCACATCGGTATTTATCATTCTTTTGACCCTAATTGGATCTGTTTTACAGCTTTGGCTCATATACCTTTAAATTCACGAGGTGGTTCGGTGGATAAGTTTCTTTTACAAACCGAAGCCAAATGGATTTTTACTTTAAAAGCCACCCAGTATCCGGGGTTCAATGAAAACATCAGTTATAGATCTTTTCTATAGCTTAGTTCTTCGACCCGCTCTGTGGATCTCCCTGCCTCCGCTGCGGACCCCCGTGTCGGTTGGGTCTAAGAGGAGAGAGAGAAAAAGTTTTTTTCTTTATTTATCATATTTTTTCATGTATTATTATTTTTTGTTCATCTTCCCCTCCCCCCTCCCCCTTTTTTCCCCCCCCTTTTTTTTTTTTTTTCTTTGTTAAAATGTATCACTTATTTGTTATATTTGATACATTACTGTAGAAAGCTAATTGTCTTAATTTATTTTTATTGAGTATGCACTATTTAGTTGTGTTCCATATTGCTTGGTCCAATGATGGGAGTCATGGTGAGCATACATAGGGGTCTCTGTTGCTCTCTATGACTCTCATCCAGACAAAGGCGTCTCATAGCTTTCCCGCACTGCACTTCGGAATCGGAACACATTATGGAGCTGGAGTGGATCTTTTTTCCCCCTGGCACTAGCATGTGGGGACATACGGACACCCAGGGCGCCCCGGGGGTAATTTATCCTCGGGGCGCCCGTTTCTGGGTGGGTGTGTATATGTATTTCCCTTATGGGATAGAAGCCCAGATGATCGCCAACTAGCCTGCATCTGTGACGGCTTCCCCCCCCCCCTCCTGGGGCGGAGAGCTCACACAGCCCTGTTTCCGTTGCCAGCTAATACTGGCAACCATCTACGCTGATTCGATTTATCAGCACTGCGGAATTATGGGGATTGTAGTCTGGACGTCGGCGCGACGGGCTTCGCGCATGCGCATTGCCCTCTCCTGGCTGTCCGCATCGAGCCGTTGACGTAACACGCCGGCTCGATGGATGGAGGGTTTATAAGCAGCGCAGTCTAGGGACACATAGATTACAGGCATGACACAGGCACCGCTGCGACGCTGGATCTCTACTCTTTGGTAAATCGGATACATTTGTCTCCACTTTGTAGCAGATTGTACTTTCTTTCCAATATCCTTATTTATATTTTTTCCATTTGCCTTTAGGTCTAGCAGATACTGAGAGGCAGCAAAGCGCTGCACTCACCAGCTTGTAAAAAGCAGTGTATCGAATTGGCTAACCTGTTGTGGTGATTTTTTTCACATTCATTGTATCTATATTGATACATGGTTACACCTTTCCATCCTCCTTTATTTTTGAAGGTAAAAGCATTTATTTTATTTATTTTTTTTACTTCATCTACTTTTCAGTTATACATTTAAATTGGGCTTTAATTGATAACTAATGTTCAACGCTTGTTCAACTTATCCACTCTTGTCATCTAAAATCAATTACCCTAATTAATATATTATAAATTTTTTGATATGGAGGCTCTTGCCCCAATTCCCTCATTTAATCGAGGGCATTATAACGATTATTACTTAGTCCAATTTAACAATGTTTTAGTTTTATTTATTTTTCATTTATCTTTTATCTTATTTTTGTAGCGCTTGCTTACCTCCATCTATGTCCTCCATTGAGCTGGGGGCCTTTTGATCCAGCTTGTCTGGCTTACACAACTATATTCCAACTTTTGCCGGTTCCGGGTTTGCGGTGTATCTTTCTAACCTGGGTAAGCACCGCCGTATTGGACCAAGCATATTGATATTATAGATGATCATGTAATAAAATATGTTTGCAAAGTATATATCTTGAAGTGTACTATATTGTGTATTGATGCTTCTTTTCTTTTTTAATAAATTATTATTTTTTTCTTCATGTTATTGTTAGTTGCACATTCCCCTGAAGAAGCTCATTGCGAAACATGTTGGGAAGAAGTGCGATCACTTTATCAACAAACATTTTCAGGATCCCCAAAACCCAATAGCTATGTACCTTCTGCACATTCTTTGTATTTGTTATTAATGTTTATACAATCTATTTTTAATATATTGAAATAAAACTTTATGAATTTTTTATATTTTTGCTATTACTTTCTTATAAGCTGCACCATTGAAAAATCCCCTGTTGCATTCCCCCTCCCCCTTCCCTTTCATATATGATATTTCTATGCATATAAAATAGTTTACCATTTGCCAGTAAAAAAATGTCCCTGGATTTAATTTTAGAAAAGCTGGTCACCTTAACCTATAGGTACTTTAAATGCTATATCTCCTAAACATGCACTGTTTAGGAAATATTTACTGTATAGGCAACACGATGACTAATGAGTGACCCTTCTTTTAGAGCCCTGTCCAGTGACCAGCGGGTCCTGCGCGCATGCACGGGAGTGACATCACACGGCTCCGGACAGTCACACAGCCGGAGTCTGTGGACCTGGAAAGAAGATGGGTGAAGATGGATGTGGCCTCCAGCGGGGACAACACATTGTGGAGGGCTTCCTTTGCAGGTAAGTTTCACATAATGTGCTAGCAGATTATGCCTTTACTTTGTAGGTTGGAAAATAAATAAATAACCCTGTGGTTTACCTCCTCTTTAAACTTTATACTTTGGGACGAGGTCAAATTAGCCACTAGGACCCCATTTTCAAGACACAAGCACAGACTTAAATGTAGAGTCACAAGGCAATGAGAACATAGACAATGGAGGCAGAAGGCACATAGATCTTTTTCTAAAAAATAGAGCTTTAGCTCGTTTTGGATTTAAGGAGGTTAATTGCATTTTCAACAAAGGGAAGGAGGGAAAGGAGAAAAAGGAGAGATGCCAGGAGACATGTTGGCAGCAGCAGCAACAGATGGAAATAACAGGGAAAAGTGTAATGTTAAAGTTAAGTTACTTGTTAAAAAGGTGTATGATATTTTAAAAATGTTTATCAATTAGGCCATAGAATTAAGCTCTAGTCAGCTATATTTGGCACACTGTTTACTCATTCACCTATGGGGGGTGGTATTTGGGGGTCTTCTTATGTTTAAAGGGGGCTTACCGACTCAGAGAAGCTCCTCGCCTGCAAACCCCCTACAACCACTGGGCCAGGGTTGTAGGAAAGAAGTCCTTATACTCAACATGGGGACAAGGTACTTTGCCAGAGGAGTCCCCCCTGGAAAGTTACCCTCCCCATGTTGAAGACATGTGGCCTGGTTATTGTTCAGGGTGGGGGACACCTGCTTGCCCTCTCCATTCCTTGCTAGCCAGACTGCATGCTTGAATAAGGGTCTGGTATGGATTTTTTTCTTGGTTTTTGTGTGGAGTCCCCTTTGAAATACATACTAGACCCAAGGGGTGTGTTGTGAAATTTAGGGGGACCCCCCACTGTTTTATGCTTTTTTCTGTGTAGGCACTAAAATGCTTAGCAGACCTGAAGAGTGAGGATATGAATTATTTGGGAGCACCACCCTGTTTTTTTCTTTTTTTACATAACAGCCACCATTGCAATACCTTGTTTACTTTCAGCTGCCAGCCAGAATCCCCGACTGAGAGCTGAATGGGCCAGTTTAATATTTTACTGGTTGCTTGGAAGACAGTGGCTGCCAGCTTCCTATCAAACAGACTGTATGGAAAGCTAACCCATTAAGCAGTGATAGCAATACCACTGATAAATCTTTCACTTACAACTGCAGCTGGAGGTTCTGCTCAGCCCAACAACCTACTTAGTTTGGTTGTTCTCCGAACTACAAACATGTAAAATCCAGACCAAACCAGAAGCTACTCCAAAATCAAAGACCCTTCTGACCTGATGAAAGATCTCCTGGGAATCAGGGTACTTCATGATACACTGCTGCACCACCAGGTTGAATAAATATGACTAGAAATGTTTAGTTTTCCAATGGTGAAGGGCGGCCAGTGCGTCAGTGCCACTGTCACATGTGACCCTGCCTGGCAGAGGATAGCGTGGAGCCAGCCCCACCTATTACTTTTTGTTCAGTTTTTTCAGAAATACATTGTACTAGCAATAACAAGTTTGGGAATCATATTGGCTCTAGTAATGAAAGTCCATTTTTACGATTTTTGGAGACAGAGGTACTGGCTTGGTTAAAGCCTAATAAAGCAATGGGCCCTGATGCTATTCATCCCAGAATTCTAAGAGAACTTTGAGGTATAGTTATTGGACCATTAACTAATCTTTTTAATCAATCTCTTCCAACAGAGGGCAACAAGGTGGAAGCTGGTTATTACATGCCAATGAGTTCAACATCATCTGTAGTCAAACTGACCGCTTGCCGACCGGCTCACGCCGATATACGACGGCAGAAGGGCACGTACAGGCAGAGTAACGTACCTGTACGTTGCCCTTTAAGAAGTGGTTTGCGGGCTTGCGCGTGCCACTGCGAGCTCTGTGAGTGTGAGCGCGGGTCCCATGGACTCGATGTCTCAAGGAGAGGAAGAACGGGGGAAATGCTGACGTAAACAAGCATTTCCCCGTTCTGCCTAGTCACAGGACACTGATCACAGCTCCGTGTATTTGGGAGCAGTTATCAGTGTTGTGTCACACATAGCCCACACAGTTAGAATCACTCCCTAGGACACACTTAACCCCTAAAGTGCCACCTAGTGGTTAACCCATTCACTGCCAGTCACATTTATACAATAATCAATGCATTTTTAATTGCACTGATCGCTGTATAAATGTGAATGGTCCCAAAATCGTGCCAAAATTATCCAATCTGTTAACCATAATGTTGCAGTCACAATAAAAATCTCTGATCACCGCCATTACTAGTAAAAAATATTATTAATAAAAATGACATAAAAACTATCACCTATTTTGTAAACGCTATAACTTTTGTGCAAACCAATCAATAAACACTTATTTCGATTTACCAAAATATGTAGAAGAATACGTATAAGCAAAAAAATGTTTTTATATATTTTTGGGGATATTATAGCAAAAAGTTCTCTGGTTTTTGGGCAGCCAAATGGTCCGGGGCTTAAGTGGTTAATGGAATCACTCCTGAAAAGAAGGTTTGTTGATCACTTAACCACTTCAATACCGGGCACTTAAACACCTTCCTGCCTAGACCAATTTTAAGCTTTCAGCGCTGTCGCACTTTGAAAGACAATTGCGCGGTCATGCTATACTGTACCCAAATGTAATTTTTAGCATTTTTTTCCCACAAATAGAGCTTTCTTTTGGTGGTATTTGATCACCTCTGCGGTTTTTATTTTTTGCTAAACAAATAAAAAATACTGAAAATTTTGAAAAAAATAAATGTTTTTTTTTTGTTTCAGTTTCAAAACTTTGTAAATAAGTAAATTTTCTCCTTCACTGATGGGCACTGATGGGGATACACTGATGGGCAATGATAAGGCAGCACTGATGGGCACCGATGAGGTGGCACCAATGAAGTGGCACTGATGAGGTGGCATTGATGGACACTGATATGTGGCACTGATAGGCGGCACTGATGGGCACTGATAGGCGGCACTGATGGGTGGCACTGATGGGCGACACGGATGGGCACTGATAGGTGGCACAAATTGGCACTGATAGCTGGCATGGATGGGCGGCATGGATGGACATGGATAGGCGGCACAGGTGGGCATGGGTAGTCGGCACAGGTGGGCATGGGTAGGCGGCACAGGTGGGCATGGATGGGCACTGATAGGAGGCACGGATGGGACCTGATAGGCGGCATTGTATTATAATATACTGTACTAATGGATGCCAATCAGTGCCAAACAATAATGCATGGCAATCAGTGATGCCCATTGTGGGCACTGATTGGCATCCATTATGGGCACTGATTGGCATCCATTGTGGCACTGACTGGAATCCCTGGTGGTCTAGGGTGGCATACCTTATCCTGGGCATCCCTGGTGGTCTGGTGGCGTCCCTGGTGGTCCAGTGTGGGCATCCTCAGGGGGGCTGTGCTGATAATCGATCAGCACAAGCCCCCCCTGTCAGAGGAGCAGCCGATCGGCTCTCCTCTACTCGCGTCTGACAGACACGAGTGAGGAAAAGCCGATCACCGGCTCTTCCTATTTACACTGTGATCAGCCGTGATTGGACACGGCTGATCACGTGGTAAAGAGTCTCCGTCGGAGACTCTTTACCGAGATCGTAGTTGCAGGGTATCAGACTGACACCCCGCAACAACGATCGCCGCGATGCGCGCCCCCGGGGGCGCGCAGCGGCTCATAATCCTGAGGACGTCATATGATGGCTGATCAGGATTATGAAACCACTTTGCCGCCGTCAATTTGTAATAGGGCGGGTGGCAAGTGGTTAAAAACACAAAACTTGCTGGACCCAAAGCAGCATGGTTTTACTGAGGGTAGATCATGTCAGACATATTTGATTGAATTTTTTGAGTATATTACCAATGTTTTGGATTAGGTTGCTGCTGTGGATATAGAATATCTTGATTTCAGCAATGCATTTGATATACAGTAGTTTCACGTAAGCTAGGACTTAACCCTTGGATGCTTCAGTGGATATGCAGTTGGCTGAAGGATAGATACAAGAGTGTGGTTGTAAATGGGGTTCACTCAGAAAATAGACTGTTTACTAGTGGTGGTGTACCACAAGGCTCTGTACTAGGTCCTGTTCGATTTAATCTATATTTAAGTGTAGCACTGACTCTTGAAGGAGCTGCTGGTTTTGTTGGGCTTACCGTTACCTTCTTGACCTCGCCTCCGTCTAGGGGTTCCCGTGGTAGATGGCCCAAAGAAATGCAGAAACTGACACTGGATCCTCTTTTGGGTTATTTATTTTAGAAGATAACACAGTTTCTTAATAAAAGGTAGAGAGTTAGAAAGAAAGTTCAGGTACTTTTGGAACTGCAAAATCCAGAAAAAAACCATTTCATAGCTGGATTCTCACAACCTCCAGATAGACCTCCTCTCACTAGGCCTAGCAGCCGTCAGGGTGTTAAGTAAAGCAAAGTCTCTGCCACAGACTTGGATGTAGAACACTTGAAAAGCAAAAGTCTCTGCCACAGACTTGGATGTAACTGAGGGACGTAGATAAATTTAGAGAACTATGATATGGTACCAGTATCTCTCAGCCGGTCCGGCAATAACGTATGAATATAGATCCACAAAGTGTCCTTCAACTGAGCCTCCAGGCTCCTCCTGAGAAACCAGCCTTACGCATGGCCTTCTCCCGAAGAGTCCTCCCCTGGATTCTTCTCCAGTTGCTGGGCCTCTCCATAGATGAGATGGAACCGGACCACCTTTGAATCATTATGGCCTCATATCCATTCAGGCTTGTCCCTGCATTTGCTTCGCCTCAGGCTATCTAGCTCCGAGGCTCAGAATTGCATGGATCCACACCCCATGCCAGGAGGGCCATGGGGTCTGGTCAGGAGGACCAGGACCGAACAGACAGAAAATCTCTTCTGGACCGGAACCCAGAAGCACGGGATCGCAGTACCTTAAATACCACCTCCCAGAATGCACAGCAGGACAACACTACCACTGGGCTGGTTCCGAGACAAAAATGGTACTCAATACACCCAACTAGACTGCGTTCTACCACTTGCTGGCGGTGACAGTGACACCTGCAGCCAAGGAGAACCCAGTGCAATCCAGCTAGACTGGTACTGAAACCATAATTTGGAAAATTAGTCCTAAAACCCAACTGTGGAATATTAATTTTCAAAAACATATAGCCCATGCTCGTCAGGATCCGACACTACATTCTCACCCCTCCCATTTAAAGGATATCCTCATCGTCTGAGAAAGAAGAAAAAAACACTTTAATCCTAGAAAAAATGTAAGTACCTGAACTTTAAGGTTGAAATATGAAGTGGAAAGGAAATACAGAAAACATTGAACAATATAATTATTTTATCGGTTGATACAAGCAGGTTACAGATCACACACCCCAATTCCTGACTATCTAGACCACCCACTCTCCGGTAGCATGACAGATGCTCTTGGTGAATCTCTCTTGGTAAAGAAAAAACACACAAAACAACAATAACATGCACATTATTGCTATATTTTTAGAAGGCAGAGTCTGATCCTCATCTGACAATGAGACTCTCTCTCCTTGCTGAGGAGTGCTGAGAATTTTTTACATGTTAGCGAAGAAGACCAAGAAATTTTTGTGCAGACCCACACCACCCGATGGTACGAGTTATGAAGTGCATGTCCTTCTTTAAACAAGTACTGTGACCCATGGATAGCCTTGACACTGAGCTTTCTTAGGAAACTAACACTAACTACCCCACAGTCCTTGTATTCAAGAAAAAAGAAGGGAAAAAATTATTTTGAGCAAAAAAAACAACAGTCCCGATAGTTAGTCTACCAATAAAACCTTGGGTCAGGTAAAGTAAGTGTTTTTCCCTGAGCATTTACTGTAGTAATGAAGTAGACAACATTGTCCCTTCCCGGCCGGCAGAGCACAACTTTGTCCGAGTAAATATGTCTTCCATAACGCCAATGCTGGAGACAGCCGGTGAATCGCTCATACATATCAGGGGCACACACTTTCTTCTGGCATGGTTCAGGAACCTCCAAGTAGTCCCATACATTGCTTGCGTACCAGTCCTCTCGATTCTCCTCAATTTGCCTCATAATCTCCTTAGGAATGTAAGGAAATTCCAGTCCATATTCTGTTGCCACCTGCTTATTCAGCAGCCGCTGGGACCCTGCGAGCCTGGGCAGAGCTCGAGCACTTCCATCCCCGGGAGGCACACAGGAATTTGGAGATTTCCGCACCATTGTAAAAGATGTTTTCTTTGGTTCAGGTAAATTGACAGGCTTTGGTAAAGTTAAGTATATGGTAGTAGGGGTTCCCGCCCGAGGCGATGCACTCCCCGAATTAAGGGCCAGCCAGCCGGAGACACTGCAATTTGCGGCCACATCATCCGCATTTTCCCACAACATCCCCTGGGACTCGAAAAGATCATCATCCCCTACATCGGAGAGAGAATCTAACTCAGAATCCCCCAACTCCTCTGCTGGCAGATAATTATTCACAGTCCTGCTCAACACAATTGCCCCAGATTTCTCACCAGTAATTGTGGCTGACTTCTCCAGAAGGATCTCCTTCCTCCGATCCAGTTCGGATAAGCTTTTAGATGGACCTCTATTCCACACCATTCTTGTCTCGGAACCAGCCCAGTGGGAGTGTTGTCCTGCTGTGCATTCTGGGAGGTGGTATTTAAGGTACTGAGATCACGTGCTTCTGAGTTCCGGTCCAGAAGAGATTTTCTGTCTGTTCGGTCCTGCTCCTCTTGACCAGCCCCCATGGCCCTCCTGGCATGGGGTGTGGATCCATGCAATTCCGAGACTTGGGGCTAGATAGCCCGAGGCGAAGCAACTGCAGGGACAGGCCTGAATGGATATGAGGACCAAGGTGGTCCGGTGCCGTCTCATCTAGGGAGAGGCCCAGCAACTGGAGAAGCATCCAGGGGAGGACTCTTCGGGAGAAGGCCATGCGTAAGGCTGGTTTCTCAGAAGGAGCCTGGAGGCTCATATTCATATGGTATCGCCAGACCGGCTGAGAGATAATTATGGTTTCAGTACCAGTCTAGCTGGATTGCACTGGGTTCTCCTTGGCTACAGGTGTCGCTGTCACCACCAGCAAGTGGTAGAACGCAGGGAGAAAATTGAATAGAATATGCCGTGGGAAAAGCAAGGAGAATTCTAGGATGCATCAATAGAGGAGTCACCGACAGGAGGGCAGAGGTCCCGATTCCCCTATATAGATTTTTAGTGAGACCTCATTTAGAATACTGTTTCCAGTTCTGGAGACCTCACTTACAAAAATATATTCATAAGATAGAACGAGAAAAAGTGTGAAAGGTCGGGGGATAAAACATATTGAGAGTGACTTCAGGAACTTAACCCCTTGCCGACCGGCTCACGCTGATATACATTGGCAGAAGGGCACGTACAGGCATATTAACATACCTGTACGTTGCCCTTGAAGATGTGGCATTGTGCGCGTGCACCCGCTGCGCGCTCAGTGAGTGTGATTGCGGGTCCCGTGGACTCAATATCCGCAGGGATACCTGTGATCGTCTCACAGAGGGGAAGGACGGGGAAATGCTGATGTAAACAAGCATTTCCCCATTCTTCCTAGTGACAGGACACTGATCACCGCTCCCTGTAATCGGGAGCGGTGATCAGTGTCACACCCATCCGCCCCACAGTTGGAATCACTCCCTAGGACACACTTAACCACTGCAGCACCCCTTAGTGGTAAACCCCTTCACTGCCAGTCACATTTACACAGTAATCAGTGCATTTTTAAATGTACTGATCTATATAAAATAGAGATGCGCTAAAATCAATATCCCACCATATCTAAAGTGCAAGTGCAAGTTGTGTTAGGGACATACTTGCACTTGCACTTTAGATATGGTGGGATATTGATTTTAGCGCATCTCTATCTTATATTTATTATTTGACTTTTGGTGACTGATCACGACTAATTGATTGCAGCTTTTATCATTTTGGTACGTCTCACTAGGAATCCATATTTGCACTTTAATATTTTTGTAGTTTTAATCGTACTGATCGCTGTATAAATGTGAATGGTCCCAAAATAGCACCAAAAGTGTCTGATCTGTCCTCCATAATGTTGCAGTCACGATAAAAAAAACGCAGATTACCGTCATTACTAGTAAAAAAAAAAAATTATTCATAAAAATGCCATAAAACTATCCCCTATTTTGTACACGCTCTAACTGTTGCGCAAACTAATCAATACATGCTAAATAAAGCTAATGAAATACTGCGCCAACCGCAAGAATAATTGTGAACAAAATGTGGGCAAAAAGTGTAGTGCTAAAAATGAATGAACATAAAGAGGAGCTGTCTAGTCAAAGATGTATACAGAAATCAGTCCACCATAATGAAAAGCGTGACAACATAAATAATAAATCACAGCATGGGAAAGACCCCATGCGACAGTGCGTCACAGGAGAATGACAACGCTCAAATTATAAAAATAAAATGAAAATCACAGTATCATACGGAAATGCTTGATAAAATGAACTTCCACTTACTTCAAAGTAATAGTGATAGTGACTTGTTAAAGAGAAATACACTATTCTATGCACATAAAGGAGACAGACCCATATACAATCATGGGTATGTCAAATAGCACAATGCTAATTACAACTGTATAAAAAGTGACAAATGAATATACTGTAAAAATGTACTAGTCCAAAAGGTATCAAAGGTACACAGTGATGATTATGAAAATGCAGCTGCTGCAAATATATGACAGTCTCTGGAGTAGATGTGTTTAGTGATGGATATATACACACTGGAGTGCCTTCACCTTCCAAGCAGAGGGGAGAGAAAAAGGTACTCTAACCAAAAATAGTCGACCCAACTCACCGTACGGTGGTGGATCTATCAGGCATGGAACCAGAGTCAGGCTTCCAGGATGGGCCACTCGGTAACCTCTTCCACAGGCTGAAGGAGATCCAAAATGCCAATCTTTATTGAGATGGGTGGAACTCTCCAAAGGAAAGCAGTAGCAATTCACCGGAACCATCTCCTCCAGGTAGAGGGTATTAAATTCAAGGCATATAAGAGAGAAAAAACCTCCACATGGTGTAAATCCGTTTGATGGAATTTATTTCAGTAAAAAAGGATATCCAAGCAAATAGAAATATTGATTTAAAAAAAACAGTTCAATTGAACAATAAAAATCAGCGCAGTATGAACTGGCTAGGGCCGGCGTGAACAAACCCCCTCCCCCACAAAAAAATAAAAATATACAAAACATGTATTAAAAAAAAAGGGGGGGGGCAGATTCGATGGACTATTCAGTATTTATTCTTACATATTTACATAGTTACATAGTAGACGAGGTTGAAAAAAGACACAAATCCATCAAGTCCTACCTATGTGTGTGATTTTATGTCAATATTACATTGTATATCCCTGTATGTTGTGGTCTTTCAGGTGCTTATCTCATCTTTTTTTTATCAATGCTCCCTGCTGAAACCACTGCCTGTGGAAGAGAATTCCATATCCTTACAGTAAAGAACTCTCTACGCAGTTTAAGATTAAACCGCTTTTCTTCTAATTTTAGTGAATGGCTGCGTATCTTATTAAATTCCCTTTCGCTGAAAAGTTTTATCCTTATTGTGAGGTCACCAGTACGGTATTTGTACCCTGAAATCATATCCACTCTCAAGCGTCTCTTCTCCAGAAAGAATAAGTTCAGTGCCCATAACCTTTCCTCAGAACTAATGTCCTCCCTTTATTCGTTTTGTTTCCCTTCTTTTGACTCTCTCCATTTCCAGTCCATCCTTCCCAAGGACTGGTGCCCAGAACTGGACGGCATATTCCAGGTGCAGCCGGACCAGAGTCTTGTAGAGTGGGAGAATTATCGTTTTATCTCTGGAGTTAAATCCCTTTTTAATGCATGCCAAAATTCGATTGACTTTGCTTACAGCAGCTTGGCATTGCATGTCATTGCTGAGCCTGTCATTTACTAGGACCCCTAGGTCCTTTTCCATCCTATATTCTCCCAGAGGTTCTCCCCCTAATGAGTACATTGCATTCATATTTTTGCCACCCAAATTCATTATTTTACATTTTTCTACATTAAACCTCATTTGTCATATAGTTGCCCACCCTATTCATTTGTTCCGATCTTCCTGTGGAAAAAGGGGGGAAAGAGCCTTCATAAGCCCCCCCCCCCTTTCTTCATGGGATTTGAGGCAGCGGCAATAATTTATTCGATTAACAGTTTTGAAATTATTAGATTTCGATTGGTCAATATAAATAGGCCAATTATATAAAAAAAATAAGATTAGACTAGAGCATGATAGGTCCTTTTTTATTAAGATTATCCAGCAATAAATGATCTTTTAAAAACAAAGGTACTCTTATAGATAAAGCCGTTTATAATGGACGTTTGACAGTTGGAAAGAAGAGCTGAATACAGCTCCCCACCCCCCACTCCCTTTTCACTGTTTTTTATGTGGTTCCACCTTTCTCCTGTATGGGGTGAATACATTTTTGTTATTTAGAATATTTCAATTTTATTCAGCCTGAGCCATAGTGACTAGGCTGTATTTGGTAAGGTGAGATTATAAAATGGTTTTATTATATTTTCATAAAAGTTATACAATATACTATTTGTTTATACCAATAAAACAGCCGTGGCCTATATTATCCAATACAATAATTATTTAATATTACATAACTTGTCTGGAATTTAATTTGATAAAAAAAAAAAAAAAATTATATTGCGTGCTGCCTTCTATGCCATGCAAGGTTTCCACATCCTGCGGAGACGTTTTTTGCCCTGCTTAGCTTAGTATTGTCCGCAAATACAGAGATTGAGCTGTTTATTCCATCCTCCAGGTCGTTTATGAATAAATTAACTACTTCCCACCCGGCCACAGTACATAAACGGCCGGGTGGATGCTCTCTCCTTCTGAGTGGACGTTCAGGAATATCCCTTAGAAGGAGGGGGATCGCGCGCGGGCCTGCGCGTGGGCCTGCACAGCGGCGCAATCCCGATGCGCTCGTGTCACCCGGACACAGTGCATCTCCGATCGGCAGGAGGGCTCTGTGATTGGCCCTCCTGATCACATGATGGCCATATCCAATCACAGCCATCATGTGATGTAAATACAGAGCCGGTTGTTAGACAATCGGCTCTCCTCTCCTCATACAGAGGTTGTCGGTGAGGAGAGGAGAGCGGATTGCTGCAGCCAGCTGGGGATCAGTGAGTATGAGCTGTTTTTTTACAGCTTTTTACTCACTGATCACCAACCTAGTGTCCCCACACAATGTAAAACAAACATGTCCCCAAATAATAAAAACACCTGTCCCCCACATATGTCCAAGTAAAATCACATGTCCCAATGATTATCTGCACACATATGTCCGTGAACACATGCACATATCTGTACATGATCATTTGCATACATCTGTCCGTGATCAAACAAACCAATTATTATACACTTAATGGAAATTTTTTACCAAAAACATGTAGCAGAATAAATTTTGGCTTAAATTTATGACAAAATTAGATTTTATTGAATTTCTTTTAACCGCTTCCCGCCCGCTCTATAGCCGAATGACGGCCTTAGAGCGGGCGGCTTCCTTCGCCTGGCCGTCCCTGGACGGCCTGGTGTTTACTTCCGCAATGCGCGCCGCCGCGGGCATCGCGGAAGTTCTGTGTTTGCCATGTCCCCCGGGGACAGGCAAACACAGATCGCTGTAAACGGCCAATCACAGCGGCCGTTTACAGCGTGATCGGCGTGTCCAATGGGAGATGATCTCATATGTAAACATATGAGATCATCTCTCAGCGCCGCTCTCCCTCCTCACACAGACAGCGTGTGAGAGGGGAGAGAAGAACGGCTGCAGCAGCCGTCAGTGTACAGAAAAAAAAAAAAAAAAAAAGTGTAAAAAAAAAGTTTAAAAAAAGTGCCATCCTCCCCCAGAGCCATCCTCCCCCAGTGCCATGCCCCCCCCAGTGCCACCCTGCCCCAGTGCCATCCTGCCCCAGTGCCATCCGCCCCAGTGCCATCCGCCCCAGTGCAATCCACCCCACCCCAGTGCCACCTGCCCGCAGTGCTATCTGTCCCCAGTGCCACCTGTTGTCAGTGCCATTTGTCCCCAGTGCCATCTGTCATCAGTGCCACGTATAAGTGGCATCTGTCATCAGTGCCACGTGTTATTAGTGCCACATAGTGCCATCTGTCATCAGTGCCACGTATTAGTGCCATCTGTCATCAGTGCCACGTATCAGTGCCATTTGTCATCAGTGCCACCTGTCAGTGTCACGTGCCATCTGTTGTCAGTGTCACGTGTCATCAATGCCACTTATCAGTGCCATCTGTCATCAGTGTCACGCGTCATTGGTGCCACGTATTAGTGCCATCTGTCACCGGTGGCACGTATTAGTGCCACGTGTCATCAGTGCCACGTATTAGTGCCACGTGTCATCAGTGCCACGTATTAGTGCCACGTGTCATCAGTGCCACATATTAGTGTCATCTGTCATCAGTGCCACGTATAAGTGTCATCATTGCCACGTATCAGTGCCATCTGTCATCAGTGTCACGTGTCATTGTCCTGGTATTTCAAAAGTGTAATAAGTAGTCAACAAGTTAGATGTGTAATTTATGCTTCTAGAACACGTGATGGCGCTCCCTGCATGTTGGGCCTCTCTATGTGGCCAGGCTGTGAAAAAGTCCCACACATGTGGTATTGTAATACTCAGGAGGAGTAGCAGAATTTATTTTGGGGTGTCATTTGTGGTATACACATGCCACGTGAGAGAAATAACCTATTACAATGACAATTTTGTGGAGAAAAATAAAAAAATGAAAAATCTTCATTTTGCAAAGAATTGTGGGAAAAAAATGACAACATCAAAAAGCTCACCATGCCTCTTACTAAATACCTTGGAATGTCTACTTTCCAAAAAGGGGTCATTTGGGGGGTATTTGTACTTTCCTGACTTGTTCGGGTCACAAGAAGCGAGATAGGCCACCAGTACATCAGATGTGATCAATTTTGTGCGATTCGCACCACAGCTTGTAGACTCTATAACTTTCACAAAGACCAAATAATATCCACTAATTTGGGTTATTTTTACCAAAGATATGTAGCAGTATAAATTGTGGCCAAAATGTATGAAGAAAAATTAATAATTTGCATAATTCTGTCACAGAAACAAAGAAATATGCGTTTTTTTTTCAAAATTTTCGGTCTTTTTTCATTTATAGCGCAAAAAATAAAAACCCCAGAGGTGATCAAATACCACCAAAAGAAAGCTCTATTTGTGGGAAAAAAGGACACAAAATTCATTTGGGTACAGTGTTGCATGACTGAGTAATTGTCATTCAAAGTGTGAGAGCACCGAAAGCTGAAAATTGGTCTGGGCAGAATGGTGTTTAAGTGCCCAGTAAGCAAGTGGTTAAAATAGAAAGAAGAAAATATTGTTTATTTTTTTCAAAATTTCTGCTCTTTTTTCGCTTATATCGCAAAAAAAACCCCCAAAAAACGGAGTCCTGAATAATTACAACCAAAAGAAAGCTCTGTTTGTGTGAACAAAATGATAAAAACTGAATTTGGGTACAGCATTGCATGACCGCGCAATTGTCAGTAAAAGTGCCAGAGCGCTGAAGGCTGAAAATTGGTCTGGGAAGGAAGGGAACGAAAGTGCCCAGTATTGGTGTGGTTAAATAGAATTGGTCCCAGGACAGAACCCTGGGGAACCCCTCTTTCTACCCCGGACCATTCCGAGTACTCCCCATTTATCATTACCCTCTGAACTGGCCCCTGTAGCCAGTTTTCAATACATATACTCACCCTATGGTCCATGCCAACGGACCTTACTTCTCTATCCTCCTCATTTAGGTGCAGTCTGTCCCTTTCTTTAGAGCTGGTAACCGACTGAGAAGTTGGCCAATTCTTCAGGAACCCAAACCCCTCCTTTCTATACCAGCACCTCAGACACTTGTTTACTTTCCTAATCTCCTTCTGCCTTTCTGGTGTGGCTCGAAGTACTGATAATATTTCTGAGAAAACTACCTTAGAGGTCCTTTTTCTCAATTTAGCCATCTACCTCTGACTTTGTCAGTGGTGCCAACGTGCACCATAACAGCCGGGTCTTTGCCAGCCCCTCTGTAATCTGTCCACCAGATCCGTAATGTGTCAAACCTGAGCGCCAGGAAGACAACATACAGTTTGGCGCTTCAGGTCTTTGTTAAAGATTACCCTCTCTGTCCTTCTAAGCCCGTGTACACATGGTCGCACATTCTGCCAACCAAATCCGTCGGATTGTGTCCGACGGATTGTGTCCAAAACTGTTGCATACACACGGTCGGGCCAATTTGTGTGATTTAGCGGTTGCCAAGAACGCGGTGACGTAAGCCGTGTACGGCGGGACTAGAAAAGGGAAGTTCAGCTCGTCCGGCACCCTTTGGGCTCCTTCTGCTGAACTCGTGTCTATTGCATGTTAGTAGAAGTTTGGTGAGAGAGGATTCGCGCTTTTCAGATTAGTGATTCAGATCGCTACCGCTCTTCAGTTTGTGCTTGTCTTTGCGTATCTGATAATCAGTGCGTGCAGTCAGTAAGTATTTGTTGATCATTGTGGACTATATCTTGGTATAGTACGCTTTGAAAGGCATTTCTTATTGTCTGCTTGCTTCTGCTAATCAGGTCGTTCTTTCAGGCCTTGCTGTTTATCGGTGCTTTCTGGTGTCCGTTCTGACGAGCCGACCGTTTTCAAACCATGTTTCCTCTACGTATTTGTCGTAGAGTTTATGCTGTGCAGGGGCTTCGTGTTGGGGTTGTTACTTTGACACAAGCCTGGTCCATGAACAGGAGGGGAGGCGTTTGTGGACCAAGAATTGGTTGCGCCAGCGTGACCAGTTCTCGCACATGCCTTTGCTCCGCGAGATCCAGGAGAATAATCCTGATGATTTCAGGAATTATCTCCGGATCACGGACCCCGTTTTTCACCATCTGCTGGCTTTGCTGACCCCTTATATCAGCAGGCAGGATACCTGCATGCGGCAAGCCATCACTCCGGAGCAGAGGCTCATCGCCACGTTGCGCTACTTGGCGACTGGGAGAAGCCTTCAGGACCTCAAGTTCTCTACAGGCATCTCGCCCCAGGCTCTGGGGCTCATTATTCCAGAGACCTGTTCTGCCATCATTCAGTTCCTGCAGAAGGACTATATGAAGGTAAGTTTTATCCTTTAACATCACTTTCTATGTATTTCATGATTGCTAATGTCTTGCATTTCTTTCCTCATTCCCTAATTACCATCATTGCAATATGCTCTAATTCATATACTCTGCCCTTTTGTCCTCAGGCATATTTGCCTCACTAATTTCCCCACCATGCTCTTCTTGGCCCATAAAATTATAGTCTAGTCACTTAATGTCTTTTGGCAGCTCCATAGTATTGCTTTCCCCTAAAATGTCTACAAATGTGATGTGTGTGCTTCAATTCATGCAGAGTGATTTTTTTTTGGGGGGGGGGGGGGGGGTTGTGCCAAACTCATTAGGAACCCCCCTCCCCCAACTGCTAGCTCAGCTGATAGCAATCCTCTATCTGATGACTTTACCAAACTCAATACACACTATACCTACCTTTTTGATGCTCACATTTATGGATGAATTCACCTAAGCATGTAGTGCAAGGGCCTGCCTCAATACTTTAAAATGCTTTTTTTTCTTCTTTTTTTTTTTAACCTATTAATTATCTGGATATGTAATAGCAGAATGTCAAAAAGTGCTTCCATTTTGATTTTTGTTATTATGACACTTCTTACCTGTCCCGTGGGCTGCCAATAGTGTGTAGCTAAGGAGGGGCTTCCCAAAGTAGCACACATTATTTAGCCATTGAGCTCTCAATCAAGTGGAGAGGGTTACCTGTCCTAAACATCCCCCCTCATTTTTTAGCAAGGGCACATCAGATTGGGGGGGAGGTGGGGGGGGGGGTGATGACTCTCATAAGGGGACCTTATACTTTAGGCTTTAAATACTCAGTTCCCAAAATGTTATACTAATTTTGACCAAAAATGTGGGTGTCTAATCTGCTTGCAATGTTGATTTGTCAAATTACAAATTTTTGTTCTTGTTTCACTACACAGTGTCCTTCAATGCCACAGGAATGGCAGACTGTGGCCTCCCACTTTGCCAGTTTTTTTCAAGTTGTGCCTTTTTCACCAACAGTGCAAACCCAAGTTCAGAGCGAGATGAGGGGACAGTCTCTTCTTCAGATAATCTTATTATGTTGTGGGTCTGCTACACACACACCTTTTTTTTGTAACTAATGTATGTAGTGCATTACTGACCAAAATCGTGCTAATTTTCAGCACCATGGCAGGATTGAAAATGGCATGATTGTCCAAATTTACACCTCACTGTGGGTGCTTTTTACTAAAGGCACATCCACTATGCACTACAAGTGCATTGCAAAAGTACATCTGAAACTGCACTTGGAGTGCAAAGTGGAGTTGCCTTTAGTAAATCACACTCCTTCTCAGCACAAACTAAAATTTTACTAAAAATATTTTTTTTGCGCAATGAAAAAGGAAGCCACACATTGTTGATAATTAAACTTTTTAATACAAGCACATTCACATGTGCGTTTCAAAAAGGTTTTTACAACAAACCAAGAAATTGTGTGTATCAAAAACAGAGTTTAATCAAAATGTTGTTTACTTAATGTTTTTGTGTAAACAGGCATGTATCAAACCGTAAAATACAGAACACAGGAACTTACAAAGTTCAACTTTGAAAAGTGAAGACAATATCAGACATGAGTATGTACAAACTGGGCTGATATTGCCTTCATCACATGGGGTGTCACCCCTGAAAAATCCAAATTTGGAAGATGCACACAGTGTGTCAACATGTGCTATCTCCCATCGTGGGGGATCAATGTACATGCTTTGGGGCTGCAACCCCTTAATCTCAGACACTTTACACAAAACACGTACATTGATCCCCCATGATGGGAGATAATGCATGTTTACACACTCTGTGCATCTTCCAAATGTAGAATTTTGAGAAATACAACATTTTGTTTTTAAAATTAAAAAAAAAGACCCTATCTAGTTTTGGGTGTTTCACACTCTCTCCAAAACATCAATGATGTTATTCAATTTTTGAGTTACATCATTGATGTTTTGCAGGATATGTTCCCAATCCTGATTGCACCCCATTATCTCCCCGATATGGGCACTTTCACTGGTAAAACGGGAATCTTCTTCCACATCACCTACAAAACAAAGCAAAAAAAAAAACACCATGTAATATAAATATGGTGACATACATTGATGAGCTTACCGGAAGCTGTGTTCTCCCACACTCACCTGTTGTGGGGACAATTTGCCCAACCTCCACAATCTCTCCTTCCTCTTCCTCCTCCTCCTGCTCCTCTGTTTGTGCTTTTGGAAGTTGTCCTTCTTTGTGAGGGGTGGGGTCCCTGGTGTCCTCATACTTGCTGAGTGTTCTCTCCCCTATGAGATTCGAAAAAAATTAAGAATTAGCACACAGAGGGCAGATTTAATAATATGAAACATTGTTTGGAAGTGCTGTTCAATTGTTTATTTTGGCCGAGCTTCAAGGTCATAACATTATTGGGGACACTGTGTTCAGCTGGAATACTTACCGGAAGAACGATGTTTCCTACGAACTAATGAAACTATGAACTTGAAAGTGGCCATTTTAAAATGCACAACATGAACTCAAAGCACATGGAGCAGTATGCAAGCAATAATAATCATATGAACACACGACAACTACTTACTTTTGTCAAGAACACGCTTGATCCTTATGTACTGCTCGTGCTCCCTCAGTTTCAGGTCTGACCAGCGTTTTCTCAGTTGATCCATGGATCGGTGTACCCCAAAATTCTTATGAAGACTCTTCACAACTTTAGTCATGATCATGGCCTTTCTGATATTTGAGTTTGGGTAAGGTCCATACTTCCCATCATAGTCGGTCCTGTTCAATATGTCCACCATCTCCAACATCTCTCCAAAAGACATATTTGAGGCCTTAAATCTTGTCTTCCTGGATCGGGACGTTTCAGGCTCCGGGCTTTCCTCACCCTCCTCCTCGTTAGTGTAATTATTAGTGCGCACCTGTGTTCTCTCCGCCATGTGCTCTCCCCACTGCGCCAGAAGCGAAGGGGCGGGGAATAGTCTGGAAAGAACGTCAGGGGTGGCCGGAGTTTGACGCATGCGCACTGCATATAAAACGCAACACGCGTGTGTCGTCCGTACGATCTGTGAACAGAGGGAGAAGCTGAGGCGACGAACGCGCAAACGAAGGTAACATTTTGAACTTGGTACATCACTAGGCTACACTGCTTCTAGATTGAGGCCTGCATTAGTGGAGTTTAGCCTGACATTAAGGTTTGTCTTGTGTTGTGTCTTGCAGACATTATGGACAGGTTTAATGACTATAGCTTCCTCCCTCTGTTCATCGATAAATACCGAGACATGCCCATCCTGTGGCAATCAACACACCCTCTGTATAGTAACAGACAAAAGAGGCAGGCAGCACTGTTGGAACTGGTTGAGTTTGTGAAGCCGGCGGTCCCCAGGGCAGATGACAAATATATCAAAAAGAAAATTGGGAACCTCAGGAGTATATATCTGAAGGAGAGGAAGAAGGTGCTGAAGTCCCTGAAATCTGGAGCTTCAGCAGATGAGGTTTATGTCCCCAGCCTGTGGTATTATGACAGGATGCATTTTCTGGCAGACCAGGCTGAGGTCAGAGAATCACTCTCTACTCTTCCTTCCACGCGTCCTATGCTACATTCCACACCCGCTGAGTCTTCCGACGCCCAACCCGGGCCTTCCACTCAGAAAGAGCTGGAGGAGCCTAGCTTGAGCCAGGTATAGTATTGTTGTACATATTTGTGGAGTCAAAATGAATGATGTTAATTTGATTTCTGCTCCCTAATTGCTGAGTTTATAAAGTGTTTCACATATCAATAGACAGTAGTGGCCAAAACCCTTGGGACAAGAAAGAAACATGCTGGGCTCAGAATGATAGTCTTTTCGATTGGTTAACAATTTGCAACAGTGTTGATGTGAAAATTGTGTGTGTTTGATGAACCAAAAACTAAAACTATGTCCCTTTTTTCATACACAGGAAGAACTCAGCCAGGACCAGGAAGGTGTGGAATGCAGCAGCCAGGAGGTGGCTGTGGAAAGCGGCAGCCAGGAGGAGGCGGGGGTAAGCGGCAGCCAGGCGGTAGGCAGCCAAAGGAGCCTCACCGAATGCCAGGTCTCTCCCCTCCGCCTTCCACGCAGAAGGCCGAGAAAGGGGGGGAATGTTGAGGAGTCGGCCCTGAGGCTGATTGGTGAGGCTTCTGCGCACCCCAAGCCAAACCCACCTACCAAGAGGCCTTTGCCGCCTTGGTTGCGTGCAAGCTTGATAAAATGGAGCAGGGGCAACAGCTTTTGTGTGAGGAGGTTATTATACACACCCTCAACAAGGGTCTGTTGGGCCAAATGACACAAGAAACACACTTGTGTGGTTTGGCCCATGCCCCTGCTCCTCCTCCTCCTCCTTCTGCCACACCTCCAGCACCACAGCCACAGCCTGGAAGGAAGACCAGAGAGTGATGACCTGGGTTCAGTCTGGTCTGACAGAAGATGCAGCCTATTGTAGTACCACAGCCTGGGAACATAGATGTCATCTGCTGCTGTTCCGGGTTTCTTGGACTTCAGGACCAGACTTCTTTCCCTCAGATATGTATTCCTTAGGCCACCAATTTTTGCGTTTAAATAGCTGATGTGTGCCCTGGGGGCCCAAGGCTTCACAAATCTACCCAGTTTCGACATTGCTGCCTCCCTCTTTATCTGTTACTGACACCGAAATAAAGGTATTTTTTGTTTGGATGAAATACTTGCGTATGTGTTTTCCTTCCAAAAGGACAGTTTATTTGTGAGCAGGCAGGTACATTGCAAAAAAACAAAGTGAAATAAATAACAAGGGGTGCCAACACTAAACAACCTCCTGTAGATTAAAAAAGAAAAACAAAATATAAAAAATAGAATAATGTTGTTGTTGTAAGTTTACACACACAAAAAAAAAAAAAAATGGAGAAATTAGCAAACTGTCTTTAAAGGAGATTTTTAGGGAATCCCCCCAAAAAAATCCAAAAAAGAAAAAAACCTAATCTAAAATTGTGTAGATGTGACGCAAACTAAAATTGTATTGCTGAAATGATTAAAAAAGAGTAATGAAATCCGTTCGGGAGAAGTGTGTGTGACTATGAGCATCAAAAGAAGTTTGTTCTTGCAGCATTGTAAAGAACAAGAGAATGCGCTTGATGAATGAATTTTAACATTGCAGCGCGACGAATGTGCTATATCGCTTACGAGCAGTAGTTTTACCTGAACGAGCGCTTCCGTGTCCGAAATTGAATGTGAGCATGCGTGGCACTTGGTCCGATCAAAATTCTCTACACATGATCGGAGTATGTCCGACCGGCCCAGTAGGTCGGGAAATATTTCCAACATGTTGGAAAATTGGGTCCGACGGATATTCGGACGGAATCAGTCCGATGCATACCACACACAGTCGGATTATCAGACGACACGGTCCGATAGGACACATTCCGACGGATTCTCCGACCGTGTGTACAAGGGCTAAGAGTCCCCTACCACCATCATCTGTCTTTCCTTTCCCTTGGCTTTTCTCTCACCCTCACCGGAGGAGTTATTCCCCTGGCAGCTAGGGGAGTCACTCAGCTCCAGCGGTGCTGGTCCCTGACTGGACCTGATTTTTCTGTGTTTCTACGTATCTACCTACTGGCCAGGGCGTGGGAAGCTGCAAGCAGTGCATCTCCTGTCCCCCAGGCATATGAGTTGTAATACAACATAGTAGAGTGCTGTCTAAGATAGTATATCTGCTTTGAGACACTTGTGGGGGACTGCTGGTAAAGGAGAAGACAAGTAAGAAGCAGAGGGTACAGGTGTTACAATCAGCCAAGACACATACTATAAGGACATCACCCGCTCAAGTGATGGTGCACTGTCCTGCATCCTTTTTAGCTCATATTGACCAGCATACCCTGAAGGACATCTAGCATCCCTGCCCATTCTCATTGGAACACATGACTACATGTTCATTGCCGAGGATACCTTGCCACTAACAGAATGGTCCAATGATACAGACACATTACCATGGCTGGTGCTTAGGAAACCACCTTAGGGCGCCAATATAGGGGGGCATAAATGCTGGGTATTTGGATTTTTAACATGTAGCAGACATGTATACCAGCTAGGAGTGTGTATACATTTCTCAAGCCGACTGACTTTGAAGTGATCTAATCGGCTGTGAAGCTGAGCACTTCCACAATGTCTGCAATGTGACATCCCCGCCTGCTCAACATCCCCCAACATGTTTACTGGGCTTGGTTATACCACGGGGCCTGGTACAGTCAGGGCAGGTGTTTCAGTGGGAGCTCAACAGACATCTATCCACTGAGCCTCTCTCCTGTACGCAGTGCAGGAAGTGCTGTGTATGACGTTGCTTCCTGGACCAGCACTGTCATTCTCTGGGGTCAGTGGCTTGGAAAGCTGCTGATGGAATACGAACTGTGTTCTGTCAGCTGCAGTGGAGTACAGAGGAGACATTCAGGTTCTAACAGACCTTGCATGTCTCATAAAGAAAACCTGTTGTTATCTATAAGGTATTGGCCCCTTTGTGATAGCATTAAACTTATGTAGAAATACATTTTTTTTTTAAAACATTTAAAGAGACAAATAAAAAAATAAAACAATGCCCCCCTTTTTTTTTTACTGACATTTTGTGTAAACAAAAATCATTGCACATTACATTCCTCATGTTTGTGGAGGACAGACCAGGCTTTTCGCTTGTTTTTTATGGTATTGACTACATGCACAAAACCCTCCTTTATGGAACTGTGTTAATTTCCAACATTACTGATTAAAAGTGCAGGACAAACCTGTTTTTACATTTCCTGTGTGTATCCCTTATCTGTGCATGGTTTATTGCTGAT
This sequence comes from Lithobates pipiens, assembly GCF_037356315.1. Classification (NCBI taxonomy): domain Eukaryota; kingdom Metazoa; phylum Chordata; class Amphibia; order Anura; family Ranidae; genus Lithobates; species Lithobates pipiens. The sequence continues at coordinate 156,525,984 of NW_027507791.1, read as the reverse complement.
ATTAAAATATCATTAAATGCTGGAAGGGAATTACAGTATGTGCTTCTGCATGCATCTGGAGTATTGGAATGCGCACACACACACTAACTGCAGGCAGTCAGATTTTATAACTTACTCCAATACCAGTTGGAATCTACTGTACCTGGGTTTTATTGGGTAACACAAGAACTTTTCCCAAAGAGTTTATGCATTAGCATTAGACATACAGGCTTTTTTAGTAAATCAAATACTAACATGCTATGTATAGCTGAACTTAGCAACTAGCTAGAAATATTCTTTCACTAATATAGTTTCAGCACGATAAAATCAATCACTTTATGTTACTTTGTTTTTCACTCTGCTTTATTGAAAAAGCATATTGTTTCAATGCACTGACACTGGGGGAGATTTACTAAAATTGGAGCACCCACAATCTGGTACAGCTGTGCATGGCATTTAATCATCTTATAATATTAGTTTGTTCAAATAAAGGGGCTGTAAAGGTTTTTTTTTTCTAACCACTTCCCGCTGGGTCAATACCAAATTGACATCCGGGAAGTGGTTTTGTTATCCTGACTGGTCGTCATATGACGTCCTTCAGGATAATATGCCGCCGCTTGCCAGTGGGGGCATGCATCGCGGCGATCGGTGGAGCGGTATTGTCAGTCTGACACACCGCTCCACCAATCTTGGTAGAGAGCCTCCTGCAGAGGCTCTTGTATTTCATTTTTTTTAATTGTGATTTTTTTTATTGAAAAAAAAAATTCCATACAAACAAAAACGTGTGAGAACAGTCACGTTTTGTATACAACATATATCAAATCTGAAAAAAAAATGGTATCAATACAGCCATAATGCTACCAACATGACGAAAATATAGGCTTTAGCTAGGAGATAAGGGAGGATAAGAGCAAATGAAGAGGACATAAAAGAAAAGCAAGCAGTAAAAGCAGGACAAGAGAACATCAGGCTAACAAATGGAAACCCAGTGGGCATTTCTAAACAATATATTTTAAGTCATGGATAAGCAAAGTGTTACTCATTAGGTTAAATGTCAGTGAGACCCCCAGGGCGCCGAACCAAAGAATGAGACATCCCGTAAGGTCTCACCTAGTAAAAAAAAACAAAAAAACAAGAGGGGTCAAGGTTATGAGCTAACAAACCATTGAAGAAAGAATGTTAGGAACCGTGGTCAGGGGAGTGGCACAGCAGCTGGGAGTAGGGAACTAATACCAGGGTTAAGGTCTGAATGATCCCATAAATCCCACATTTTTGAAAATTGCGGGAGGGTGTCATGCACTATTGCAGTGAGGCATTCCACCTTACAGATCTGCTCCAACGTTTGTAGGACCTGTGGGAGAGCAGGCTGGGAGGAAAGACACTGCAGCGGTATAGCCCTTTTTGCAGCAAGTAGAATAAAGATGGCCAATTTTTGGGCGTACTTGGAGAGGCCAGGGATCGGCAGACCCAACAGAAAGTGGACAGGATCCAGTGGGAGGGAGGCACTAAACAAGGCCTGTATAAAAGTCTGAATGGACATCCAAAATGGGTGGATCAGGGGACAGTCCCAAAAAATGTGGAAATGAGAGCCAATGTCTCCCCAGCATTTCCAACACATCCGAGAAGTCTTGGGATCGTATCTATGCAAAATTGCAGGGGGTCTATAACAAAAAAAAATTATTTTGTAAGCCGTCTCCTTTTGTTCCGCACATTGTGATGATCTGGAAACAGCCTCCCAAATCTTCTGCCATTAAGGGAGAGGGATGGGGTGATTTACTAACTGGGACCATTTTTGCATATAAGAATGGGACATATCAGTGATAGAAGTTGCGTTATGTAAAAACCTGTAGATGTCGGTAATGAGATGAGTCTGATACGATCCTTGAGCACATAGGAATTCAAATGGGGTAGGTTTATCTAGGACCAGGGTAGAGGATTTAGAGGCAAAATAGTGTTTAATCTGAAGGTAGGAGTAGAATAGTTGTTTAGGGATCTGATCTTTCCTTTGCAATTCACCGAAGGGTAGAAGTGTACGGGTGGGGGTGTACAATGTTTTGAAGCTGTAGAATGCCTGCCTGTGTCAATGGAAGCATTCAATTGTATGATAGGCTGTCAGGGATATCAGGATTGAACAGCACATTTAGTAGCGGGGCACACGGGGATGCGAGAGAGAGAACTGACTGGAACATTTCTTCCATATGGAAAGGGAGAATAACATTGGGCCTAGGCATGTATTTCTAAGTTGGCTTATGGAGGAGTTTAGGTCTGCCCAGATCATGGCACAGGGATGTACCGGTCTAGTGATGCTCATTTCAATCTCTGCCCATATTCTGGAGGACCAAGTGATAATTGTTTTAAGATGTGTGGCAAAATAATATTTAACAAGGTCTGGGGCTCCCAGCCCACCTCGTGACTTGGGGGCAAACATTACTGAGCTGGCGATCCTGTGTGCTTTATAGTGCCAGATGAAGTTAAGAAATGTTCTCTGCGTGGCTTTAAGTTGTGACATGGGAATGTAAATCGGGAGGGTGTCAAATAGGTAAAGGAGTCTTGGCATTATAGACATCTTCAGGACATTGAAACGGCCCAAGAGAGAAATGGGATAAGCATCCCATTGTCGCAAGAGTCGGTCAATGTCCTGAAATAGCGGGGGGTAGTTTGCCTGATACAAAGTTGAGTATAAGGAGGTTAGATTTACACCTAGATATTTAAGGGAGTCTGGGCACCAATGGAAATAGTAGTTTTGTTTGAGAACTGTGAGATCTGAGGGCGAGATGTGTAATGGTAGAGCTTCTGTTTTTCTTGTGTTGATTTTATATCCAGATATAGAGCTGACGTCTTTCAACAAAGCTATAAGATTAGGGAGAGAGATATGGGGCCTAGTCAGAGTCAGAAGAACATTGTCTGCAAACAGGGATATATTCTTTTTGGCGTAACAAAACTCCACGTATATCGGGATGGATGCGAATAGCTGCAGCTAGGGGTTCCAGACAAAGAATGAAAAGGAGAAGTGATAAAGGGCAGCCCTGTCTGGTCCCATTACTTAACGAGAAAGATGATGATAAGTAATGAACTAATTGAACTTGGGAGGAAGGACAGGAATATAGGGCACGTAGGGCTGCTATGAAAGGACCTCCAAATCCATAGTTGGAGAGGGTAACAAACAAATAAGGCCAGCTAAGCCGGTCAAAGACTTTTTGTGCATTAAGGCTTAAAATTAGGGCTGGACGGGATGTCTTGTTTAATAGATCTATGAGGTCAACCGCATGTCTCGTGTTGTCTCCTGCACATCTGGCTCGTACAAAGCCAACCTGATCCTTATGTATAAGGTGTTCGGGTGAAAGTTTGGGTAACTGTAGGGATTCAAAGAATAGATCAAATTTTTCTTGTGTAAAACTATAGTTAGGGTCTGTCTGTAGACAATTGTATAGTTGGTGGTAAAATTCTCCAAAGAGTTTTGACATAGCAAAGGGACAATAGGTGGGAGTTCCGTCAGTTTGTCTGAGAAAGTCAGGGGAGGATTGAAAGGGGCGAGGTTTCAACTTGTTTACCAGAATTTGATGGGGTTTATTTGAATTTTCATAGAATTTCTGTTTGGACCATGAAAAAGATTTACCAATTTTGCTCATTGTCAGGGATCGAAGTTTGTTTCATAATGAAACCACATTCTGGAGTCCAGCCACCATGGGGGAAGATAGCAAAAGTTTCTCAGCCGATTGGAGTTTAGATATGATACACGAATATTGGAATGCTGCATCTTTTTCTTTTTTTTTAGACGGGAACCTATAGTTATACACTGTCCCCAAAAGACGGCTTTATGCACCTCCCACAAAGTGGAGGACTCAGAGACTGTGCCTGTGTTAAGTTGAAAGTATACCGTCAGTCCGTTAGATAGGAGTTCTCTGGGTTCAGGGGTGCGAAGAAACGTCTCATTGAGTCTCCAATGACAGGTTTTAGGGGAAGCAGAGGAAAGGTGAATGTCAAGGTGGACAGAGGAATGATCCGACCACGTTGTGGGGTGGATTTCAGAAGAAACCGCAGATGTCAGGAGAGGTGTAGAGATAAAAAAAAAATATCCAGTCTAGAATAGAGTTTGTGGGACTGCGAATAAAACATATATTGTTTGTGGGTGGGGTGTTTAGTGCTCCAGATGTCCAAAAGATTTTTGCCTCTTATTAGTTTACGAAATGATTTAGAGAGGCAGTCAGTTTTGGAAGGTGAAGTCAATGGAAACAATGCGCGTCTATCCTTGCCAGGGAACATCCCCACCGATCACCATAAAGGATTGGGAGAATTTGTCTAGAGTATCAAACAGAGGATAGAAAGCTGATCTGAACAGAATTGGGAGCACATTGACAATAGTGAGGGATTGGGTGAGAAATGAGCATTCCAAGATAATAAATCTGCCATGGGGTCCAGGTTGGAAGATTTAACTCGTAGAGGGCAAGATCGGTTAACCAAAACAGCTACACCCGTCTTTCCGGATGGGTCCGAAGCCATAAAGGATGTCGGGAAGTGCTTGCTAGTGAATTTGAGGGATCCCCCAGGGCGGAAATGAGTCTCCTGGACTAGGATTAGGAATATGTCTGCTTTGGAAGTTTTAAACGTCTTCAAAGCCAGCCATCTTTTTTGAATAGAGTTTAAACCTTTAACATTATACGTCAGGTATTTCAGTGTCATAACCACTTAGACAAAAGAAAAAGCATTAAATACACTGGGGGAAGGATTCCCTGGTACTCTGTAAATTAAATACATAGTAAATATCATAAAAACATGTAAAACCATGGTAGCAAAGTAACTGGGTGGTAACAATTCAATGAAGATTAGCAGCCCCAGGTTAAAAAAAAAATTGCAAAAGAAAAACGTCATCCAAGTAGAAACCTGGGAGGCTGAAAGCCACCAGGAAACCCAGGTCTGAGCCATGGGTCAGGAGAAGGAGCATGGGGACTTCCGAACACCCCTCTCCGGATCAAAAATTGTCTGGAATCCAAAAACAAAAGATGTACAACTAACAAACTGTTAAACCAGGGCAGCTGTAGAATAGCAAGCCATGCATCCCCTGGGCCAGGGGGTGTGTGAATCCACTAAAGGGTTGTTGACCTCTCAAAAAACACGGAAACTGAGGGTCAAGTAAAATGGTATATACAGCTTCAGTCAATGGAAAGAGCATTCAGGTTGGAAATCTTGAGGCATGGCGTTTCTGGGCTGTGAAATTTGACTTTGATGATTTCTGTCTCACCGGGGTCGATTTGAGAGCCGTTGTGGTTTAGGAGTAGCTGGAAGAGGTGGAGGATCCTCATCAGGAAGGGGTGGTATACCCAGGTTGCGCAGGAAGGTGTCACTCTCCTGCAGATCACGTAAAGAGTATTGTATGCCATCCAGAGATGCAGAAAGGCAAAAGGGGAAACCCCACTGATATATGGCTTTGTGGGATTGGAGATGCAGGGTTAGAGGGCGAAGATTTCTCCTTCTAGCTAACGTAATAGGTGATAGATAGCTAAATATTTGGATCTTGGAGCCCTTGAACTCAATTCTGGATTGGTTGTGGGTTGCTAAGATCAGAGCTTCCTTGCTATCATGTTTTTAATTATTTGCAGAAGGCCGTGCCTAGATCAACAATCTCGGTTGCAGCCTCTCCTAAAAATAAGGCTCCCCTAACCGGAGCTTTACATAAAAAGGATTATACTAAAAATGGGGTCAGTGGCGCTACCTATTATATGGACATATAATGTTGCTATTGTAAACTGAGTATTTTCAATTGAACTGCATACAGCTATATGCCTATTACACAGAGAATTAGGGGGTACTCAACGTGCAGTGGAAAAGACCACGCAATTTGTACACAACGTGTATGTGCTTATTACAAAAAATGTTTTTCTTTTTTGAGGATATCAGACTTACAATAGTGTACACTAGATCCACAAAAAGTGCACATGCTGTGCTATATATTTGTGCTTACGTTAATATATATGCTAACTAAGTGTCTCCAATGATATATGGTATAAATACCACTTATAAATGATCACTTGTTCATGGAGTCAGTTAGTCATAAAGTGCAAAAAGTGCTCAATCTGAAAAAACTTACTTATGTGTACTGCATAAGTACTATACAGTACAATATATCCAACACTACAGTGGCTAGCGTGCAGACGCACATAAGCAACCTTTATAAAAAATTATCCAAAATAATTAAAAGAATTATAAAAATAATACCAATATAATCCTTAGCACCTAAAATATGCTCAAAGAAACCAAAACAGGCAAAAAAAGCAAAAAAAAAACGGGCAAAAAGTGTGACCAGTCAATATGCAAATGAAGAGGTTTTTTGCTGGCTTAAGACCAGACCACTTTTTGCGATTCTGCACTGCATCGCTTTAACTGACAATTGTGCGGTCGTGCGACATGGCTCCCAAACAAAATTGATGCCCTTTTTTTCCCACAAATAGAGCTTTCTTTTGGTGGTATTTGATCACCCCTGCATTTTTTTTTTTTGCGCTATAAACAAAAATAGAGCAACAATTTTGAAAAAAACGCATTATTTTTTACTTTTTGTTATAACAAATATCCCCCAAAAATATATAAAACATTTTTTTTCCCCTCAGTTTAGGCCGGTATGCATTCTTCTACATATTTTTGTTAAAAAAAATCGCAATAAGCGATTATTGATTGGTTTGCGCAAAAGTTATACCGTTTACAAAATAGGGGATAATTTTTTGGCATTTTTATTGATATTTTTTTTTTTACTAGTAATGGCGGCGATCAGCAATTTTTATTGTGACTGCGACATTATGGCAGACACATCGGACATTTTTGGGACTATTGTAATTTATACAGCAATCCTTGCTATATAAATGCAGTGATTCCTGTGTAAATGACACTGGCAGTGAAGGGGTTAACCAGTGGGTGGCAGTGTAGGGGTTAAGTGTTCCTAGGGGCGTGTTACTAACTGTGGGGGGCTGGGCTTTGTTTTAGTGATCACTGATCTCTGCTCCAATCACATGGAGCAGAGATCAGCGTCACTTGTTGCTAGGCAGAATGGGGAGATACTGTTTACAAGGGCACCACCTCATTCAGCCACCCCGTGAGACAATCGTGGGTATGCCCGCGGTGATCAAGTCAGCGGGACCCATGACTGGACTCACGGGGGTCCCGATGGCAGGGCGGCATTTAAAACTGGATGTACCTGTACGCCAATATGCCTGCCTGTGCCATTTTGCCAATGTACATCGGCGTGCACCGGTCGGGAAGAGGCTAATGTGCAAAAAAAATCCAACAGAAGTTTATAAAGTGACTTTTGTGCTCGTGATATCTCCAGGTGACTTGAGTGCTCCCCCACATGGGTCCCTACTCACCTGATCCTCACGCCTCTACAGGGGTAATGTGCGTGTAGATCCACTACCTTAAGGGTGTACTGGCCCAGCTTCCTTGGCTTCAGGCTCCGCACAACTCCAGGGGTCAGGTTCAGAGAATATCCCTCTCTTAATTAATAGTGCCAGATGTCTCCAGTTCCCACTGTGTCAGGACTAGGGATGAGCTTCGTGTTCGAGTCGAACGTACGTTCGACTCGAACATCGGCTGTTCGCCCGTTCGGCGAATTCCGAACATTATGGGCCGTTCGCGCCAAATTCGTGTGGTGCTCACTGCCCACAATGCACTGCGTCATCGCAGTGCATTGCTGGCTCATGATTGGCCAAGCATGCACTGTGCTTGGCCAATCACAGCACCAGCAGCGAGGAGAGCCATGATTGGCCACAGGCAGGATGCCTGTGGCCAATCATAGCTCAGGCTGTGTAGTACACGCCCCACACTATATAAGGCCGCCAGCGCGGCGGCCTTGTGTAGTGTGTTGACGTCTGAAGCAGTTAGTAGGTGTTCTGTGTACCTTCAACACAGTATACACCGATCGTTATTGGCCGATTTTCGATCTTGCTCTTCTGTAGTGGTTTTTGTCTGCGTGCCCTGACCACAGTATACACCGCTATATTCACCTCACCTATATAGCTAGTGATCTATCTTTTATAATAGAGCTTGCAGTCAGAAGTGAAAGGAGCTTGTGCGTGCTGTCTGTGTGCTCTGTACCCAGTACACACCGCTATATCCACCTACATAGCTCTTCTCTATTTGAGCCATCTGCAGGAGTTATTGGAAGTTGTGTGTGCCTCCAGCACGGCACAGTATACATCTGTATATACCCCTTTATCTCTGGTGTTCTATAATAAAGGCATCTGCAGGAGTTAGTGGGTGTTTTGTGCCTCCAGCACAATATACACCTGTATCTACCCTTTATTGCTGTTCTCTAATAGAGCCATCTGCAGGGCTGGGTGTTGTGTGCCTCCATTACAGTATACCCCTTTATCTCTGGTGTTCTATAAAAAAGGCATCTGCAGGAGTTAGTGGGTGTTGTGTGCCTCCAGCACAATATACACCTGTATCTACTGTGAGGGGTTAGCTCGGCAGCGGGTGTGTGTGACCCCCTGGATGGGTTCACAACACAAAATCAGGCACAGCAGACAGCGTTGTAGGTAAAAAAAACAAAAGATGTGGTTTATTCATGCTACATGCAGTAAAAAATATAACAGCCAAAACAAAAGAAAAACATGAAAATAAATCCTGGTCAGCTTGACCTCTAAATACACACATAGATTCCCTGTCTAACAACTGAATGCAGCCTTGTGCTGCACCAGTCCCTGTCTCTGTTGTAGAGGTTTGCCACACAGGCGTTAACTCACCGCACAGAACAGATATCACACTCCCCAGTCTATACAACACAAAACTGGTTCCAGGATGGAGCATCTCCCTAAGCATGCTGGGGTTTTTTGTAGAGGTCTTAATGAGCCCACTTACTTCAGCTGGGCTCATTAACTCTTCCCCTCTAATTGTAAAGGTCTGCATAAAGCCTAAATCTAGGGGACACATATTTCCCATCCTGGATACAACCAGGTGACTTTACCTGCGTGCTGCCACATACCCCCCCCTCTTGTTTCAACCTTGGGGTTGTAACACAAGCAGTCAGACACACATGTATCCGAGACAAAGCATCCACATTCCCCATTTTAACACCAGGGCGATGCTTAACTGTAAAGTTAAATTCTTGTAGGGCCAGGAACCACCTATTTACCCTTCTATTGGTCTCCTTGTTCTGAGCCATCCACTTTAAAGGAGCGTGATCAGTCACCAGGTCAAAGTGCCTACCTAGCAGATAGTACCGAAGGGAATCTAGAGCCCACTTCACTGCTAAACATTCCTTCTCAATCGTGGCGTAATTTACCTCATGGGACTTCAACTTCCTGCTGAGGTAAATGACTGGGTGCTCTTCCCCGTTCCAGACCTGGGATAACACTGCTCCTAACCCAACGTCTGATGCATCAGTTTGTACAACAAAGTCCTTAGAGAAGTCTGGTGAGTACAACACTGGCTGGCTACATAAGGCTGTTTTTAAGGACTGAAATGCTTCTTCAGCCTCTGGGGACCATTTAACCATGACAGACTCTTTCCCTTTTGTCAGGTTGGTGAGGGGCACAGCCTGAGAAGCAAAATGGGGAATGAATCGTCGATAATAGCCAGCGATTCCCAGAAAGGCTCGTACCTGTTTCTTGCTGTTGGGACGTGGCCAACTCTGTATGGCCTCGACTTTATTGACTTGGGGTTTTATCACCCCCCTCCCAATAGTGTACCCAAGATATTTGGCCTCCTCCTGTCCAATGGTACACTTCTTTGGATTGGCCGTAAACCCAGCTTCCCGGATAGAGTCTAGGACTGCTTGTACTTTCGGCAAATGTGAGACCCAGTCTGTGCTATGGATAATCACATCATCCAGGTAAGCTGCAGCATATTTCTGATGGGGCCTCAGAATCTTATCCATTTTCCGCTGGAATGTTGCCGGTGCATTCTGTAACCCAAACGGCATTCTCTTATATTGGAATGCCCCATCTGGGGTTACAAACGCAGTTTTCTCCTTGGCCGACTCGGCCAGGGGAATTTGCCAATAGCCTTTGGTGAGATCAAGAGTTGTCATATATCGGGCTGTTCCCAGCCGGTCAATCAACTCATCTATACGCGGCATGGGGTAGGTGTCAAATTTTGTAACTTTATTTAATTGTCGAAAATCGTTACAAAACCGCCAGCTCCCATCAGGTTTGGGCACTAGTACGATAGGACTGGACCAGTCACTCTGGGACTCCTCTATCACACCCAATTCCAACATCCTTTGAACCTCCCCACGTATTGCCTCCCCTCGGACCTCTGGTATTCTATAAGGTTTTAGTTTTACCCTTTCTCCTGGCGGGGTGATAATGTCATGCTCTACGCCAGATGTTTGTCCCGGAAGCTCAGAGAAAATCTCTTTGTTACGAAGTACAAACTCTTTAACCTCCTGTTGTTGGGGTTTCGATAAGGTGTCTGCTATTCCAACCTCAGGAACTAAGCAATCAGGCTGTACTTGTGACAAAGTCTCTGCGACTAGGGATTCCCTATCCCTCCAGGCTTTCAGCAGATTGACGTGATAGATCTGCTCCGGCTTTCGCCTTCCTGGCTGTCTAACCCTGTAGTTCACCTCACTAATTTTTTCAATTACTTCATATGGACCTTGCCATTTGGCCAGGAATTTGCTTTCAACCGTAGGGACTAGCACCAAGACCCTATCCCCCGGGGAAAAAGTACGGGTCTTGGCCCCACGGTTGTACACTCTCTGCTGTGCTAACTGCGCTTGGGTTAAATGTTCCTTTACAATTGGCATTACCTGTGCAATTCTATCTTGCATCAGGGCAACATGCTCAATCACGCTCCTGTGAGGAGAACTCTCATTTTCCCAAGTTTCCTTGGCGATATCCAGCAGCCCTCTTGGGTGTCTCCCATAGAGCAACTCGAAGGGTGAGAAACCCGTAGAGGATTGGGGTACCTCCCTAATGGCAAACATTAGATAGGGTATTAGACAGTCCCAATTCTTTCCATCTCTATCCACCACCTTCTTTAACATTTGTTTAAGGGTTTTGTTGAATCTTTCAACCAACCCATCTGTTTGGGGGTGATACACAGATGTACGCAATTGCGTCACTTTGTACAACTTGCATAATTCTCTCATAACCCGGGACATAAAGGGTGTACCTTGGTCCGTAAGCAGTTCCTTACAAATACCCACGCGGCTAAAAACAAGAGATAGCTCTTTGGCTATGGTTTTGGCCGAGGTATTTCGGAGAGGAATTGCTTCCGGATAACGGGTGGCATAGTCCAATATAACCAAAATGTACTGATGCCCCCTGGCGGACTTCATTATCGGACCTACCAAATCCATTGCGATCCTTTCAAAGGGGACCTCAATGATAGGAAGAGGTACCAGCGGGTTACGGAAATGTGGCATAGGTGCCGACTTCTGACACACAGGGCAGGAGGAACAATAATTTTCTATTTCCTTCATGACCCCAGGCCAATAGAATCTCTGCAATACCCTCTCTCTGGTTTTCTCTGTCCCCAGATGACCTCCCAGAATGTGCCCATGAGCCAATTCTAACACCAACTTTCTGTAAGGTTTGGGCACTACAAGTTGCTCAATGGTTTCTTCTGCCCTTTGAGCCACTCGATACAGCAGGTCCCTTTCCATAGTGAAGTAAGGATAAGGGCAAGTCTTATCTGGGTTCACTAACTCGCCATCTATTTTCACCACATTTTCCCGTGCCTTTATTAGGGTGGGGTCTTTTAACTGTTCTGTGGCAAAATTTTCCCTGTGAACCTCAAGATCCGAAAACTCCACAGACGGCATGTTTTCATCTGAGGATGTTGGCTCCTCCCCAGTTTCTCGAGTTTCCCCCGCCAATACCGACAAGGGAAATTCAGGAGAGTCCTCACCACTCCCAGAGGAATTCTGGTCATCTTCCTGGTTTATAGGGGCACCAGTGGGGGGCTCAGGACAATCCCAGAGTTCCCAGAATTTTGGAAAATCCCTTCCCACAATAGCATCATGTGGTAAGTGAGACACTAACCCCACCTGATGAGAGAGGTTACCTTTGGGGGTCTCAAAAAACACTGAAGTTACAGGATACTCTCGGGTGTCCCCATGCACACAAATAACAGCCACCCTGTTCTTCCCAGAGACCTCTGTAGTAACTAATTCAGCTTTTATCAATGTTACCAGGCTACCTGAATCCAGCAACACATCAACATTTCTACCATTAATACACATTTTACATAAATGTTTCTCAGGTCCCCGAATGGCAGTGCATGCAACTGTCGCAAACAGCGACTGACGTCTCTCCCTTATAAAGTCACATTGCATAGGCTCATCCACAACGGGGCAATTGGCTGCTATATGTCCCTCTTGCCGGCAGCGGTAGCAAATAATCTTTTTCGCTGTCTCTTGCAGCATGGGCTTCCTGGGCTGCTCCCGCCAGACCTTAGGTAGAACTCCCACCCTCTCACTCTCTCCACCCTCACCCCTTGGAGTCATCTTACCCGTCACTGGGAATGGTCTGGTCTTAGGGTGGAAAGTCCGTGAGTCCCTGGAAGAGGTGGTCAGGTTCTCTGTAGCCAAGTACCTCTCAACCAGATCCACAAGTTTATCTGCATTTTCTGGGTCTCCATGGCTTACCCATTTTTGGATGGCAGTAGGAAGAGCTCTCAGGAAACGATCCATAACAACACGTTCCACAATGTTTGGTGCGGTCAAAGTCTCTGGCTGCAGCCACTTTCTGCTCAGGTGAATGAGATCATACATTTGAGACCTGGGGGTTTTTCCAACCTGAAAAGTCCAATTATGCACACGCTGAGCCCGGACGGCCAGGGTGACACCCAGCCGTGCCAATATTTCTGTTTTTAGCACCACATAGTCTTTTGCTTGGTCAGGCTCTAGGTCATAATAAGCTTTCTGCGATTCCCCAGTTAACAGAGGGGCCACCAGTCCAGCCCATTGCTCCTTAGGCCACTTTTCCCTTTCAGCAGTCCTTTCAAATGTGGTCAAAAACACCTCCAGATCATCCTCTCCAGTTATTTTTGTCAGTAAACGGCTCACACCAAAGGATGCGGTATTATTGTAACCACTTGCCTCATTGGTCTGCGGACGTTGCTGTATTAATGTCTCTATTTGCTGTTGAAAACTCTGCTCTTGCTTCTGCAACAGGTCTATGAAGCGGGCTTCAGATTGCTGCTGGGCTTGTTGCTGAGCTTCCAAACTCTGCAGGTGAGCTTTCTGCTGAGCTTCCAGACTCTGCTGGTGAGCTTTCTGCTGAGCTTCCAGACTCTGCTGCAAAGTTTCATTTGTCTGCTGCTGGGCTGCAAGGCTCCTTTGTAAACCCGCATTTGTTTGCTGCTGATTTGCATTTGTTTGCTGCTGATTTGCATTTGCTAGAGCCAGCTGTCTCAGTATCTCCTCCATGCTGGCCTTAAAAAAAACTGCCAAAATTCTCCACCAACTGTGAGGGGTTAGCTCGGCAGCGGGTGTGTGTGACCCCCTGGATGGGTTCACAACACAAAATCAGGCACAGCAGACAGCGTTGTAGGTAAAAAAAAAAAAAAAGATGCGGTTTATTCATGCTACATGCAGTAAAAAATATACCGTATATACTCGAGTATAGGCCGACCCGAATATAAGCCGAGGCCCCCAATTTACCCCCAAAAAAACTGGCAAACTTATTGACTCGTGTATAAGCCGAGGGTGAGACATGCCTGTCCATCCCTGTGTGTGTGTCCGTCCATCCCTGTGTGTCCGTCCATCCCTGTGTGTCCGTCCATCCCTGTGTGTCCGTCCATCCATCCCTGTGTGTGTGTGTGTGTCCATCCATCCATCCATCCCTGTGTGTGTGTGTGTCCATCCATCCATCCATCCCTGTGTGTGTGTGTGTCCATCCATCCATCCATCCCTGTGTGTGTGTGTGTCTCCATCCATCCATCCATCCCTGTGTGTGTGTGTCTCCATCCATCCATCCCTGTGTGTGTGTGTCTCCATCCATCCATCCATCCCTGTGTGTGTGTGTCCATGTGTGTGTGTGTGTGTGTGTGTGTGTGTGTGTGTGTGTGTCCAGCCTACCTGTGTCCCGAGCCTGTGTCCCGAGCCTCCGTCCCGTGCCTTGCCTCCTTGCCTCCGTCCCGTGCCGTGCCTTGCCTCCTTGCCTCCGTCCCGTGCCGTGCCTTGCCTCCGTCCCGTGTCGTGCCTTGCCTCCGTCCCGTCCCGTGCCGTGCCTTGCCTTGCCTGCCGCCTTGCCTCCGTCCCGTGCCTTGCCAGGATCGCCGCTCTTCGTCGGCGCCTCGGCGGCCATTCTAAAATTCAAAAGCCGCGCCTCCGCCTTCGCCTGTGATAGGCGGAACACTGAATTTCCCAGCAGCCTGTGTTCCGCCTATCACGGACATCGTCTCATCCTCGTCCGTAGTACGAGGATGAGACGATGTCCGTGATAGGCGGAACACAGGCTGCTGGGAAATTCAGTGTTCCGCCTATCACAGGCGAAGGCGGAGGCGGAGGCGCGGCGTTTGAAGGGTAGAATGTCCGCTGTCTGTCTGCTCGACACGCTGATCGAGCAGGCAGACAGCGATGACTCGAGTATAAGCCGAGGGGGGCACTTTCAGCCTCAAAAAAGAGGCTGAAAATCTCGGCTTATACAACACAAAACTGGTTCCAGGATGGAGCATCTCCCTAAGCATGCTGGGGTTTTTTGTAGAGGTCTTAATGAGCCCACTTACTTCAGCTGGGCTCATTAACTCTTCCCCTCTAATTGTAAAGGTCTGCATAAAGCCTAAATCTAGGGCACACATATTTCCCATCCTGGATACAACCAGGTGACTTTACCTGCATGCTGCCACACTACCCTTTATTGCTGTTCTCTAATAGAGCCATCTGCAGGGCTTAGCGGGTGTTTCATAGTTTCATAGTTTCATAGTTAGTAAGGTTGAATAAAGACACCAGTCCATCCAGTTCAACCTGAGTGAGTGTCTACCCCTATCCCTGTACATTGCACACTCACATTGGTCCCTACCCTCAAGGAGCTCACAATCTAAGGTCCCCATTTATATACTAAGGCCAATTTTAGACAGAAGCCAATTAACCTACCTGCATGTCTTTGGAGTGTGGGAGGAAACCGGAGTACCCGGAGGAAACCCACGCAGGCACAGGGAGAACATGCAAACTCCAGGCAGGTAGTGTCGTGGTTGGGATTCGAACCAGCGATGCTTTTTACTGCTAGGTGAGAGTGCTAACCACTACACCACTGTGCCGCCCCCATGTGTTGTGTGCCTCCAGTACAGTATACCCCTTTATCTCTGGTGTTCTATAATAAAGGCATCTGCAGGAGTTAGTGGGTGTTGTGTGCCTCCAGCACAATGTACACCTGTATCTACCCTTTATTGCTGTTCTCTAATAGAGCCATCTGCAGGGCTTAGTGGGTGTTGTGTGCCTCCAGTACAGTATATCCCTTTATCTCTGGTGTTCTATAATAAAGGCATCTGCAGGAGATAGTGGGTGTTGTGTGCCTCCAGCACAATATACACTACCCAACTGCTGTTTTACCCAACTCCCTTCAGGCCGTTACCATGTCTGGAAGGCCAGCAAGGAGAGGCAGACAGGCGCGAGCCGATAAATGAGGGCAAGCAGGCTCTGTGTCTAGAGACAACAGTGCTGGTCGCGGACGCGGTGCATTGTCATCAGCACGTGGCCATGGGACACGCTTGTCCTTCTTTTCGGCAGCTGGACATGTTGAACCGCAACATGCCAAAGACTTGGTAGAGTGGATGACCAAGCCCTCTTCATCCTCCTCATCCTCTCTCACCCAGTCTCAGGGTACTAGCAAAGCAGCTGCCAACGCATCGTCTCAGTGTCATCATCAGTGACTACTTCCCTAGACCCACCACGTCCTCCTGAGGAGTCTCCTGAACTCTTTGAGCACAGTGTTGGGTACATGCTCCAGGAGGATGCCCAGTGTTTTGTAGGCTCTGATGATGACACTCAGCTAGAGGAAGGCAGTAGCGTGAATGCGGAGAGAAGCTCAAGAAGGACAGCAATCTGGCAGTCATGTTCCACAAGCTGCAGCATATTGCCAGGTTTGCTACAGCGATGAAGAGGGAGGGGATGATGAGGGCACTGACTCCAGGTGGGTGCCTGGTAGGAGAGAGGAGTAGGAGGAGGAGGAGGAGGCACATGTCCAACGAGGCAGGATGCCCTCTGGGGGCCAGCTTAGGGGCAGCACACCAACTGAATCACACCGCAGAGCTCCGCCTGTGCAGGGCGCTGCCTCTGCGCGTTATTCAAAAAGTTCTTTGGTGTGGGCCTTTTTTGAGACCAGTGCATCAGATCGCACCGCTGCTATTTGCAACATATGTCTAAAGCGTATCTCGTGTGGCCAAAACATCAGCTGCTTGGGCACCACATGCTTGACCCACACCAAAGAACAAAGCGGACCTCTCCTTGCTCCTCATCAGCTGGCATCTCCAACCCCACTAGACCTTCAGTCCTCTCTGAAACCTGCTCTGAGAGGAATGAAGGTGTAGAATTAGGTGTGTCACAGCCAAGTGCTTCCGGGCACTCTGCTAGCAGTACACCCATGTCCGATTATAGCAGGCAAATGTCCCTGCCCCAGCTGCTGGACCGGCGAAAGAAGTTCACTCCCAGCCATCCACATGCCCAGAGGTTGAATGCTAGCTTGGCTAAATTGCTAGCACTTTAACTGCTGCCTTTTCAGTTGGTAGACTCTGCCCCCTTCCGTGAGTTTGTACAATGTGCGGTTCCTCAGTGGCAGGTCCCCAAACGCCACTTTTTCTCACGGAAGGCGATTCCGGCTCTCTACCGGCATGTGGAAGGCAATGTCCTTGCCTCGCTGGACAGGGCGGTCAGCGGTAAGGTGCATATTACCGCTGACTCATGGTCCAGCAGGCATGGACAGGGACGTTACCTGTCTTTCACGACCCATTGGGTCACTCTTCTGGAAGCTGGGAAGGATGCAGGACAAGGTGCAGTAGTGTTGGAGGTTGTTCCGCCACCATGCCTCCAAAATGCTACTATTGGTTGTGACACACCTCTCTCCTCCACCCCTTCTTCTTCCTCCATGGCCTCTTCCAGCATTTCCGCCGATCATTTAATGCCTGTGCTCGGCTGGCTGAGCTCCAAAAGGAGTTGAACCTGCCCAAGAACCGCCTTATATGTGACATGCCCACCAGGTGGAACTCAACGTTGGCCATGCTGCAGCGGCTGCACACGCAGCAGAGGGCCATCAATGAGTACCTGTACGACTACCAGGGGAGCTCGGTTTTTTCTCACCACGCCAGTGGGGCATGATCAGGGATGCATGCACTGTCCTGTCACCGTTTGAGGAGGCCACAAGGATGGTGAGCAGTGACAGTGCATGCATCAGTGACACTGTACCTCTTGTCCACCTCTTGGAGCATACGCTGCGTGGAATAATGGACAGGGCACTTGAGGCAGAACAGAGGCAGGAAGAGGAGGACTTCCTTGCCTCTCAAGCCCCCCTTTATCCAGACAGTGTTCCTGCTGTGCCACCCATCACACAGGAAGAGGATGAGGAGGAGGAAGAGGAGGAGGAGGATGATTGTGTCAGCATGGAGGTGGAGGCTGGCACTCAGCATCAGCAGCAGCAGCAGCAGTCTTGTAGGGATGATTTACAGTCCCAAGAAACACGTGGACTTGTACGTGGCTGGGAGGAGGTAGCTGCGGATCATGTTGTCCTTAGTGACCCAGAGGACTCCGGACCGAATGCCTCAGCTAACCTACGCTGCATGGCCTCCCTGATCCTGCAAAGCCTGCGGAAGGATCCTCGTATTCTTCGGATCAAGGAGAGGGACCATTACTGGCTGGCCACTCTCCTTGATCCACGGTACAAGGGTAAGGTTGCCGACCTTATCTTGCCATCGCAGAGGGAGCAGAGGATGAGACATCTCCGGGAGGCCTTGCAGAAAGGTCTGTGCAACGCGTTCCCAGAGACTGGGAGGTTACAAACCCCTGGTCCTGGACAACGTGTTGCTGAGGCATCGGTCAGAAGGAGCGGTGGAGAAGGTGGCCGTCTGACCGATGCGTTCAGACAATTTTTTAGTCCGCGGCCCCAAGGTATGATCGGTTCCAGCAACCATCGCCAGCGTCTGATTTACATGGTGCAGGAATACCTAGGGGCAAGGTCAGACTTGGACACCTTTCCCACCGAAAATCCTCTGGCTTACTGGGTCTTGAGGATGGATCACTGGCCAGAGCTTGCACAGTATGCAATTGAGCTACTGGCCTGTCCTGCATCCAGTGTTCTTTCGGAACGCACCTTCAGTGCTGCTGCTGGCTTTGTTACCGATCACAGGGTGCGCCTGTCCACCGAATCAGTTGATTGACTGACCTTCATCAAGATGAATCAGTCTTGGATCACCCACAGCTACCAAGCACCTGAAGCTGATGTAACCGAATAATTTTTTTTGAAATATCTCATCCCTTCAAGACTGCCTATGCTGATGCTGAGTGACTGTCCTGTTATGTTGATCGTCTATCCTCTTCCTCCTCCGCTGATATGTTGGAAGAACATTTCTGGTTCTGGGTGATGCCATCAGCCCAATTTTTCTGCCCCTGTTTAACAGGGGCGTTTAATTACAATTTTTAATGCAATGCTTTGCAGCAGGGCTAATTCCTGCAATAAAACAAGAGTATATGGGAGAGGTTGCAGTGTGGTGGCACCAGCACCAGTGCCTAAGGCCCAATTTTTCTGCCCTTGTTTAACAGGGGCGTTTAATTACAATTTTTGATGCAATGCTTTGCAGCAGGGCTAATTCCTGCAATAAAACTAGAGTATATGGGAGAGGTTGCAGTGTCGTGGCACCAGCACCAGTGCCTAAGGCCCAATTTTTCTGCCCCTGTTTAACAGGGACATGTAATTACAATTCTTGATATAATATTTCACAGGAGGGCCGTTCCTGTGCCCACCCAGAGTAACTGTGAGGACTTATAGTGTTGTGGCACCAGCACCACAACCACCAAAGGTCAATTTTTCTACCACTGTTCAACAATGGCATGTAATTACAATTCTTGATATAATCGTTCACAGCAGGGCGCTCCAGCGCCCACCAAGAGTCACTTTGAGGGCTTACAATGTTGTGGCAAAACCAACACCTTGTTCCGCCATTTCTGCAGAGCATATAGGGCAGGCCCTTACTTTCAAACATCCAACTTACAAACATCTCCTACTTGCAAATGGAAGGAGACAACAGCAAGTGAGATGAAAAAAGATGTACGACAAAACAAGTTATACAGGGGTGATAACCCTTCCCTATGTTTTCCAAAAAGCTTAAAAATAGTTTTTTTGACTGGAGCTACACTTTAAAAATGTACCAGTTGAAAATTACAAACCGATTCAACTTAACACAACAAACTTACACAGTCCCTGTCTTGTTTGCACCGCTTGTATACTGCTGTTCTGAGTATATAGGGCCTGGGGGCCACACGTATTTCCTTTTTTTAATATGGGTACTGGGTTCCCCTTAATATGCGTACAAGACCCAAAGGGGCTGGTAATGGACAGGGAGGGCTACCCATGCCATTTTTCTCAATGATTTTCAACCATATTGCAGGAACCAGATATAACATTAACCACTTTCAGACCAGACTATTTTGCTGGTCAAAGACCAGACCACTTTTTGCGATTTTTCACTGCGTCGCTTTAACTGACAATTGTGCGGTCGTGCGACGTGGCTCCCAAACAAAATTGATGTCCTTTTTTTCCCACAAATAGAGCTTTCTTTTGGTGGTATTTGATTACCCCTGCGGTTTGTATTTTTTGCGCTATAAACAAAAATAGAGCGACAATTTTGAAAAAAACGCATTATTTTTTACTTTTTGTTATAATAAATATCCCCCAAAAATATATAAAAAAAACATTTTTTTACCTCAGTTTAGGCCGATGCGTATTCTTCTACATATTTTTGGTAAAAAAAATCGCAATAAGCGATTATTGATTGGTTTGCGCAAAAGTTATAGCGTTTACAAAATAGGGATAGTTTTATAGCATTTTTATTAATAATTTTTTATTATTTTTTTTTTTTACTAGTAATTAGGGATGAGCTTCGTGTTCGAGTCGAACATACGTTCGACTCGAACATCGGCTGTTCGCCCGTTCGGCGAATTCCGAACGTTATGGGCCGTTCGCACCAAATTCGTGTGGCGCTCACGGCCCACAATGCACTGCGATGGCGCAGTGCATTGCTGGCTCATGATTGGCCAAGCATGCACTGTGACCCCGCATGCTTGGCCAATCACAGCGCCGGCAGCGAGGAGAGCCATGATTGGCCACAGGCAGAATGCCTGTGGCCAATCATAGCTCAGGCTGTGTAGTACACGCCCCACACTATATAAGGCCGCCAGCTTGGCGGCCTTGTGTAGTGTGTTGGCATCTGTAGCAGTTAATGGGTGTTCTGTGTACCTTCAACACAGTATACACCGATCGTTATCGGCCGATTTTTCGTTCTTGCTCTTCTGTAGTGGTTGTTGTCTGTGTGCCCTGACCGCAGTATACACCGCTATATTCACCTATATATTTAGTGATATATCTATCTTTTATAATAGAGCTGTCAGTCAGTGTTAGGAGATTGTGCGTGCTGTCTGCGTGCTCTGAACGCAGTATACACCGCTATATCCACCTATCTAGCTAAATATCTTCCTCGTTTTAAATAGAGCTCTCAGTCAGTGTTAGGAGATTGTGCATGCTGTCTGCGTGCTCTGAACGCAGTATACACCGCTATATCCACCTATATAGCTAAATATCTTGCTCGGTTTAAATAGAGCTCTCAGTCAGTGTTAGGAGATTGTGCGTGCTGTCTGCGTGCTCTGAAAAAGACGGACGGCAAAACAAATTATACAGGGGTGATAACCCTTCCCTATGTTTTCCAAAAAGCTTAAAAATAGTTTTTTTGACTGGAGCTACACTTTAAAAATGTACCAGTTGAAAATTACAAACCGATTCAACTTAACACAACAAACCTACACAGTCCCTGTCTTGTTTGCACCGCCTGTATACTGCTGTTCTGAGTATATAGGGCCTGGGGGCCGCACGTATTTCCTTTTTTTAATATGGGTACGGGGTTCCCCTTAATATGCGTACAAGACCCAAAGGGGCTGGTAATGGGCAGGGAGGGCTACCCATGCCATTTTTCTCAATGATTTTCAACCATATTGCAGGAACCAGATATAACATTAAAACCGCAAGCAGCTTTAAATGACATTATTTCCGTTAAATGTCATTTTGTGCAGGGACTGTTCTAAACACCGGAAACACGTGGCACTTCACAGGCATACTACAGACACCCCCCAGGCACCATATTTAAAGGAATATTTCACTTTTTTTTTTCATTTTAATCGTCATTAAAATCAGTGCTCCCGCCAAAACGGCTGTTTTTAAAAGTTTTTTTTGCAGTGACCCATGTCCCCTGGGGCAGGAGCCAGGTCCCCAAACCCTTTTTAGGACAGTATCTTGCATATTAGCTGTTAAAATTTACACTTTTAATTTCGAACGTTCGAGTCCCATAGACTTCAATGGGGTTCCAACGTTCGTACGAATTTGGGGTCTGTTCGAAAGTTCTGCTGCGAACCGAACCGGGGGGGGGGTGTTCGGCTCATCCCTACTAGTAATGGCGGAGATCAGCGATTTTTATTGTGACTGCAACATTGTGGGGGACCCATCGGACATTTTTGACACATTTTTGGGACCATTGTCATTTATACAGTAATCACTGCTATATAAATGCAGTGATTCCTGTGTAAATGACACTGGCAGTAAAAGGGTTAACCAGTGGGTGGCAGTGTAGGGGTTAAGTGTTCCTAGGGGTGTGTTACTAACTGTGGGGGGGTTGGGCTTTCATTTAGTGAACACTGATCTCTGCTTCAATCACATGGAGCAGAGATCAGCGTCACTAGTTGCTAGGCAGAATGGAGAAATGCTGTTTACACGGCATATCCTCCATTCAGCCGTCCCTTGAGACGATTGCGGGGATGCCCGCGGCAATCGAGTCCGCGGCGATCGAGTCCGCGGGTCCCGCGACCGGACTCACGGGGGCCCCGACCAGTGTGGGAGCGCGCCGCCGGCGGCGCGCTCCCGATGGCAGGGTGGCATTGAAGATTGGACGTACATGTACGCCAATATGCCTGCCCGTGCCATTCTGTAGACGTACATCGTCGTGTGCTGGTCGGGAAGTGGTTAAAACCACAAGCAGTTTTAAATGATGTTATTTCCGTTTAATGTCATTTTGTGCAGGGACTGTTCTAAACACGGGAAACACGTGGCACTTCACAGGCATACTACAGACACCCCCCAGGCACCATATTTAAAGGAATATTTCACTTTTTTTTTTCACTTTAATTGTCATTAAAATCAGTGCTCCCGCCAAAATGGCCATTTTTAAAAACATTTTAGGCCTTGACCCATGTCCCCTGGGGCAGGAGCCAGGTCCCCAAACCCTTTTATTTAAAACATTTTATTGAGTTTTGAGAAACAGAACAGAAATTTATTTTTTGCGGACGCAGCCGCCAGATGTAGTGAATAACAAAAACGTTCCTAAGGTCAGAAACATTCAGGTAGGAAAATGACAATCAAGGCACGTAAATTAGGTTAAGTAGTATAAGTTACAGTTACAGTTATCTAGTAACATAAATATTTTATGTGGCAAGGATAACATTTGTACTTATTTCCATATTTATAACCCATATCAGAGTGTATAGGGTGCCGTAAGTTATGTGTCAACAAGGGATTCATTCTGAATAATCCTATATTCTGTTACTAACAGGCATATTGTGTGTGTTTCTATAATCTGGGACGAAGAACAAGAGGCTGTAGAACCTCTTGTACAACCTTATTGACGCCGAGTTATAGTCCTACAGCCTGTCGGCAGTATATGGATTAGGTAGTTCTTGAGTGGGTTTTGTGAGACCCACCATGGTGGAGAATAAGCCATAACTTCTACTCCTAAGGGCTATTAAGTGAAGATTCGGGACCCTGGTATTCCACTCCCCCTCCCTCTCACCCCAACTGGGATCTGACTGTGAGAGGGGAGGGGAGCCCAATAAAAAAAAAAAAAAAGAAATTATTTTTACTTCGTCCCATTGTTAGTGAATAATGACAGCCCAATCGTCAACTGGAGATTGTAACATGTAAGGTTTGAAAGTAACTATGTCAGTGAGGTTTAGAGACAGTAAAAGGGTTAACCATAGTTGCTACTAATTGTTAAGTATGGGGGGGGGTAAAGGAGGTAGGATAAAGGGAATATAAGATAGTGAGGTATAGATGTCTAATATGCATATCCTGAAGTAGGTACGTATGAGGGGATCACCCCCCAGGTCAAGCTATTAGGTACATAGAAGTTTTTTGTATTCCTCTGATTGTTGAAACTGCAGCCAGCAGGCCCAAGTATTTTGGAATTTATGTGAGGTTTCTTTGGCTTGATGTATTAGGGCTTCCATCTCTGCAATTCTGGATACCCTCTGCAACCAGACTGTGACGCTAGGAGGTGTGGTTGATTTCCAGTGTGTAGGGATGCAAAGTTTTGCTGTGTTAATCAAATGGTGCATAAGGGACTTCCTGTATTGCTTTTGGGGTAAAGAGGTGTGGTGAAGCAAGAATTGAGCTGGAGTAAATGTAGGTGTGTATGTCGTGATTTTCGCGATGAGACGGTGAACTGCAACCCAAAAGGGTTGGATTCGGTCGCACTCCCACCAGATGTGCAAGAGAGTTCCCCTGGCTCCCTCACACCTCCAACAAGTGGGTGGGACCTGGGGATAACATTTGTGTAGCCGATCGGGAGTTCTGTACCAACGCGAGTATATTTTGTAACCGTTTTCTTGTATCGACACGTTTAAGGAGCCTTTGTGTATATTAAGCCAATTATTATCCCAATCCTCTTGAGTCAGCGTCATGTTTAGGTCATGTTCCCATCTCTGGACGTAAGGGTTTTCCGATTTAGATGGCGTTGGGGATAGCATGGTGTACATTTGGGAGATAAGGTGTTTAACAGGGTCCCTGTTATTGCACAAGGTTTCAAATGGGGTGAGAGCTCTACTCCATTGTTGTGATGTGGACGTCTGAAGTAAAAAGTGGTGAATTTGAAGGAATTGAAAAAACGATAAATCCCATTCGGGGAAACGGGATGTGAGGGTGGAGAAAGGGATTAATTCCCCCTTATCGAAAAAAGCTTCCGCCTTCCTTGCGGTGAATGCCTTATCGAGAGTAGTTGGACAGTTAAGCAAGCCCGGAGGAAAATCTGGATTTCCATCCAGCGGGGTCATTGGGCCAGGAGTTTGAGCTATGTGGGACCTCTGGCAGATACGACTAAAAGTGTGTATGGTTGGGCCTATTAGGGGGTGTTTTAATGTGTCTGGTAACGTGGAGCGAAAGTTGATCCAGGGTAGGTGGTGTATTGGGATTGATGAAAAAGCACTCTCCAGTCTCACCCAAGCTTTAATGTCAGCATGTACGTGCCAGTCAACTATTCTGGACAAGAGGCAAGCCCAATGATACTTCTGTACATCTGGTAGTCCTATTCCCCCTTGCCCAATGGGTTTTACTAAGGTGTCCCATTTGATGCGGGGAGGCTTGTCTGCCCATAAGAATTTTAAGCAAATACTTTTGTACGCGGAAAAAAACGTTAGAGGAAGTTTAATAGGGATTGTCTGTAAAAGGTATAAGAGTCTGGGAAGGGCGTTCATTTTCAGGATCGCCGCTCTACCAAACCAGGAAAAGGATTTTTTATGCCAAAGTTCGAGGTCCTGTCTGAGGGTATTAAGAAGTGGTAAAAAGTTTCTGGGGTATAAGTCTCCCAACTTGGTCGGAAGCTGTATACCCAGATATGTGATGGAATGCGATTCCCAACTAAAAGGAAAACTGGCTTTACATAACCGTACAACATCTTCAGGTAGAGTGATATTGAGGGCTTTAGATTTACCAAAGTTAATTTGGAGATTGGAAATTTCCTTGAACAGGGCAAAGTCTTGTAACAGATTGGGAATTGTGGTGATCGGATCAGTGAGGAACAGGAGTACATCATCGGCGAAAGCCGCTACTTTGTGTTGAATATCCTTAACCTGCACCCCTTTGACAGATGGATTTTCCCTGATTCTTTGGAGCATTGGTTCCATGGTGAGAACAAAAAGTATGGGGGAGAGAGGACAACCCTGTCTGGTTCCGTTGGACAGGGAGAAGGCATCCGACAGGTGGCCGTTAATTTTGATTTTAGCCGACGGGGACGAATAAAGTGCTGTGATATATGCTAGGACATGTTCTCCAAATCCCATTGATCGTAAGGCTGCTAGCATGTAGTCCCAAGCCACTCTGTCGAATGCCTTCTCCGCGTCCAGGGAAAGAAAAAAGCCAGGGGTGTTGTGGGTTGTCATCCAGTAATGCATATTGATAGCTTTTAGGGTGTTGTCGCGAGCCTCGCGATTTGGGATAAGTCCAACTTGGTCTAGTGAGATTAAAGAGGGTAAAAGGGGAAGAATTCGGTTCGCCAAAATTTTTGCATAAAGTTTTATGTCCACGTTGATTAAGGAGATGGGTCTGTAATTGGGGACTAGGGCTGTGTCTCTACCAGGTTTGGGAATGACTGATATATGGGCCTCAAGGATGTCAGAGTGTTTTGTGGAATCAGAAGGCAATGTTTTGAAAAATGTAAGTAAAAACGGGCGCAAGGTTTCTGCAAACATTTTATAATACCCGGTAGATAATCTGTCTGGACCCGGGCTTTTGCCTGTTTTCAATTGCTTAAGGGCCATCATCATCTCCTCTCCTGTAAATGGAGAATCTAAGCTTGCTGCCGTTTCAGGGGAAATGGGTTGTGGGCTGTAGTGTGCCAAAAAATCTATCATTTTCTGTTGTCTCTCTTTCGCGGCGGACTCAGTGTTCGGAAGTGGGAGATTATAAAGATTCTTATAAAAATGACGAAATTGATTAGCAATATCAGTGGGGATTACATGTTTGTTTCCCTGAGGATCTAGGATATGATGAATGTTCGAAGAGGCTCGTTTTGTTTGGATTGCCCTCGCTAAATATTTACTGGCTTTATTGCCAAATTCATAGAAAATGCGTTGTGTGAGTGCGAATTTGCGTCTGATGGTTTTACCTAATTCTGTGGTCAGCTCTTCTCTTGCTAACTGGAGAGATTGGAGAGTGGATTCCGCAAGTGATTGCTTATGTTTGGTCTCAAGGGTATGAACGCGCTCAGATAAGTCGTGTATGCGGGCCTGTCTGATTTTCCGTCGTTTAGCTGCCAAAGCCATAAATTCTCCACGGATCACGCATTTGTGCGCTGCCCAGAGCGTGAGCGGGTTTATGTCGTCGGATGTGTTCTCCTGGAAGTATTGTTTAAGGCATGTACTGATTTTGTGAACATTGTCAGCGTCTGTCAAGAGAGAGTCGTCTAAACGCCAGGTGAAAGGTGTGATTGGTGACCGTGGAAAGGAGACAGTTATAGCGATTGGGTGGTGGTCCGAAATGACCATAGGGTCTATAGACGCTGTCAAAAGGGAATCTAAGTCATTTTGAGACATAAAAAAATAGTCAATTCTCGTGTACTTACGGTGTGGAGGAGAGTAGAACGTATAATCTCTATCTCGTGGATGGAGGGTGCGCCAGGTATCATGTAGAGTTAGCGTCTGCAACTGTTTTTTGATCGCGCGCAACGCCCGGTAGGTAACGGAAGACGTTCCCGAGGATGAGTCTACTGATGGTGAAAGAGGTAAATTGAAGTCTCCCCCAACCACTAGCATTCCCTGGCAGAAGGAGGCGAGTTGATGAATCGTATCTCGAAAGAATGGGACTTGTAGCTTGTTTGGGGCGTATAAGTTGGCTAGAGTGACAGTCTGGTTGTACAGTTTCCCTTTTAGAAATACGTAGCAGGCATTTGCATCGACTAGAGTATCCTGAATTTGGAAAGGACAGTGTTTGGAGATCAAAATTGAGACTCCTTTAGATTTGGCCTCCACATTGGTGGCGTGGTAAGCGATCGGGTAGTATAAGGATTTCAATTCGGGCATGTTGTGTGATTTGAAGTGAGTTTCCTGGAGGAAAACTATATCGGCTCTAGCTTTTTTAAGGAGTATAAGAAGCTGAGATCTTTTTTGAGGTGTATTTAAACCTCTTACGTTTAGGGAGTATAGCTTGACCTGGGGGGATGGGGTTGCAATGTCTTTACGTGGCATATTGATATGTAAGAATCCCACTAAGCAGATAAATAAGAAGTAGAGTGGGGGTGTGAAAAAATGGAAGGGGGGGGGGAGGAAAAAGGGGAACGTGTTAGGGTACAAGGTAAGAGAGTAAAGAGAATTTTCATGTCACTGAGGTGTACCGGAAAGGAAGGGGACCAGCCCCTCCTTTAATGTTTCTAGTGTTCGGATGGGTACAGCGCCCAGCTGGGGGCCACCCCTGTTGTCAGAGGTATTTCCCACTGGGTCCCTGTGCGAGGGTTGGACAATACCACTCGGAAGGAAATTAGAATGTGGATAAACAATAAATTTATTTCGCGCCACCGCCATCCATGGCCCGAAGTATATATTCATCAGAAAATAGGGAGGTATCTATTCACTATACATGTTATAATTCAATTTGTGATCTGGCGAGAAAAACATAAACATAAACCTTGACATCAGGGTATCATGCTGAGTACTTATGCGTCTAGATAGACAGAAACTCAAGGTCTAACCAGACCAGTTGTAGTTAATGGTATTGCCTTTGGTTCTAGAGAACCATAGGTTGGCAGACCTCTATTCCACAAATGATATTGTCTCGAAATTGTAGAGGAAAAGAATTATAGATGTCATTGAGTACTGAACGAAAAACTGTGTGCAACAAAACCTTGGGAAGCTGTAAGCTAGAAGCAATAACTGTAAAAAAACAGATAACAAACAACAAACAAACCAGTAAAGTATATTTCTTAAACCTGTTTGTGAGTCCCAGCAAGCATTGCACTACCATTTCCATGCTGGAGATAACGCGTTGGATCCCTCCGTGCGTCATACCCAAACCCTTTTTAGGACAGTATCTTGCATATTAGCCGTTAAAATTAGCACTTTTAATTTCGAACGTTCGAGTCCCATAGACTTCAATGGGGTTCTAAAGTTCGTACGAATTTGGGGTCCGTTCGAAAGTTCTGGTGCGAACCGAACCGGGGTGTTCGGCTCATCCCTAGTCAGGACAACAGAAGCAGGACAAGACTTTAGAAACTTCCTCCTTTCCTCTTCTCCATAACAGAGAGTGGGGTTCTGTAGTCCTCAGAGAAAACCGTCCGGAATTTTTCCAGGCGGATTTGCATGGCCCAGTACGCCGCTCTCTTTCTCTCTCACTCTCCTTTGCTTCTCAGCTATTCACCCCCCTGAGAAGCAAAGGAGAGAGAGAAAGAGAGAGAGTGGCGTAGCGGGCCCTACAAATCCGCCTGGAAAAAGTCCGGATGGTTTTCTCTGAGGACTACAGAACCCCACTCTCTGATATTTTCCAGGTCTTCCTGCTGGGCTTGGAGCTGGGTGATTGTGTTTTTTATGGTAGCATTTTCCTCATCCAACACCTGTACATACTGCACCATCTCATCAAATTTATATTCTAGGGAATTGATGCGTTCTCCAAGTTGGTCCGTTTCCCCTGTCAATTCTTTGGCTACCTTTCCCACTTCTTGTGCAATGTTGTGGGTAATGGCTTGGATCGGGGAGTGTAGTTTAGCATCTAAAACCTCCGCTGTCAGCGGGGGGGGGGGGGGGAAGCTCCCGAAGTAGGAGCATGGGCAATGGAGTAATTGTGTCTTTGATCCCCAATTTTGCCCATTCGGGCCGCGGCCGTTGCGGGAGGCTGAGGAGGTGACTCCCGTGTATATTGAAGCTATAGGCCAGTCAGGAGTCTCGGAGAGGCGGTGGGAGACGGAGCCCCAGACTCACATGTCCACCACGATCAGAAGCCTCACATGTCCCGTATTTTGCTCCTTGAGGGCAGAAATAGGAGAAATGGAGTCTTTGAATCTAATTGCGGGGGGGGGGGTGAATGTCCCTTTAAATGCCTGCTGCAGGTACAATAGAAAGTGTGTTGCAAGGTCGACAAGTACCTGAGACTTTTGCAATAGCTGTGAGGGGTGAGTAGTAATCCAGGTGGTTCACTGAGCTTTGTGGGAAGGAGGCAAGCCGAGCATCAGAAGTGGAAAGGGATGAGCCTGGGTGTTCCTGGATTAGCAAGATGGCTGCTGTCCTCCAGTAGTAAGCCAAAGCCGCTATCTCTCCTAAGAGACGGCCTCCGGACGAGTGAGTTCTGCTCTTTTGAGGCAAACAAAAAAAACACAAAACCCCTCCAAGGACAGGGATAGTATCCCAGATGAACAGACACCTATGGGGGTATCGGTTGTGGGAGGGTATGTACAGTTTGCTACTCACTACGTCCTGGAAGAATGTCCATAGCTGAGTCTGTAGGCCACAATAGTGTGGCAGGCCGCGGGATGCCAGAGCCTGTTGTCAGGGGACCTCCGGTGCAGACACTTTTTAATAACAGCCTCCGGTGTCAGTCTTTCAAGCTTGCTAACTCAGGTTGTGATGTAGGGAGCAACGGGTCTGAAGAGGAGTAAGAAACCTCTGTAACACTTTGGCCAGGTGTAGCAATATGGCCACTACATGTGGCTATGGGAGCAAGGCCGCTTCTACTGTATGCTCCAAAAATGGGGAAATGGGGGTGGGTATAATCCTTTTCCAATTCCCCACAGGTGTCCTGTTATGACCGATCGGGGTGCTCCGGTGGTGGGATGGGGCCTGGATTGAGCTCTGAGGGGGAGGAAAGGCCTCGGGTGTCTGATGAGCACCAAGATGACTCCCGTATCCCTGCTTGGCCTCAAGGGGTTCCCCTGGACAGTGTGGTTGCGATACTGCTGGATCCCTAGGCAGCGGATGTCCAGCTGAAGAGCCCTTTTTGCCCTGTGAGGAGGTAGCTGAGCAGAAAAGGTCCATGAGGGGGAGAAGAAGCAGTCGGCGGGTGGAGCGAGATAACCGTCGCTCCGCCGAGTATAGGCCGGAGCCACGGGCCTCGAGTGATTGGAGCAAGGAGGGCACTTCGCCGACAGCCTCGGGTGGTAATCTGGGGGTCTCAGCGGGTGGAGGTTATGCCCGTTTTAGGTGGTTGATGAGGAACAAAAAGGCTGTCTTGCCTAATAACGGCCGGAGCCCCTCACCTACACGTCCTTTCCCGGAAGAGGCTCTTTACCACGTGATCAGCTGTGTCCAATCTCGGCTGATCACGATGTAAACGGGAAAAGCCATTGATCGGCTTTTCCTCACTCACGTCTAACAGACGTGAGTAGAGGAGAGCCAATTAGCGGCTCTCCTGACAGGAGGGGTCTGCGCTATTTGTATATCAGCGCAGCCCCCCTCTCGGATGCCCACACTGGACCACCAGGGAAGCCCCCAGGACCACCAGAAATGTGGTCAACATGTGGATGGCCAGGTATGTAACCCAGCCCAATGTGCCAATCAGTGCCCACAAATGGCTTGGGCAGTTGTCTAAGTGCTTGGTATTGAAGTGGTTAAATACCAAACATGTTATACTTACCTCCTCTTTGCAAGGGTTTTTCACAGAGCTGCACCAATCCACCTTTTCTGGGCTGCCTCAGCGGCACTCCTGGTTCCTCCTCTTCTCGAGTGCCCCCACAGAGAGCCGCATTCCAAGAGGCCACTCGTGCAGACATGCTCCTGAGTCTTGCTGCTGCATCCATTGACACAGACAGCAGAAATCGGCCCCGCCCCTGGCTCCTGTGTCACTGGATTTGATTGACAGCAGCGGAAGCCAATGGCTCCTGCTGCTATCATTCTATCCAATGAGGACGCAAGACAGTGGCTGGAGCTGCTGTAATCATCCTCGTTGCCGGAACGATCAGGTTCAGGTACATAAAAGGGGGGCTGCTGCACTACAGCAGGTTTTTCAAACTAATGCATAGAATGCATTAAGGTGAAAAAACCTTGAGGGTTTACAACCCCTTTGACAATAAGATCTGGGAGCTGATTGACTTATATGCAGCAGATTTTGCATGCTCCAGTCTTGATACCCCCTCCCCCCCCCCATTGTCTTCCTGGTGAAATGATCATTGAAGTGTCATTGATTACTTATCATCTAATACTATATAGAGTTTTATGTATCATTCTTACATCCTTAGGTTATGAATGTCAAGTTACAAATTATTTATTGTAAGAAATTACCTTACCCAATAAAATATATATTTGTAGGAAAAAATGCAATTATTATATTTGTATGGGATTATTATTAGTTAAGGGCTAAAGAATGTATTTACAAGATTATCTCCTGTCTCCCACGCAAAATGGAGGTTTTCCTGGTGTGCCTTCATTCATGCATAGCGCCGACATTCTTATCTACTGATGCAATGTTAGCATGTTAAAATGAAAGTCTATGGACAATTCTATAGCTTAGTATTTGGCCCCATCTAGTGGCCAAATACAGCTAGTGGACTTGGATGACTTTTTTATTTTCAGAGCATTGAACTAAATACAGGAAGTGACTGTTTATTTACTTTGATACTTGACCTACCTCCCAGAATGCCAGGTGACCTATCCATGGACACCCTCTCTTGCACTGCATGCTGGGTAGGACATAAAAGGACCCTGAGTAGCCATATTAGTTCTCTTGAGGCCTGCCTGAGAGGACTTGTGAGGAGGCCTCCTGGAGGAAGCGGTCTACTGCCATTGCGGAGCACGATCCTGCTCGATTGTGTGAGTGACCTGACGGTGTCAGATACACAGTGATCGGATCGGGAAGATCCAGAGACACTCGTTTGAGCATCGGAATACCAGGTTTCCTCCCTATCTAACGGGGTGATGGAGCCGGCTGACATAGAAGCAAGCTGCAAACATCGGACCAGAGCTACCATAAGAGCTTCTGATCCAGTTGGTGAGCGGGTTGCGGCCCACAGTTTATTAACTTTTGCACCTAGTCAGACCTATACACAGGCCTCGCTGGGATCCATAGTCCTACGGAGGAAGAGTATAGCAACTGACATTAGGCAGGCATAAGGCCTATGTGCTATTGCATCTCAAGCCTTGTATCATAGATACGGCAGCAACACCAGGATCATCTTTAACTCAACTTTAATTACTTTACTCTTGGATTACAAATTATAAGAAATTACAATAGCTAGCAGAAGACAAGAAGACTGAGTACTTTTAATGAGATCTCACAAGTAGCTATAAAAAGTAGGGGGAGCTCCCTTGTGTTTATATTGTTTATAATTGTTTTACTGAAATTCATTGTCCTGTCATTCTATGTTGGGATGATAGCACAATTACTGTAATCACCTGTTTGCCAATATATATATAGTAAAATATATCTTGGATAAGTACCCCGTTGTGTGGAGTATTGTTTTTCTCCCAGCAGGTGGAGCCAGTGGATCTTGAGTTGACAATACAGGTATATTGTGTTATTTTATATTATACTGTATTCTATTGCACCACACCTGTGTCCAGGGGACTAAGTCGAGTTAGTGGGGTTTATTGGCAGAGTGCAGGCCCAAATCAAACTAGCAGCTCCTTCGGGGGTCAGTGCTACACGTGGGGGCTCTGCCAGCAAGCCCGTCCTCTTGGTTCCAGTATGGACCCCATCACAGTAGTCCAGTGGTGCGAATCGGAAGTCACAAGCTCAGAAGCGAGCGTTGCAATTGAACTCCCAGGAGAAGACTGGGGAGAGAAACAGATTAAAGAATTGGTACAGGCATTGTCCCCAGACAGGAAGGCCTATGTGGTTGCAGTGAGACCAGACTATGGGACCGCTCGCACTTACGCACTATTAGAGTGGAAGAAAGGTGTCCCTAAGAACTTTCAAGGTACCAGTATGAAGCTGTCTGACAGAACCGAATTTTGCCTGACACACCCAGAGAGGCAAGGTGAAAGCCCTGTCAGTTCCACACAGATGAAGACAGTAAAAGCAAAAGTTCTCTCCCGGTCACACCCAACCACGATTGAACCAGAGCTTCTCACAGCCTTAGGGTCTTTGTAGCGAAGTGCCAGAAGGAAAACCCTGCATACCCTGGGAACTCATATCAGAAACTCAGCATTTTCTCAGGAAGGCAACCTACACCCCGGAGGAAGGAAACTTTGAGGAATGGTTGGAACAGACCACTCAGGCCCTGAATGAGTGGGACATCCCTGAAACACATAAAAAACAAAGGATCACAGAGAGTCTAAGAGGGCCTGCTTCAGAAGCTATCCGGAATCTGAAGCTCAGCAAGAGAAATTGCGTGGCTCAGGACTACTTAGACATCCTGCAGGATTTGTTTGGGTGGACAGAGAAAGTCTCCGACCCAATCTATCAATTGGAACACACCTATCAACAAGAGGGAGAAAAGCTGTCAGACTATATGGGGCGGTTGGACAAGGTCCTACATCAGATCCTGTCAGAAAGAAAGGACTAGACCCCAGGGAAGTGGATTAAACGTGAGCAAAGCAGGTTCTGAAGGGTGCCCAACCATTGGACCCCATCGTGCTTCAGTTAAGGGCCCATCAAGATGGTAGTATACTGAAATACCCGGATCTGATCAGAACTGCGTAAAGAGGAGGCCATTCTTGAAAGGAAGAAGGAAAAAGTTCAAGGGCCAAAATCAGTGGTTAGGATCAGGATGGCTAGTGCAACCAGTGGCGACCCTCAAATCTAACTTCTCCAGACACAGGTGGCACAGTTGATGGAAATGATGGCTCTATTGACTGCCAGGCACCCCCCCCCCCCCCCAATAGGGGAATTCAAGAATCCAAAGAACTGTCAAGTCCCGCAGTGGTAAAAGAACTCAAGACTTGTTTTAACTGTGGAGGGGTTGGACATCTTAGGCGGGTGTGCCCAAGCCCAAGAGCAGAGACAAAACCCCAAAAGCCAGTGGAAAACTTCAGGGGGCCCCAGTGAAGGAGTCAACTGGGCGCCCTACAACCATAGATAACTCCAAAACGGGCCATATGCAACAGACCCCTGGGACCGCAGCTAAGCCAAAAACGCTAGAAGAACACAAAGAGCACCTGGAGAAGGTCCTAAAGAGACTTCACGATGAAGGCCTGAAGCTTTCTATGGAGAAATGTCAATTCTACCAACCTTCAGTGAACTACCTAGGACACATTGTGTCTGAAACAGGAGTGGCAATAGATCCAGAGAAACTGCTGTCACTTCTTGGCCCAGACCTACAAATGTGACTGAGCTCAGATCATTCCTAGGCTTCTGTTTGTACTATAGGAGGTGCGTGGAAGGGTTTGCCAAAATAGCTCACCCACTTACTGAGCTGCTGAAGAACCAGGAGGAAGCTGGTGCAGATCCAGACCAGCCTGAGAAGCAGAAAGAGGGTCCCAGGAAGAAGAAAAAGCCCATCCAGGACCCCGTGGACTCCACAATGTGAAGAAGCCTTCAGACAACTGAAGTGGAGTACTGCTCCGGTCTTGGCCTATGCAGACTGAAGTACAGACCAGGGGTTGGTAACCGAGATGCGGACGCTTTGTCAAGAAGGCCCCAATACTCCCAAGACTACTCAGAAGACTGGACTCAACTTACCCCTGAAGGAGTAAGGGATCTCTGTGAAGGGACAGAACAGCAAGGAAAAGGTGGAGCCAGAGCTGAAGAAGTGGGGGTATCTTCAGTGGCGTTGCCCAAATGTTACTGCAACATTTCTCAGATCATGCAAGAGGGTCTTTCCAAACTATCAAAAAAGGAGCACAGGAGAGACCAACAGGAAGATTCACTTTGTGGGCTAATACTGAAGGCTTTGGAGAACAAACAACCTGATCTGCTGCTGAAGAGTGACCGGAGAGAAGACCAGCTACTTCAACTTGTAAGGGACAGGTTCTACTGACCTTACATGAGGACCGAAGTGGAGAGCTATTGTCATTCCTGCCTCAGGTGCATAGAGCGGAAGACTTTGCCCCAGCGAGCTGCCCCAATGGGCCACTTGGAGAGCCAATCTGGTTTGCATAGACTTCCTATGTCTGGAATCTGACTTGAGTGGGCAAGGAGACATTTTAGTAGTCACAGACCACTTCACCCGCTATGCCCAGGCGTTCCCTACTAAAGATCAGCAGGCAGCAACAGTAGCAAAGACTCTTGTGGAAAAGTTATTCGTCCACTATGATCTACCTCAACAGATGCACTCAGACCAGGGAAGAGACTTTGAAAGCAATCTGATAAAAGGACTGTTGGATCTACTAGGTATCCAGAAGTCTAGAACTAATCCCTTCCACCCTCAAGGGGACCCTCAACCGAAGAGGTTCAACAGAACTCTCCTCAACATGCTGGGGACTTTGACTGCCGAACAAAAATCCCATTGGAGTAGACACATTGCGGCCTTGGTTCATGCCTATAACAGTACCAACAATGATGCTACTGGATATTCACCATAAAGGCTGATGTTCGGACGGGAAGCCAGGTTACCAATAGATCTAACCTTTGAGACCTCTTTGGACCACACATCAGAGACCTCTCATCGAGGGTATGTGGACAGACTGCGGAGGAATTTGAAGCGGTGGCAAGGGGACTGTATATTGTACTGTATTCTATTGCACCACAGCTGTGTCAAGGGAACTGAGTCAAGTTAGTGGGGTTTATTGGCAGAGTGCAGGCCCAAATAAAACCAGCAGCTCCTTCGGGGGTCAGTGATACACATGCATAAGAAAAGAAAGCCTTTTCTTATGCATCATAATTAGGATTGCCTTTTTGTCTTCAAGGGGAATGGTGAACAAGATGGAGGCCAGTTAATAGACAGTGCATCCCTGTGGGTCATATAACTTTGGTGTGCTAGCTGATCAAACAATTGAAATGGTCTATGTGTGATGTCAGAAAATAACATTTAACAAACCTGGAGATCTTCAGAGCATGAATTTAAATAGCAAAAATATATTTAAATACAGTATATAAAAATATTGATAGACATCATAGCAAAGAGTTCCATCCAATCAATGAGGAGCATATAATTATGCAGTTTGGTCCTCCATGAAAGTGAATAAGGAACTAATATAAGAATGGCAGTGGGAAACCTGACGGAGGAGAGGGACCTAATTGAGAGACCTGACAAAGAGACACTTGCACAGAAGGGGGGCACTTGGACAAGCACATAAAGGGGGCCTGAGAGAAACTTCAGCTATTGCTAATCCCCCGGAAGTGGTAATATTGGATAAACTTGCTGGTTTGAACATACTCTATTGCTGTCGGGTCTATAGGTATTTGTCTTCTATGTGTAAAAAATGAAAAAAGAAAAGAATTGCGCTAGGTGTGAAATAAACAATATATAAATAAATGAATAAATAAACCATGAAGGATACCCTGCAGCTAAGCACTATAACCCTGATATAGGGCACAAAGAAATATAAATAGACAAAAAGTGCAGCGCTGTGTAATAAATGAATAATGCAAGTGATTATGAATAAAAACCGTCATTATACAAAGGAGTATTCTACATAATTAAGTGATCAAAAAAACATCATAATAGTCCATATGTGTTAATATGATCAATCCATGAGCAACAAACACGTGTATCAAACACAAAAACGGTTCACGGGTGAAATAATCTAACAAAGAAGTGTTCACAAACGAAATCCAAATAATACGTTTTCACCACTAGTGCGGCCTGTCACCTAGGAATAAGCAATGGAGGCTTACCAAAAAAACAACGACCACCCTTGTTCAGGGGGGTCACATAAGGCTTAGTAGAACAGCAGGCTTGCTGTTGAAGTACCACCAGCTGTCCTCACAGGTAACCGGCCAACATCTGTGGAAAGTGGTTTCAAAGGCGCTTCTGTCAGGAGACGATCACTGCGCATCAATGGACATTTCCTTCCACCAGTGGGATGTGGTCATCCAATGGATTTCCACAAAAAGTTATGAGGAGAAAAAAAGACTCCAATAGTGCAGAGATACCTTTGGCTAATTTATTTAAAAAAGGTACCAACAGGTTCACAATGCATAAAAACTTTCCTTGCAAGGAATAAAAAGATAAAAAGGCTCTGCTAATCTCCAAAAAAGTGATTCCCACACTGGCACTGCTGCGTGTATGCAGAATCTTTGGTCCACCCTGACCTTGGCTCGCAATACAGCTGTCCTTTCCTTCATCCATTCATCCATCCTTGTCTGACTGTGTCTTCTGGTACTCCCCTAGCGAGCAGGGTGAACCCGGGGGTCATGACCTGGGGTCAGCACGCAGCTAAGCCCAAACCCTCGTGAGGGGGTCCCTGGCAGAATACCGGATGGCCTTTAGACTCCACGCCCCGAGGGATCCCGTGTCACCTGCTCGCCTGTGGGCTCACTGTAGTAGTACCGTGACAGTTTGCTCAAGCCATGAGCTCCTCTGAGAGTCCGCCACTGACGGAGGATGAAAAGCAACATCTACTTCAGAGACTTAACTCCTAGTAAGCAAATCAAGAATAAACAATCTTGGTTCTACAGGATCTTGCCTCCCGTCTGGATTAGAAAAAGAAGTTGTGCTGAAAATCATAAAAGTGCGTGATATATACTCATATGCCACATAATGATATTAAAATAAATCATTGCCAATGTGAAAAAAATATATATATATTTCCCACCCTATATACAAAATTATTGATATTATAAACTTAAATGAAAATAAAAACAATAGTGAAAACCAAAAATGAAAACCAAATGTACATAGTCCAAAAATAGATGAAAAATCAATGGTTAAATGTAGAGGCAGGAGGATAAGGAAATTAAACTTCAGTCCTCTTAGGTGACACCGCACACAACACCCTTAAGATGTGAAAAAAGTGCACCAAGAAGAGAATCCTCCACCACTAGATCCACTGAGGCTTACCAGCTAGCCAGATCTCTTTTTAAGGAGATCAAACGTGCCTGAGAATTAACCCCCAGTCTGGACCTTTATATCGAAATACACCGCTGGTAACTCAGATCTGTATATCTCCTCCTTTAAGTGTCTCTTATCCCAGCCACATTGATGGACGTTAATGGGATAAAACAAACAGAAGAGGTCCCATAGCGTAACTCCACAAAAAGCTTTTATTAAAACACATAAATATCAAGAATTCAAACTCACAATTTAGCCATATACAAGCGTGTGCATAAAATAACGAGCCGGTCGTCTCTCTCTCTTTCTCACTGCCCGTCCTTCCTGGACCAATGGGGAATGGCGGTGACGTCAGCACGCCCCTCAACCCTACGTCGTTTTGTCAAAAATGACTTCTTCCTGGGGTACTTCTCCCATCTGGATTGTCTGCAATTCACTGCAGCTTCAGCTCCTCCTTCCTGATTCTGCTTAAGCTGCTCCCGTGTTACCTCGTACACCTAGCCATCCCTGCTTGCATCTGCCACCACCATCTCATTTTTCTGGCGACCCTAAGGCTTGTCGGGGCTTCATTAATCAGTGTTCCATCCACTTTGAACTTTGTAGCCATCATTTTACAACTAATCGCACCAAAGTCGCATATATCATCTCTCTCCTTGCCAATGACGCTCTAGCTTGGGCCTCCCCACTCTGGAAATCACATGATTCTATCACCTCTGACCTCCAGTCCTTTTTGGATGCATTCCGGAAAACTTTTGATGAGCCCGGCAGAGTGTCTTCTGCTGCTGGGGCCCTCCTTCGTCAGCAAGGAATGACAGTCGGCCAATATGTAGTTCAATTCCGTACGCTGGCCGCTGAACTCAAATGGAATAATGAGGCCCTTACTGCTACCTTCTGGCAAGGCCTATCTGAGTGTGTAAAGGATGAACTTGCTGGACGCACCATTCCTACCACATTGGATGATTTATTCGCATTGAGCATTCAAATAGACATTCGCTTTCAGGAGCGGGCCCCAGAGAAATCCAGATCCAGTCATCCCCCTGCTGACCGTCCAACACAGATAGTCCAAAGACCTGTAGAATCCTCTCCGTTTTCAACCTCTCACACGTTGGAAGAACCTATGCAGCTAGGGCGAACTCACCTCACTCCAGAGGAAAATGGGATTGGGTTTGTGCCTTTATTGTGGCAATAAAGGACATCTTTTGAACTCCTGTCCAGTCCGCCTGGAACTCCAGGGTCTGGATCACTTGGAGGGAGGTGATCTAGACCGATCCTTTAATTTTGTCTGCTTTCCTCGTTTCACCCTTCCACTGGGCTCAAAATACCTATCAACTCTCTGCATATGTGGACTCTCAATGGAATTTCATTGAACAATATTTGGTTTCCGAGTTGCGAATTGCCTTTGCTACCTTGGCTATACCCCTCTCTGTGACCGCAGTAGATGGTTCCCTCTTGCCAATGAGCCCCATCCAGTTTAAAACCCCTCCTATTGTGTTACGCATTGGGTTTTGCAAGAGGAGAAAATCTCTTTCCTAATTCTGCCTAAGTCCTCCAGTTCCATCATCCTGGGCCTTCCATGGTTGCAAAAACACTCCCTGCATCTTGATTGGAACTCTGAACAAGTATTGGCTTGGGGCCCTCAGTGTCAGCAACAATGTATTTCCAAGGTACTACCACCTCCTTCCATTCCTCTGGCTGAGACCTCCACAACTCCCATGTTTCCTTCTCAATATCAGTCCTTCCGAGATGTTTTCTGCAAAAAGTCCACTAATCGCCTTCCTCCTCACAGAGACTATGACTGCTCCATTGATCTCTTACCAGGGACCTCTCATCCCCGAGGCCAAGTCTACCCTCTATCTATCCCAGAGACACAAGCCATGTCTAAATACAGTCAGGAAAACCTGCAAAAGGGTTTCACCAGCAATCCAACTCACCTGCTGGAGCTGAGTTTTTCTTTGTAGGGAAAAAAGATGATTCTCTCCATCCATACATCAACTACAGGGGTCTTAACGCCATCACTGCAAAGAACCGGTACCCTCTTCCTTTAATTTCGGAACTCTTTGACAGACTGCGAGGTTCTCATATTTTTACCAAATTGGATCTTAGAGGAGCCTACAATTTAATAAGAATTCGTAAGGAGATGAGTGGGAGATGGCCTTTAACACCAGGGACGGGCATTATGAATATCTCGTGATGCCCTTTGGTTTATGCAATGCCCCAACTGTCTTCCAAAATGTGGTTAATGAGATATTCCGCGACCTTCTGTATGTCTGTGTTACTGTATATCTGGATGATATTCTTATTTTCTCACCAGACTTACCAATCCATCATCTCCATGTGAAAGCTGTGCTACAGCGTCTACGGGACAATTGTCTATGTGCAAAATTGGAGAAATCTCTATTTGAACAAACACAAGTTCCATTTCTGGGCTACATAATCTCGTCACAGGGCTCCCTCATGGTCCATCCAAACTTCGGGCCATCTCTGAGTGGCCCCAGCCCCCTGGTCTTAAAGCCACCCAATGCTTTTTGAGCTTCACCAATTACTACCGCTAATTAATTTGTAACTTCTCCACCTTGGTGGCCCCTATTACATCTCTCACCCGCAAGGGTGTCAATGCCCGGCTCTGGTCCCCTGAAGCCATTGATGCTTTCCACAAACTCAAGGCAGCCTTCCTCTCTGCCCCAATTCTCTTACATCCGGACATTACGAAACCCTTCTCTATGGAGGTTGATGCCTCTTCAGTCGGAGTTGGTGCCGTCCTACTCCAAGCTCAGAAGGGCAAGTCTCAGCCTTGCAGATTCTTTTCCAAGAACTATACCATTGGGGATCGTGAGCTACTGGCTATTAAACTAGCTTTTCAAGAATGGCAACATCTTTTCGAGGGCTCTCCCCATTGTATTACCATCTATACTGATCATAAAAATCTGCAGTATTTACAATCCGCAAAGCGATTGAACCCACGTCAAGCTCTCTGGGCCCTCTTTTTTGCGCTCTTCAACTTCAACATTACATTTCATCCAGATGCCAAAAACCTTCAAGCCGATGCCTTGTCCAGGTCCTTTGATGTCAACGATTCTGAGAATCACCTAGAGCCTGCACCCATAATCCCTTTGCACTGTATTGTAGCCACTACTCAGCTCCGGTCTACACAGCTTCCTCCAGGTAAAACTTTTGTTGTTCCCGCACTTTGTCCCAAACTCCTTACCTGTGCACATGACTATATGTTCTCTCCTGGTATACCTCGTACTTGTGACCTTCTTCAGCGTCATTACTGGTGGCCCTCTCTTTGTAAGGATGTAAAAGCCCTTGTACACACGGTTGGAGATTCCGTCGGAATGTGTCCGATCGGATCGTTTTTTCAGATATTCCGACTGTGTGTGGTATGCATCGGACTGTTTCTGTCTGAATATCCATCAGACCAAATTTTCCAACTTGGCGGAAATATTTTACGACAAACTGCTCCGATCGGACATACTCCGATCATGTGTAGCCTACTCCGACTGACAAGGTGCCACGCATGCTCACAATCAAATTCTGATACGGAAGCGCTCGTTCAGGTAAAACTACTGCTCGTAATCGATATAGCACATTCGTCACGCTGCAATGTTAAAAAAAATTTAATGAAGCACATTCTCTTGCTCTTTACAATGCTGCAAGAAGGAACTTCTTTTGATGCTCATAGTCACACACACTTCTCCCGAACGTATTTCATGACTCTTTTTTAACCATTTCGGAAATACAATTTTGGATTTTGTCACATCTACACAATTTTAGATTTTGTTGATTCTTTTTTGGATGCATTTTTTTTTCCTAAACATCTCCTTTTTTTTCAGTTTGCAAATTTCTGCATTTTTATGTGTGTTTTTTGTGTGTTAACTTACCACAACAACATTATTGTATTTTTGATATTTTGTTTTTCTTTTTTAATCTACAGGAGGTTGTTTAGTGTTGGTGCCCTTTGTTATTCATGTCACTTTGTTTTTTTTAAATGTACCTGCCTGCTCACAAATAAACTGGCCTTTTGGAAGTAAAACACATACGCAAGTATTTCTTCAAACCAAAAATACCTTTATTTAGGTGTCAGTAACAGATAAGAGGGAGGCAGCGATGTTGAAACTGGGGAGATTAGCGAAGCCTTTGGCCCCCAGGGCACACATCAACTATTTAAACGCAAAAATTGGTGGCCTGAGGAGTACATGTCTGAGGGAGAGAAGTCTGGTCCTGATGTCCATGAAACCCGGAACAGCAGCAGATGACATCTATGTTCTCAGGCTGTGGTACTACAACAGGCTGCATCTTCTGTCAGACCAGACTGAACCCAGGTCATCACTCTCTGGTCTTCCTTCCACGCTTCATTCCAGGCTGTGGCTGTGGTGCTGGAGGTGTGGCAGAAGGAGGAGGAGGAGGAGCAGGGGCATGGGCCAAAACACACAAGTGTGTTTCTTGTGTCATTTGGCCCAACAGACCCTTGTTGAGGGTGTGTATAATAACCTCCTCACACAAAAGCTGTTGCCTCTGCTCCATTTTATCAAGCTTGCACGCAACCAAGGCGGCAAAGGCCTCTTGGTAGGTGGGTTTTGCTTGGAGGGACGCAGAAGCCTCACCAATCAGCCTCGGGGCCGACTCCTCAACATCCCCCCCCCCCTTTCTCGCCCTTTTGCGTGGAAGGCGGAGGGGAGGGACCTGGCATTCAGTGAGGCTCCTTTGCCCGCCCACCACCTGGCTGCCACTTACCCCCGCCTCCTCCTGGCTGCCACTTTCCACAGCCACCTCCTGGCTGCTGCATTCCACACCCTCCTGTTCCTGGCTGAGTTCTTCCTGTGTATGAAAAAGGGACATAGTTTTAGTTTTTGGTTCATCAAACACACACAATTTTCACATCAACACTGTTGCAAATTGTTAACCAATAGAAAAGATTATCATTCTGTGCCCAACATTTTTCTTTCTTGTCCCAAAGGCTTTGGCCACTACTGTCTATTGATATGTGAAACACTTTCAAAACTCAGCAATTAGTGAGCAAAAATCAAGTTAACATCATTCATTTATACTCCCAAAATATGTACAACAATACTATACCTGGCTCAAGCTGGGCTCCCCCAGTTCTTCCTGAGTGGAAGGCCCAGGTTGGGCGTCAGAAGACTCATCGGGTGTGGAATGGAGCATAGGACGTGTGGAAGGAAGAGTAGAAAGGGATTCTCTGACCTCAGCCTGGTCTGACAGAAAATGCATCTTGTCATAATACCACAGGGTGGGAACATAAACGTCATCTGCTGCAGCTCCAGATTGCATGGACTTCAGCACCTTGTTCCTCTCCCTCAGATATGTACTCCTGAGGCTACCAGCTTTCTTTTTTAAATAGTTGACATCTGCCCTGGGGACCACCGGCTTCACAAACTCAACCAGTTTCAACATTGCTGCCTGCCTCTTGTGTCTGTTACTATATTGTGGGTGTGTTGGTTGCCACAGGCAGGGTATGTCTTTGTATTTATCGATGAACAGAGGGAGGAAGCTATGATCGTTGAACCCGTCCATAATGTCTGTAAGACACAACACAAGACAAACCCTAATGTCAGGCTAAACTCCACTAGTGCAGGCTTCAATCTAGAAGCAGTATAGCCTAGTGATGTACCAAGTTCC
Source organism: Lithobates pipiens (assembly GCF_037356315.1). Taxonomy (NCBI): domain Eukaryota; kingdom Metazoa; phylum Chordata; class Amphibia; order Anura; family Ranidae; genus Lithobates; species Lithobates pipiens. Next base: position 156,482,628 of record NW_027507791.1, on the reverse strand, counting down.
AAATTTTACCTTCGTTTGCACGTTCGTCGCGTCAGCCTCTCCCTCTGTTCACCGATCGTATGGACAACACACGCGTGTTGCGTTTTATATACAGTGCGTATGTGTGAAACTCCGGCCACCCCTGACGTTCTTTCTAGACTTTTCCCCACCCCTTCGCTTTTGGCGCAGTGGGGAGAGCACAGAGAACACAGGTGTGCACTAATAATAGTTCCACTAACGAGGAGGAGGGTGAGGAAAGCCTGAAAGGTCCCAATCCAGGAAGAGAAGATTTAAGGCCTCAAATATGTCTTTTGGAGAGATGTTGGAGATGGTGGACATATTGAACAGGACCGACTATGATGGGAAGTATGGACCTTACCCAAACTCAAATATCAGAAAGGCCAAGATCATGACTAAAGTTGTGAACAGTCTTCATAAGAATTTTGGGGTACGCCGATCCATGGATCAACTGAGAAAACGCTGGTCAGACCTAAAACTGAGGGAGCACGAGCAGTACATAAGGATCAAGCGTGTTCTTGACAAAAGTAAGTCGTTGTCGTGTGTTCATATGATTATTATTGTTTGCATACTGTTCCATGTGCTTTGATTTCATGTTATGCAGTTTAAAATGGTCACTTTCAAGTTCATGGTTTCAGTCGTTCGTAGGAAACATCGTTCTGCAGGTAAGTATTCCAGCTGAACACAGTGTCCACAATAATGTTCTGACCTTGAAGCTCTGCCAAAAGAAACAATTGTACAACACTTCCAAACGATGTTTCATATTCCTAATTCTGCCCTCTGTGTGCTAATTATTGTTTTTTTTTCATTCCCATAGGGGAGAGAAGACTCGGCAAGTATGAGGACACCAGGGACCACACCCCTCCCAAAGAAGGCCAAATTCCAAAACCAGAAGCAGAGCAGCAGGAGGAGGAGGAGGAGGAAGAGGAAGGAGAGATCGTTGAGGTTGGACAAATTGTCACCACAACAGGTGAGTGTGGGGAGAGCACAGCTTCTGGTAAGCTCATCAATGTATGTCACCATATTTTTATTACATGGTGTGTTTTTTTGCTTTATTTTGTAGGTGATGTGGAAGAAGATTTCCGTTTTACCAGTAAAAGTGCCCATATCCTGATTGGGGAGATAATGGGGTGCAATTGGGATTTGGAAAACATACAGCAAAACATCAATGATGTTAAAAATAAAATGAAGAACATCATTGATGTTTTGGGGAGAGTGTGAAATACCAAAAACTAGCTAGGGTTTTGTTTTGCAATTTTAAAACACAACTATTGTATTTTTAGAAAATAGAAATTTGGAAGATGCACAGAGTGTGTAAACATGCACTATCTCCCATCATGGGGGATCAATGTACGTGTTTTGTGTAAAGTGGCTGAGATGAAGGGGTTGCAGCCCCAAAGCATGTACATTGATCCCCCATGATGGGAGATAGCACATGTTGACACACTGTGTGCATCTACCAAATTTGGATTTTCCAGGGGTGACACCCCATGTGATGAAGGCAATATCAGCCCAGTTTGTACATACTGATGTCTGATATTGTCTTCACTTTTCAAAGTTGAACTTTGTAAGTTCCTGTGTTCTGTATTTTACGCTTTGATACATGCCTGTTTACACAAAAACACCAAGTAAAAAAAAAATAGCTGAAAGTCTGTTTTTGATACACACAATTTCTTGTTTTGTTGTAAAAACCATTTCTAAACGCACATGTGAATGTGCTTGTATTAAAAAGTTAAATTATCAACAATGTGTGGCTTCCTTTTTCATTGCGCCAAACATGTATTTGGAGTAAAATTTTAGTTTGCGGTGAGAATGGGTGTTATTTACTAAAGGAAACTCCACTTTGCACTCCAAGTGCAGTTTCAGGTGTACTTTTGCAGTGCACTTGTAGTGCATAGTGGATGTGGCTTTAGTAAAAAACACCCACAGTGATGTGTAAATTTGGACAATAATGCCATTTTCCTGCCATGGTGCTGAAAATGAGCACGATTGTGGTCAGTAATGCACTACATACATTAGTTACCAAAAACAAGGTGTGTGTGTGTAGCAGACCCACAACACAATAAGATTATCTGAAGAAGAGACTGTCCCCTCATCTCGCTCTGAACTTGGGTTTGCACTGTTGGTGAAAAAGGCACAACAATAAAAAAAAACTACATTTACCTAGGAGACACCTAAAAGCAAGCCAAGCAGTAAATGAAGGAGTTTCAAAGAAAAATGTATTGAGAAAATGCCTCTCAGACATTGTCTGGCATATCAATGGCCCCCCTACCCACAAAGTAGTCCATGTATTGGGTTCTAACCTCACGGGCACTTTGGGTGGGGCAAGCCAGGATGAGCAGCTTCAAGGCCCATGAGGTTATCATCATTTTCAAGCAAGCCTGCTTCTTGTTGGCCAACTGAGACCACATAGTTCACAGAAACTTTTTTAAGAAAATTGTGAAGAACACAGCACACCAGCATTCAGTTTGTATTCCGCCATGTGGATAGGCGTAAGAAAAAGGCGGAACCGGCTGGCCAATATACCAAAAGTGTTCTCCACCACTCTTCGGGCTCTGGACAGGCAGAAATTAAAAATCCTCTGGTCTGGGGTGAGGGTCCTCATCGGGAAAGGCCGCATCAGATGGTTCGCCAGGGCAAACGCCTCATCTGCGACCTAGGCGAACGGGAGTCCTTCCTGATTCTCCTCTGGGGGTGGCAAGCCCAGACTGCTACTCTGGAGCCAGTAGAATTCCGTCCATGTGAAGACTCCACTATCCGTCCATTTTGCCCCACGTCCACATACAAAAACTCATAGGTCGCAGACACCACTGCCAACATCACGATACTATTAAACCCCTTGTAGTTAAAATAGTACGACCCCGAGTTGGGTGGTGGGACGATGCGGACGTGCTTCCCATCTATTGCTCCTCCACAATTGGGAAAGTCCCAATGACTGGCAAAGTGGGAGGCCACAGTATGCCATTCCTGTGGCGTTGAAGGACACTGTGGAGTGAAACAAGAACCAAAATTTGTAGTTTGACAAATCAACATTGCAAGCAGATTAGGCACCAACATTTTTGGTCAAAATTAGTATAACATTTTGGGAACTGAGTATTTAAAACCTAAAGTATAAGGTCCCCTTATGAGAGTCATCATGCCCCCATCCCTCCCCTACCCCCCATCCCCCCCATCTGATGGGCCCTTGCTAAAAAATGAGGGGGGGTGTTTTGGACAGGTAAACCTCTCCACTTGATTGAGAGCGGAATGCCTAAATAATGTGTGATACTTTGAGAAGCCCCTCCTTAGTTACACTATTGGCAGCCCACCGGACAGGTAAGAAGTGTCATAATACAAAAAAAAAAACTAAATGGAAGCACATTTTGACATTCTGCTATTACATATCAAGATAATTAATAGGTGAAAAAACTAAATAAAAATAGCATTTGAAAGAATTGAGGCAGGCCCTTGCACTACATGCTTAGGTGAATTCATCCATAAATGTGATCATCAAAAAGGTAGGTATAGTGTGTATTGGGTTTGGTAAAGTCATCAGATAGAGGATTGCTATCAGCTGAGCTAGCAGTTGGGGGGAGGGGGGTTCCTAATGAGTTTGACACAACCCCAAAAATTTTAAAAAGTGACTCTGCATTAATTGAAGCACACACATCACATTTGTAGACATTATAGGGGGTGTTTAGGGGAAAACAATACTATGGAGCTGACAAAAGACATTGGTAAGTGACTAGACTATAGTTTTATGGGCCAAGAAGAGCATAGTGGGGAAGTTAGTGAGGCAAATATGCCTGAGGACAAAGGGGCAGAGCATATGAATTTAGAGCATATTGCAATGATGGTAATTAGGGAATGAGGAAAGAAATGCAAGACATTAGCAATCATGAAATACATAGAATGTGATGTTAAAGGATAAAACTTACCTTTATATAGTCCTTCTGCAGGACCTGAATGATGACAGAACAGGTCTCTGGAATAATGATCCCCAGAGCCTGAGGGGAGATGCCTGTAGAGAACTTGAGGTCCTGAAGGCTTCTCCCTATCGCCAAGTAGTGCAACGTGGCGATGAGCCTCTGCTCCGGAGTGATGGCTTGCCGCATGCAGGTATCCTGCCTGCTGATATAAGGGGTCAGAAAAGCCAGCAGACGGTGAAAAACGGGGTCCGTCATCCGGAGGTAATTCCTGAAATCATCAGGATTATTCTCCCGGATCTCACGGAGCAAAGGCATGTGCGAGAACTGGTCACGCTGGCGCAACCAATTCTTGGTCCACAAATGCCTCCCCTCCCTGTTCATGGACTGGGCTTGTGTCAAAGTAACAACCCCAACACGAAGCCCCTGCCCAGCACAAACTCTACGACGAGTACATAGACGAAACATGGTTTCAAAACGGTCGGCTCGTCAGAACGGACAACAGAAAGCACCGATAAACAACAAGGCCTGAAAGTATGACCTGATTAGCAGAAGCAATCAGACAATAAGAAATGCCTTTCAAAGCGTACTATACCAAGATATAGTCCACAATGAGAAACAAATACTTACTGACTGCACACACTGATTATCAGATACGCACACACAAGCACAAACCGAAGAGCAGTAGCGATCTGAATCACAAATCTGAAAAGCGCGAATCGTCTCTCACCAAACTTCTACTAACACGCGATAGACAGGAGATCAGCAGAAGGAACCCAAAGGGTGCCGAACGTTGGTGCTGACCTTCCCTTTTGTAGGCCCGCCGTACACGGCTTACGTCACCGCGTTCTTGGCAACCGCAAATTCAGACAACTTGGTCCGAACGTGTGTATGCAACATCACTTCCGGACCTGGTCCGGAATGAATCCATCGGAATAACTCTGATGGATTTGGTCATCGGAATCTACAACCGTGTGTACAAGGGCAAAGAGTACGTTCAAGCTTGTATAGTTTGTGTACTATCCAAGTCCTTCTCGTCCGCCCCAGCTGGGTTGCTTTTCCCTTACCCCAGTTCCAGATATACCTTGGCATTGTATTTCCATGGATTTTATCTCGGATCTGCCTCCCTCAACAGGTTCTACTGTCATCTGGGTAGTGGTGGATCGGTTCTCCAAAATGTGACACTTGATTGCTCTCTCAGGCCTACCTTCTGCTCCCAGTCTTGCCACAGTTTTCATGAAGGAGGAGATCTTACGTCTTCATGGGATGCCTTCACATATCATCTCTGGCAGACGAGTGCAATTTACTGCTCGGTTTTGGAGAGCCTTGGCCAGCTCCTTTGGGATTAAATAGAATTTTTCTTCTGCCTTTCATCCCCATTCTAATGGAAACCGGAATGTGTCAATCAAAATGTAGAACGTTCTCTCCGTGCCTTCAGCTCAGCCCACCAAGATGACTGGGTGGACCTTTTGCCCTGGTCAGAGTTTGCCTTAAACCATCACTCCAATGCCAGTTCTGGAAAATCTCCCTTCTTCACTGTTTACGGGCAGCATCTGTCATGGACGTACTGCGTATGGCTCTGCAACTGGCCGTGGATGCACGGGTCCATTGGGATATGTTCCAGCCCACAGGCATTCAGCAGTGAATAGACGTGCCCCAAAGCACATGCATGTGCCCAGATCACGGACACGTGCACAGTAACACAGGTTTGGCGCCCAGTGATCTTTAAAAGGGGCCTCTTCAGAATGCATCCTTGCTGTCTGATCTGCAGCTCATCCTGTACCTGATCCTGAACCTGCATCTGCTCCAGTATTACCCGGCTTTACCTGACCTCACTGCTGTCTCCTGTCCTGACCCCTTGGCTTGCCTTTGACCTGTTCAGTGTTCCTGTTTGTTTGATCTCCCGTTGCCGATCCTGCCTGAACTTGACCATTCTCTACCTGCTGCTTCTGTCTGACTGATCCGCTGCTGTGACCTGGCTTGTCCGACCCTGCACCTGCCTACATCCGTGCGCATCTGCCTACAAGTTCTGTATCCATGCACATCTGCCCAGGCAAACAATCAACTATGGGTAGCAAAGCACTGTCAAAAGATCTCTGGGATAAAGTTGTGGACAGGCACAAGTCATGAAATGGATCCAAAAAATGTCAAAGGCTTTATTAATGCCTAGAAGCACATTGAAGTCTATTATTAAGAAGTGGAAAGTATTTGGTACACCACAAACCATGGGTGTAGCATAAGGGATTGCAGGGGTCACAATTGCATCCCCGCTATAGCTCCAAGGGGCCCCTGCAGCCCCCCTGTCATATTATCATATCCTTCACAAAATCCAGCTCCGATCTGCCCTAGGGCCCCACAGCCATGCTCCAGTACTGGGCTTCTACTTTGCCTTCCACAGTCCACACCCCTCTGTTCCTATTGGCTAGCGAGAAGCTGTGAGCCATTTCCTGAATGGAGAGGAGCACGAGGTGAGAACAGCCCAGGATGGGGAAATGTCTGTGCTTTGTGCTGACAACATGGAATGGTAACCGAGCTCAGCGAGGCAAGAGAAGGAGAGTGCTGTCATGTAGCAACGATGGGACCGATGTCACTGGTGAGGTATGACACTGCTTAATATCTCTTAATCACCACCTGGTATTCTCTGTACTCCCCATTCGGGGATGTCTACTTACCCCACTTCCCTGACAACTAGGGAAAAGACACACACCTCTGGAAGGTGACCTTCCCCCAACACCTGCCAACACTGACAGAGAAACCTTCAGAAATTGCTAAAGCAAATCCCTTAACACCTCCCTGGGGAGCCCTTGAAGAGCTGCAGGCTAACGATTTTGTGTCACGTGGCTTTTCCCTCCCAGATCTAAGTTGCCCCCCCTCCAAAGCTCCCTTAACACCCCCTCCATGACCGGCTGCTGAGCTCCTTTCCCATTACAGCACTCTATACTGGTCCTCCTCTGCAGAGCTGAAATCACAGTCCTTTACAACACAGCCAGTTAGCCATGATCTGCACAGGGTGTATCTGCCTACTGCAACTACACTGCCGTTCGGACCAGGGAATTTCAGAGGTCAGAAGGGCAACATAAAAGCCACATACACCCTGTGAAGACTGACAGACTTTGTGTAAAGGAATGTGATTTCAGCCATGTGTAGTGTGTGTGTGTGTGTGGGGGGGGGGGGCAGCTGTATACAGTGCTGGGATGGGAAATGAGCCCCGATTCCCCAGCAGTGATCCCTGTTCTCTGATGTAAAGCAGAACTCTGGGAACTCAAAACTCTTAAGCCACTTTGAGTATCTTGGTGTGCAGTGGATGTATCTCTGCACTCACATTGGAAGTAGTGGGGGGGGGGGGGGGGGGCAGGTCAACATTTGTATCAGGGCCCACAAGCTTCAAGCTATGCCTCTGACACAAACCCTCCCTGGATCAGGCCGTCACTCCAAACTAGATGAAAGAGGCAGGAGGAAACTGGTCAGAGAGGCTACCAAGACGCCTAAAGCAACTCTGAAGCAGTTGCAGGAATTTATGACAAAGAGTGGTCATTAGGGATGAGCCGAACACCCCCCCCCCCCCCCCCGGTTCAGTTCGCACCAGAACCTTCGAACGGACTGAATAATTCCTACGAACTATAGAACCCTGTTAAAGTCTATGGGACTCGATCCGGGCCCGGATGGGTACACCCCACAGTTTTACAAAACACTTGCACAACAATTAGCTCTTATTATGACTCGCGCGTTTGAGGGAATAGATGATACTCACCCCCTATCTTCCCACATCCTCCAAGCTCAGATAGTGGTACTAGCCAAACCTGGTAAAGATCATTCTCATTGCAGTAACTACAGACCCATTTCCCTCCTTAACGTCGATCTCAAACTTTTTGCCAAAATTCTAGCCACCCGTTTAGCCCCTCTCTTCCTGTCTCTAGTGCACAGTGACCAAATTGGTTTTATCCCGGACCGTGAGGCTCGTGATAACACTAAGACACTGTATCTTATCTCATACGCCCAACAGCACAACATCCCTACGTGTCTCTTTGCATGCGGTGCTGAGAAGGCATTCGATCGTGTCAATTGGTCAAGCAACACTAGTGCAAATTGGGGTGGGACCAAAACCACTGTCTAAGGTGATGTCATTATATACTAATCCCTCCGCAAAGGTGACAGTGAATGGAGACTCCTCTGGGTCATTTACAATTAGAAACGGTACCAGACAGGGGTGCCCTTTGTCACCCCTGCTGTTCGCACTCACGATTGAACATCTCGCACAAGCGATTCGGGCCAATCCTGCCATTCACGGGATCCCGACCTCCACAAAATCCAGCAAACTTTCATTATATGCGGATGACCTGCTCCTTTACATCACTCAACCACTAACTAGTATACCGGCTTTACTACAAGAACTTGACCGCTTTGGAATGCACAGTAATTTCAAACTGAATATTACAAAAACAGAGGCCTTGAATGTATCTCTAAAGCCACATACAGTATCTTTATTAAAGAAGAGGTTCCCATTTAAATGGCAACCACGTTCGGTTAAGTACTTGGGGACAGAGATACCCAGGAATTTTACAGACATCTATGCCCTGAAATACAGCCCTATGTTGGCGAAAATCCGTCACTCGCTGGAATCTTGGCATAGCCTCAAACTATCCTGGTGGGGACATATGAATGTACTGAAAATGGACATTCTGCCTAAGTTGCTGCACTTGTTTCAGACACTGCCCATAACCCTTCCCGTGGCCTTTTTCCATACGCTTCATTCCTTGGCGGTCAGGTTTATTTGGCAGAATCACCCACCTAGGCTAAAACATAGAATCTTATATGCTCTGTAAGGGATCTTCCCGGGGTAGGGTGAGTTTGGACACAGTTCACAGCAGACTTGGAATTTATAAAGCAGACCTTGGCGTTTATTCGTGGTACAAACAGTCCAACAAACAAAAATATACGGCAACACCGTGCTTTTTAAGTACAACACAAAAAAAATAAGAAAACAACCTAGCCCGGCTGGGCGCTTACTAACAGGTTCTTCTCACCTATCTGACACTTCTAAACACAGCGTCTTTCGCCTGGATATCGCAGGGTGGGTTTTAGCTCCAGCAGTGGCTGCGCTCGCAGCTTCCTCCAACACACAGACTGTTCATTTCCCTGGCTGAGAGCGAGCACCTGCAGGCCCCGCAGAGCCTTTACCTTCCCAGGCTAATTAGGATCAAAGCTCACCTGATCCAAATCCCAGAACTGGATCGGGGGGGTGTGTGTGGAATGACAGGTCCCTCTACCAAACCTACCTGCCATTCCATATAAACCCAGGCCCGGCAACATTAAATAACCACTCAGCAGCATATTGCTGCTGAGAAACTGATCCATCCTGGACTTACCATCTCACACTGTGTAGCAACCTAGGTGAGATGTACACCCCCTCGACCACTTCTCCAGTGACATGTCTACATATCCCCCCCCCCTCTTTTTCAGACCGGAGGGCTGAGCCTTTTGTCCCCACAGACAACTTACCCTCGACAATGCGTCAGCATTTGCCTGTAATTTCCCTGGCCTGTGTTCCACAGTGAAATTAAAGTTTTGTAAGGACAGAAACCATCTAGTCACTCTTGCATTTCTCTCCTTGTTTAACTTCATCCATGTTAGGGGGGCATGGTCTGTCACCAACTTGAATTTCCTGCCTAGCAAGTAATACTTTAAAGATTCTAGGGCCCACTTCACTGCCAAACATTCTCGCTCCACAATGGCATAATTTTTCTCGGCCGGGGTTAGTTTTCTACTCAAGTACGTCACCGGATGCTCCTCACCATTCACTACTTGTGAGAGTACTGCACCTAAGCCTGTGTTAGAGGCATCTGTCTGGACCAGAAATTCTCGCCTGAAATCGGGGGTAACTAACACAGGTGGTTGGCACAAGGCAGGCTTAAGGCTTTGGAAAGCCTTCTCGGCCTCTGGGGTCCACGTGACCATTGCTGTCTTTCCGCCCTTTGTCAAGTCAGTTAGTGGAGCAGCAACTGAGGCAAAGTTCGGCATAAATCTACGGTAATAACCCGTAATACCCAGGAAAGCTCTAACCTGTTTCCTTGTCAGGGGTCTAGGCCAATTCTGTATTGCCTCAATTTTATTTAGCTGTGGCTTAATCAATCCTCTCCCAACAATGTAGCCCAGATATTTGGCCTCTTCTAGGGCTAGAGCACACTTCTCGGCATTTATGGTCAACCCTGCATCATTTATGGTATCCAACACGGCCTGTACCTTACAGAGGTGACTTTCCCAATCAGAGCTAAAAATGACCACATCATCGAGGTAGGCGGCTGAGTAATCCCGATGTGGTCGCAGAATCAAGTCCATCAACCTCTGGAAAGTTGCAGGCGCTCCATGTAACCCGAATGGCATCACTACATGCTGGAATAGCCCATCAGGGGTGGAGAATGCAGTTTTCTCTTTAGCCTCACCAGAAAGTGGAATCTGCCAGTAGCCCTTTGTGAGATCGAGGGTGGTTATGTACCTGGCGTTACCTAACTTCTCAATCAACTCATCTACCCTGGGCATAGGATAAGCATCGAACTTGGAGATCTCATTCAACTTTCTGAAATCGTTACAGAACCTCCAAGTTCCATTGGGCTTTGGGATTAGCACAATCGGGCTGGACCATTCACTCTGTGACACCTCAATTACCCCCAGATCAAGCATACGTTTTACCTCGGCAGATACGGCTTTCCTACGTGCCTCCGGTATCCTATAGGGCTTTAGGTTTACTCTGCTTCTAGGCTCAGTTTCAATGTGATGATGGATGAGGTGGGTACGCCCTGGGAGGTCAGAGAACTTGTTTTTGTTTTTCTGTAAAAATTCCTGAGCCTCCTGTTTCTGTGACACTGATAGAGTATCACCTACCTTGACTGGAGGGATTGGTGGTGACAAATTATTAACAGTATTTGTCGCCACCAAGGATTCCCTGTCTTTCCAGGGCTTGATCAAGTTTATGTGATAAACTTGGAAAGGCTTCCTTCTACCTGGTTGGTGCACCTTGTAGTTCACCTCACTGATCTTTTCAACAATTTCATAAGGACCTTGCCACTTCGCCAAGAATTTACTCTCAACAGTGGGGACTAGTATAAGGACCCTATCGCCTGGGTTGAATGTCCTGATTCTTGCGGACTGGTTGTAAATTCTACTTTGGGCCTCTTGAGCTCTCTGGAGGTGTTCCCTTACCAGGGGCATTACAGTGGCTATACGGTCCTGCATTTGTGCTACATGCTCAATAACACTCTTGTATGGGGTGGACTCATTCTCCCATGTCTCTTTTGCAATGTCCAGTAGACCCCTAGGGTGACGACCATAGACCAACTCGAATGGTGAGAACCCTGTGGACGCTTGGGGCACTTCCCTAATAGCAAACATGAGGTAGGGTAATAAATGATCCCAGTCACGACCATCTTTTCCCACCACTTTCTTCAACATATGTTTCAAAGTTTTATTAAATCTCTCCACCAATCCGTTCGTCTGGGGGTGGTATACAGAGGTACGGATGTGTGAGACTTTAAATAGTTTGCATAATTCCTTCATCAGTTTTGACATAAATGGCGTACCTTGGTCAGTTAGGATTTCTTTGGGGATCCCAGTCCTAGAGAACATATAAAACAACTCACGTGCAATTGTTTTAGATGCAGTGTTTCTTAAGGGTACAGCCTCAGGATAGCGGGTCGCATAATCTATGACTACCAAAATATACTGGTGTCCTCTAGCTGACTTTACAACGGGACCCACTAAATCCATGGCAAAAAGCTCAAAAGGCACCTCTATAATAGGGAGCGAAACCAAAGGACTGCGAAAATGTGACACTGGGGCACTAACCTGACATGTGGGGCACGACTCGCAGTATTTTTTAATGTCATCATATATCGCCGGCCAAAAAAACCTCTGGAGAACCCTCTCTCGCGTTTTGTCAGTCCCTAAGTGTCCCCCAAGAACATGGTTATGTGCCATGTCAAGCACCTGACGCCGGTACGGCTTAGGTACCAGAAGCTGTTCCACAATCTCATCCTTAATCTTATTGACTCTATAGAAAAGATCATTAGTCACCGAAAAATGTGGAAATCTTTTTTCAGCATCTGGTTCCTGAGGTACCCCATTCATAACAGCAACCTGCTCTCTCGCATTTTTGAGAGTGGGGTCCTGTAATTGTGCAGCGCCAAAATTATCCCTAGACACCTCTAAGTCTAGTATATTTTGCTCAGTGGGAGGAGCCTCCTCCTCCCCAGCCAGGACCTGCAAAGGAAAACAATCATTTTCATCCTGCACACTTCTATCATTCACAGGGGATAAGGCAACCCCCTTAGAGGTATCCTCACTCCTTTTGGGGATTTTTCTTTTTTCCCAGAGAGCCCAGAATAATGGAAAATCGCGCCCCAATATTACATTATGCATGAGGTTTTTAACCACACCCACTTCATATTGTACGGTGCCTTGTTCAGTCCCGACTTTAGCCAGCACTATAGGGTACACTTTTGTATCACCATGTATGCACACAACACTCATATGCTTTTTAGACTCTAAGTCCCCAGCCACCAGGCTAGCATGCACCAAGGTTACGAGGCTTCCCGAGTCCATTAACGCTTTAACGGGAAGGTCATTGATTGTAATATTGCAGATTTGCGGTTCAGTCTCTAGTCCAGGAACTGCAGCACAAGATGGTTCCGCAAATAGCGACTGACGCCGGCTAGCGTCACACTCCATGGGTTCAGTGGTAAGAGGGCAATGGGCAGACACGTGTCCCGCCTCATGGCATCTCCAACACTGGATAGGGCCTGGTCTCTTTGGCAAGGAGTCCTTTTTAGAGCCCCTTAGCCACCCGGGACCATCACCAGTCTTTTGTCCCTGAGACACCACTTGAGCCCTTTTCCCTCCATCAGCACCCCTCCACACTCCCCCAATAGATGGAAGTCTCTTACCAGCTGACGGCACAGATCTGGCGCTCCGGGGAGGTGAAGATGCTGCAGGAACATCACGGAGGTAGTCCTCAGTCGCCTGGAACCTCTCCACAAGGTTGACAAGTTCGTTTGCATTCTTAGGATCACCTTGTCCCACCCAGCGTTGCAGGTCAGTAGGAAGCGCTCGGAGGTAGCGATCCATCACGACCTTCTCTAGGATTTGTGCAGGAGTAGAAGTGTCTGGCTCCAACCACTTTCTTGCCAAATGGATTAGGTCATACATCTGGGACCTCGCTGATTTGTCCAGACTGTAGCTCCAGTTGCGTACCCTCCGGGCACGGACTGCAGTAGTAACTCCTAGTCGGGTAAGTACCTCCTCTTTTAGCCGAGAATAGTCCTTAACCTCTTGCTCACTGAGGTCATAGTAGGCCTTTTGAGGTTCACCTGTTAAATAGGGCGCAATTACCTCTGCCCACTCAGCGGCTGGTAACTTCTCTCGCTCAGCCACGCGCTCAAATACTGTTAGATAGGCCTCAACATCGTCCTCAGCAGTCATCTTTTGCAGCGCTTGCTGCACAGTCCTTCTCCCAAAAAAAATCTCTGGAGCGGCTCCCTCCACTGTGGGTGGATTAGCAACCACAGGCGCCTCTCGATTTACTATCAGGTGCTCGATAAGTTGTTGTTGGCTTTGGCGCAAAGCTTGCAACTCTTCCTTATGCATCTGCTGTTGTGCAGCCATGGACTGTTCATGTCGTCTATTGGCCTCTGTCTGAGCCTGCTGTTGTTGCAAACTCACTTGCATAAACTGCTTCAGCATCTCCTCCATGTTGCTGGACTGTTCTTGGAGTGTAGTTGCAGCTTTCACCCAGGACATAAGCAGCTGTAGCCAAGTCTGTCCACACCGTTGCCCCTAGCAACCGTGTTGCCCGCTTTCTCCACCAATTGTAAGGGATCTTCCCGGGGTAGGGTGAGTTTGGACACAGTTCACAGCAGACTTGGAATTTATAAAGCAGACCTTGGCGTTTATTCGTGGTACAAACAGTCCAACAAACAAAAATATACGGCAACACCTTGCTTTTTAAGTACAACAGAAAAAAAATAAGAAAACAACCTAGCCCGGCTGGGCGCTTACTAACAGGTTCTTCTCACCTATCTGACACTTCTAAACACAGCGTCTTTCGCCTGGATATCGCAGGGTGGGTTTTAGCTCCAGCAGTGGCTGCGCTCGCAGCTTCCTCCAACACACAGACTGTTCATTTCCCTGGCTGAGAGCGAGCACCTGCAGGCCCCGCAGAGCCTTTACCTTCCCAGGCTAATTAGGATCAAAGCTCACCTGATCCAAATCCCAGAACTGGATCGGGGGGGTGTGTGTGGAATGACAGGTCCCTCTACCAAACCTACCTGCCATTCCATATAAACCCAGGCCCGGCAACATTAAATAACCACTCAGCAGCATATTGCTGCTGAGAAACTGATCCATCCTGGACTTACCATCTCACACTGTGTAGCAACCTAGGTGAGATGTACACCCCCTCGACCACTTCTCCAGTGACATGTCTACAGCTCCTAAAGACAAGGGGGGCATAGGTCTCCCGGACTTTCAGTTGTACCACTTGTCGGCCATTTCATCACGACTCCTTGAATGGTTCCCACGCCCCCTAACCAAGCCATCTACAATAATCGAACAAACCATGGCTCAGGTTGATCTTAGAGCCCTTCTGTGGGGCTATCACGTGAAATTTCGCACCATGACCGAACTCTCCCCATTAACGATAGCAGCGCTCACCCTCTGGTATCGCAAACAAACCTCTCTTTCCATCTCCATGGATCCGAGCCCACTATCGCCCCTATTTGACAACCCGGCACTCCCGACATTTCACACAGGGAGTAAATGTGGTTCTTTCTCTAGGGACCAGTGGCCTACAGCCAGGCAGTTTGTACAGGCTTCCACCGGTCTATTTTGGGCACCTATAGATCCCCAACCTTTGAACCAGATAGACTGGCTCTCCATGCTAACGATAACACAATACTGTAAGTCACTTCATCTCTCTGGACAGGTACATAGGCCTCTCATAACTTTTGAGGATATGTGTGGTCTCTCCCGAAACACCTAAACACTTATTATCTCTGATATATAAAGACATACAACTACATTTTTATAACACGCCATTAAACTTCATACAAAAATGGTCCAGAGACCTCGGAATGGAAATATCCCCAGTACAATGGAACACATCGTTTGCAATTAGTCACAATTCTTCTATGTCCAGTTTCTCACAAGAAAAAAGAAAAAAAATTACAAGCTGCTGGCAAGATGGTACAGGGATCCAGTCACCGTGAGCAAAATGTATCCTGGGACCTCGGACAGATGCTGCCGTTGTCACGGAGGAGAGGGCACATATGTCCATGTGTGGTGGGACTGCGACCGAGTACGCCCATTTTGGGACAAGGTATTTAAAATTTATAATGACCTGTATGATGTCTCTGTGCTGCCGACGCCACAAATAGCTTTACTTTTCATACTCCCAGGACCGCTAAGCTCGCACCGAAAGAGCCTGTTTCAGTTCTTTCTGTCCGCAGCTTGACACGTTATCTCAAAGTTCTGTAAAAAGGATGTCATCCCCCCGATTACGGGGTGGACAGATGCCATGAATGATATTATGCTCATGGGAGAATTACACGCCAAACAAACTGGTAGGTGGGATAATTATATGTCCCTCTGGTATCCCTGGCTCCATCACTCTTCATCGGTCCCCTTTCTCAATAGTGTGGCTTCATGAGAACGGGGTCTTGCAACTGTGGTGCATAGGCAGATCGTTCAACATGGTCCCTCAGACCAGAGGGCTCAGAGCAGATCCCCTGCTGGAATATACTAATTATAAAGCTTAGAGACTTGCCTTGCTGAGTTCCCCTTATCTACACCTTGCCCCTCCCTACCCGTGTGACCCCTGAGGTCACACATACAGTTGACCCATCCCATGCCGAATAGGTTACCATTATAGGCTTGCATGCTCCTTGACTGAATGAATCTCCCAGGCGGGGTCCATTGATAGACAAAGCCGCGTGGGAGGTCTTATGATAATCTCCTTCTTGAATGGATATAACTGTACGATTTGATATACGAATTCTTAAGATGCCTATAAGTTGTCTTGTATACAATGCACCCCCTACCCTGTCCCCCCCTCCCCAATTTTCTTCATTCTGTACCCCCCTCCCCCTCTCAATTATTATTGTATTAAAATGTTACCTGAACTGTAACAATAAACAAATATTCAACCTTAAAGTCTATGGGACTCGAACGTTCGAAATCAAAAGTGCTAATTTTAAAGGCTAATATGCAAGATATGCAACAGACAACACCAGCAATAAGGGGTATCTTCAGGTGTATACTGTGCTGGAGGCACACAAGACCCACTTTAACTCCTGCAGATGCCTGTATTAAAGAACACCAGCAATAAAGGGTAGATACAGGTGTATACTGTGCTGTGCTGGAGGCACACAACACCCACTAACTCCTGCAAATGGCTGTATTAGAGAACACCAGCAATAAAGGGTAGATACAGGTGTATACTGTGCTGTGCTGTAGGCACACAACACCCACTAACTCCTGCAGATGGCTGTATTATAGAATGCCAGCAATAAAGGGTAGATACAGGTGTATACTGTGCTGGAGGCACACAACACCCACTAACTCCTGCAGATGCCTGTATTAGAGAAAAACACCAATAAAGGGTAGATACTGGAGGTCCACAACACCACTTTAACATTAAGATGCCTGAGAAAAGAACACACTGTACCTGCCTATCTATCTCTTTCTCTGCATGCCGGAACACACTACACAAGGCCGCCACGCTGGCAGCCTTATATAGTGTGGGGCGTGTACTAAACCCCCTGAGCTATAATTGGCCACAGGCATCCTGCCTGTGGCCAATTATGGCTCTCCTCTCTGCCAGCGCTGTGATTGGCCAAGCATGCGGGGTCACAGTGCATGCTTGGCCAATCATGAGCCAGCAATGCACTGCGATGGCGTAGTGCATTGCGGGCTGTTCGTGCCACACGAATTTGGTGCGAATGGTCCACAAAGTTCTGAATTCACCGAACAGACAAGCGGCCGATGTTTGAGTCGAACATGCGTTCGAGTCGAACACCAAGCTCATCCCTAGTGGTCATTGTCTGCATGTGAAAAAATATCACAAATTCTCCACAAATTTGGCTTGTATGGGAGGGTTGCAAGAAAAAAGCCACTCCTCAAGAAAGGCAACATGCAGTCATGACTGAGCTTTGCCAAAACGCACCTTGAAGATTCTGAGGCCACATGGAAAATGATGTTATGGCTAAATAAGACTAAAATGTAATTAGTTGGGCTCAACGCAAAATGATATGTCTGGCGGAAATCCAATACAGCTCACCATTCAAAAAACACAATTTCTACAGTAAAACATGGAGGTGTAAAATCCTGTTATGTCAGTGCTTCTCTGCAGCAGGAACTGGAGCACTTGTTGAGATAGAATGAAAAATGGATAGGGCAAAATACCATCACATTCTTGAGGCAAATCTTCTGCCCTCTGCCAGAAAGTTGTCAATGGAAGGTTTACCTTCCAACATGACAATCACCCAAAGCACGCAACAAAAATTACCACATAGTGGTTGAGGTGAATGGTGAATGTCTTTGCATGGATTAGTCAGAGCTCAGACTTAAACCCCATTGAAAATCTGTAGAATGACTTGATGACTGTAGCCCACAAACGGTCACCATCAAATGTAACTGAACTTAAGCAGTTTTGCAAAGAAAAAACATATTCCAACAGACTAAAGGTTGTAATTAAAGCAAACAGTGGTTCAACAAAATACTGACACAAGGAGGTGATCCTTTTTCCAACTTTGATTTTGTTTTTGATTTTTTTTTTTCTGACATGTTGGTGTTATGTCTTTTACTTGGATGTTATAAGTTGCACTTAAGTTGGAATAAGTTGGAGTAAATACAGCTGGATGAAACAAAAACTGTGTCTGTCTTCAGTTCAGGCTGCAAAGCAACAAAGTATGATTATTTTAAGGGGGGTGGGAATTTTTTTCTTTTCTATACCCACTGTATATACTTCGGAAGACTACTTTTTGCCAACCACAGAGTTGTTTAAAAAATGTTCTATTTTCTCTGCAAATAAATGAAAACCAATTCTATATTACCCCACAGTTATGTACCCTAATGTGTGTGTAAATGAATACTTATTATATCCTGTCCCACATTTTAGAAATGAATCATTGCCACAAAATGTGTTCCCATTTTAGGAAATAAAACACAGTTTTTATTCATAGACCTTGACTGAAATAGAGATGTTGTTTTGGTTTTAGTTAAACATTCCTAATGGTGCAGCAGATTCTCCTCTGCCACTTTGCGGCTGTATAAGTATGAGAGCAATGGCAAGAATTGGAACAATTACGAAACAGGCATTTGCTGTTGGTATTGGGCTTTACATATGTTACAAAATCCACATTGCCCTAATTTGGATGCTAAGGAAAGATTCATTATCAGTTGATTAGGACAGAAATATAATTATAATTATATTAGAGCTTGTGCTTAAGAGCATTAATGTTTGTAGGGGCAATCATTCAGCTGAAGAATTTTTTTGCATTTTAAACACGAGATCATTATCACGATTTAAAACAAACTCTAGGCAGATATAAAAGACACAAATTACCGTAATACAGATGTGTAATTATTAACCACTTGAAGACCAAGCCTTTTCTGGCACTTTTTTTAACATGTGAAAATCTTTTTTTCTTTTTTTTGTGAGAAAATTAGTTAGAACCCCCAAACATTATGATTTTTTAAAGCAGAGGCCCTAGAGTTTTTTTTTTAACTATCCATGGGTGACAATTTAAAAGCCTTTAGAGGTTACCACTTTAGAGGAGGTCTAGTGCGTAATTACTGCCCATGTTCTGATGTTTGCTGTGATACCTTACATATGTGAGACAATCACGGTTTGCGTGTGTTCGGGACCGACGCATGCATTCGCCTTTGTGCGTTAGCTTAAAAAAAAAAAAAAAAAAAAATTTTTTTTTTTTTACACTGTTGCTTTCCATTCTTTTAATTTTTTTATTTATTATCACTTTTACTGCTGTCACAAGGAATGTAAACATCCCTGTGACAGAAATAGGCATGTGACAGGTACTCTTTATGAAGGGATCTGGAAGACCCCAAATCCTTCCTTTGCACTTACAGGCATTCAAAACTATCTGTGTTTTTTAAATACTTTAGATTTTTTAAAACTGCTGCTTTTAAGACTCCAGTAACCTGGAAGTCATGTCATGACGATCAAAGCCGATCCTGGCTTTCTTTGGTTCTCTGGCCAGCCGGGGGACAGGAAGGCTGGTCGCTCGGGGTGTCCCGGTGGGACGGGAGAGCCTAGGTGAGCATTGGAAGGTGGCTGGGGGAGGGGGACGTCCCCTCCCACTGTTTGTAATAACAACTGAAAAACTGTTTGTTTTTACAAGAGAGCTGACCGTCGGCTCTAAACAACGGTACTGGGGTGATGTACGTGATTTGGCAGCAAGTGGTTAATACATTATTAAATGTTCATGTTTAACCCTTTTGAACACGTTTAAAAAATAATTTTAAGCCAGAAGATTACATAAAACGCCAAACATTATATGTTGTATATATTCTGAAAGCAGTGGTAGCTCCAATTTTTTATGTTACACAATATTAGTGCAACAGTGTCACGTACCTGGTGGAGATTGAGCTGTAGAGAGGGCTTCTCTTGCACCTCCTGTCCAACGCCCCTGGTAGAGATGACAGGGAATGAAGGACACAGAGTGGCATGAGGGCCGATGTAGCAGGTGGCACCGGCTGGGCCTTAGCAGGAACCCGATGGCTGCAGATCACCGGATAGGCACTGAGAACAGAAACTCTGTGATGCTGGATCAGCAGGCAGAAGCGTGGTTGAAACATAATCCAGGGGTTCATCAACAGCTGAGCAGAGCAGGTACAGGAACGTGATGTAGAAGCTAAGTGTCACGTACCTGGTGGTAGGAGCCCGGAGTGCAGGGAGCGGCCTCTCGTAAGCCTCTGGCTCGAGACCCCCTGAAGGTGAGAACAGGGGTTCTGGAGGGCAGAGGGCACAAGTGCCAAGTCCGTGAAGGTGGGCCTTGGTCAGGAACTGGCGTAGACAGCGAAGGACGAAGTCAGGTGACTCAGGAACGGTAAGACGTCAGCAGCTGGAAGCAAGCAGGTGGGCACCAACACGAAGTGGAACAGCAGGCAGAAGCGAAGTGGTCACAAGCCGGGTCGTCAACGAGCTGGCAGCAGAGGTACCGAAGGATAAGGCAGAAGAGTAGTCAGGGGGTCCGAAGGTCAGGGCAGGCAGCAGGCAGGATAATCAGGAACAAGCCGAGGTAAACAGAGACAGGAACAATCAGGCAAACAGAGCAACTCTCAGGAACGCTGTAGACAGGACAGCAACGAGCCCCTAGAGTGAATCACTTAAGAAGCCTTCTGGGCGCCAAAGACGGTCGCACGGCACGTCAGTTCGTGCCCACGTCAAACCGTGCAACCGACCGTGGCCCCGCGCACCCGCGTGCGCACGTCTGCAACTCTGCGCACCCGCGTGCGCCCGATCGTACCAGCTCGCACTCGCGTGCGCACGTCTACAACTCTGCGCACCCGCGTGCGCCCGAACGTACCAGCTCGCACCCGCGTGCGTCCGCTCGCGCCAACGCGCGCCCGGGAAGACCCATCAGCGCTCAACGGACCGACATTGTGGGTAAGTCTTCCACGGGCTGCAGGGACTCGGGACCGACCATGACATTGCCCCCCCCCGAGGGGCAGCCTCCGGATGCCCAATTGGGCTATTCTATCAGGATGGGCCCTTCTGAAGGCGAGAATCAATCTTTCGGCATGAAGGTTGGATTCAGGTTCCCAAGAATTTTCCTCGGGTCCATACCCCTTCCATTTTACCAGGAACTGGACTTGATTCCGTCTACGCCTGCAGTCCAGGATAGACTCCACCTCGTATTCGATTTCACCGTCGACGACCACAGGTTCCGGTGGGACAATCCTCCGGCTGACAAAGGGGTCTGGAACGGCTGGCTTGAGTAACGCCACATGGAACACGGGGTGAATCCGGAAAGACTCAGGCAATTTCAGCTCAAAAGTTACCTCGTTAATTCTTCTAATAATAGGGAAGGGACCCACAAACCTTGGTCCCAACTTCTTGGTAGGGCAGGCCATCTTCAGGTTTAGTGTGGAGAGCCACACCTGGTCTCCAATTTTAAGTTCAAGCTCCCCCCTTCTTTTCCTGTCAAAGATTTCCTTATTACGTTTTTGAGTTTTCGCCAAGGTCTCCTGCAGAAGCTTATTATTGGCACTAAAGAAGTTGATACTCTCCTGGACAGCAGGTACCGGGCTTTCAGGCAGGTCTTGGGACAAGAATGAAGGGTGGAAGCCGTAATTAGCAAAGAATGGAGACTGACTTATGGCAGAATGGATGGAATTGTTGTAAGCGAACTCCGCTAACGGGAGCAAGGAAGTCCAGTCGTCCTGGGAGAAGGACGAAAAGCAGCGTAAGTATTGCTCTAGCGTCTGGTTTGTCCGTTCTGTTTGCCCGTTGGTCTGCGGGTGGTAGGCTGATGAAAGACAGAGGTCAATCTTTAAAGCCCTGCAGAGAGCTCTCCAAAACTTGGATGTGAACTGCACACCCCGATCCGAGATAATATTCGCGGGAACACCGTGCAGCCTTACGATTTCCTTAATAAAAACCTCAGCGGTCTCTGCAGCAGACGGGGTGCCCTTCATTGGCAGGAAGTGGGCCATCTTCGTTAGCCTATCCACCACCACGAAGATAGTGGAGTGACCTTCTGATGGAGGAAGTTCTACGATGAAATCCATCGAAATCATTCGCCAGGGCCTCTCTGGAACAGGTAATGGCTTCATCAGACCCCAGGCCCTGGACTTGCTGTTCTTATTACGGGTGCAAATGACACAAGCTTCCACATACCTCTTGCAATCGGCTCTCAGCTGGGGCCACCAAAAGGAGCGCTTGACCAACTCGGTAGTCTTGAAGGCGCCGAAATGACCGGCCAACGGGTGGTCATGACATGCACTGAGGACTGATACCCGAGCTTCCTGGGGGACAAAAATTTTATCTTCATGCCAGAGAAGTTCGTCTTGGGTCAGAAGCGTGACATTTGGCGGAGGAGTGGCACCCACGGAGGCTTGTTTGATCAGGGACAATAAATCGGCCTGAAGAAAAAGAAAGTTCCCTGAAGCCAAGATGGTATCCGGGTGTGGAGTAGTCTCTGGTTCATTGTACATTCGGGACAGGGCGTCCGGTTTGGTGTTCTTGGAGCCCGGACGATACGTTATGTGGAACAGGAACCTGGAAAAGAAAAGAGCCCATCTGGCTTGGCGTGGTTTCAACCTCTTAGCGGATTTCAAGTATTCCAGGTTCCTGTGATCCGTATAGATGAGGATTGGATGCGTAGCTCCCTCCAGTAGGTAACGCCATTCCTCGAGAGCCGCTTTAATGGCCAATAGCTCTCGATCTCCGACATCATAGTTTGCTTCTGCCTCCGTTAATTTGCGGGAGAAAAATGCCACCGGGTGTAAGCGGGCCCTAGGACCATGTCTCTGGGAGAGAATTGCCCCAACCGCGATCTCAGAGGCATCAACCTCTAAAATATAGGGCCGGGTTGGATCAGGGTGTTTGAGGATGGTAGCTGACACGAATAAGTCCTTCAGGGTGGAGAAGGCTTTCTGAGCTTCTGGAGACCATTGGAATTTTAGACTCTGCCTGGTCAGTCTGGTGATGGGGGCAATGATAGTAGAGAACCCCTTGATAAATTTCCTATAGAAATTTGCGAATCCTATGAAGCGCTGGACGCCTTTTCTGTCAGTGGGAGCGGGCCAATCCTGGATAGCGGAAACCTTCTGAGGGTCCATCTTGATGCCATCTACAGAGATTATCAACCCCAGGAATTGAATGCTAGATTGCTCAAAGGTACATTTCTCCGGCTTGGCGTATAACCCATGCAGACGAAGTCGGGATAGCACCTTCCTGACATGCTCCCGGTGCTCTGCCAGAGAGGAGGAGAAGATCAGGATATCGTCCAAGTAAGTGATGACGAACAGGTCTAGGTAATCCTTGAAAATGTCGTTAATAAAATGTTGGAACGTGGCGGGAGCGTTGCATAATCCAAAAGGCATGACAAGGTACTCGAAGTGCCCGAAGCGAGTACGAAAAGCCGTCTTCCACTCATCACCATCACGGATGCGGACCAGATTGTAAGCCCCCCGGAGATCCAGTTTTGAAAATACTGCTGCTGATCCCAGTCTCTGAAAAAGCTCCGGTACGAGTGGTAGGGGGTAACGGTTTTTGATCGTTATTTTATTAAGGGCCCGGTAGTCAATGCAAGGGCGCAGGGTCTGATCCTTTTTTTCCACGAAAAAGATCCCTGCCCCTGCCGGAGAAGTGGAGGGACGGATAAATCCCTTCCTGAGGTTATCGTCCAAATAAGACTTCAGAGTCACCAACTCAGTTTCAGACAGCGGGAAGATCCTCCCAAAAGGAATTTCTGCCCCAGGAAGTAACTCAATGGGGCAGTCGTATGGCCTGTGAGGGGGTAAGGTCTCTGCACCCTTCTTGCTAAATACGTCTAGGAAATCGTGGTAGGCAGCGGGTACAACTTGGCGGGTTTCTTCGTCAGCTTCCAGACAGAACAAGGAAGAAGAAGAGGCCTGGTCGGTTCCCGGAAGGCAGTGTTGGAGGCAGTAAGGGGAAGGAAATCTCAGCTCCCCAGTGGTCCAGTCAACACAGGGGTTATGTGCCCTCAGCCAGGGCATGCCGAGAATGATAGGGAAGAGGGGAGAGGTGATAATGTCCAGGCAGAGTAATTCTTGATGGACTCCAGCAATTGTAGTTAACAGGGGTTGAGTCTGTTGGGTAACAGGTCCGGACTTGAGAGTGGAACCATCGGCCAGGTGTATAGAAAGACCCCTTGCCCTGGGCCGAAGTGGTATATTATGTTTAGAGGCAAAGGTTGAATCCATAAAGCCACTGCAAGCACCGGAGTCAATAATGGCGTTGGTCTGGACGTTCCCTCCTGGTAGCTGCAAAGAAATGGACACAGTCAAATGGGAAGCAGCACTAGGACAGTCTAATGTGAGGGCAGGAGAAACAAGGAGGGACTTACGGAGCTTAGCAGGGCAATTGCGCACAAAATGTCCAGACCCACCACAGTAGAGACAGAGGTTTCCTTCCCGACGGCGCTGGCGTTCTTCAGGCGTTAAAGAAGGCCGGAGTAAACCCAGCTGCATGGGCTCAGGGAGGTCTTGACTGGTCGTGGTGGTAGCAGGAGGGATGAGATGAGGAGAGCTGGGGACTCGTGGAAGCATCCAGACCGGACGAGATGTGGTTGTAGACCGCTCCAGACGGCGTTCCCTCAGCCGTCTGTCAATTTGGATTGCCAGATCTATTAGGGCTTCTAGAGTCTCTGGGATGCCTACTCGGGCGAGCTCATCCTTTAATGGTTCCGATAGGCCCATCCGGAACTGGTAACGTAATGCTGCATTATTCCAGTCCGTGTCAGAGCTCCAGCGTCGGAACTCCGACACGTAGTCCTCTACAGGCCGACGGCCTTGCTGCAGCGAGTGCAGAGCTGCTTCAGCGGTGGCGGTTAACTGTGGGTCCTCGTACAACCGCGACATGGCCTGGAAGAAGGTGTCCAGGGTTTCGAGGGAGCGATCTTTTCTTTCAAGAAGACGGTGGGCCCAAGACTGAGGTTCACCGGTCAGCAAAGAGATCACATAGCCCACCTTAGTGGCCTCGAGGGAGAAAGTCCTTGGCTGTAGGGCAAAGAACAGTTCGCAAGAGTTCCTGAAAGACCGGAATTTCCCTCGATCTCCGGAAAATCTCTCGGGTGTAGGCACCCTGGGTTCGGGTGGCAGCATTACTACAGCAGGAGTAGCAGGAGATCCGGAGGAAGCAGGAGAGGAAGCGGACAGGGCCTGAACCCGTTCCTCCAGTTGACTGTAGCCTTCCTGTAAGCTTTTCACCGCTTGAGTGAGGCCTGCGAGATGGTGGCAAAGTTCGTCCATTGGAGACGCTCCCTGCGTGGGCTCGGACATGGCTGTCCTGTACTGTCACGTACCTGGTGGTAGGAGCCCGGAGTGCAGGGAGCGGCCTCTCGTAAGCCTCTGGCTCGAGACCCCCTGAAGGTGAGAACAGGGGTTCTGGAGGGCAGAGGGCACAAGTGCCAAGTCCGTGAAGGTGGGCCTTGGTCAGGAACTGGCGTAGACAGCGAAGGACGAAGTCAGGTGACTCAGGAACGGTAAGACGTCAGCAGCTGGAAGCAAGCAGGTGGGCACCAACACGAAGTGGAACAGCAGGCAGAAGCGAAGTGGTCACAAGCCGGGTCGTCAACGAGCTGGCAGCAGAGGTACCGAAGGATAAGGCAGAAGAGTAGTCAGGGGGTCCGAAGGTCAGGGCAGGCAGCAGGCAGGATAATCAGGAACAAGCCGAGGTAAACAGAGACAGGAACAATCAGGCAAACAGAGCAACTCTCAGGAACGCTGTAGACAGGACAGCAACGAGCCCCTAGAGTGAATCACTTAAGAAGCCTTCTGGGCGCCAAAGACGGTCGCACGGCACGTCAGTTCGTGCCCACGTCAAACCGTGCAACCGACCGTGGCCCCGCGCACCCGCGTGCGCACGTCTGCAACTCTGCGCACCCGCGTGCGCCCGATCGTACCAGCTCGCACTCGCGTGCGCACGTCTACAACTCTGCGCACCCGCGTGCGCCCGAACGTACCAGCTCGCACCCGCGTGCGTCCGCTCGCGCCAACGCGCGCCCGGGAAGACCCATCAGCGCTCAACGGACCGACATTGTGGGTAAGTCTTCCACGGGCTGCAGGGACTCGGGACCGACCATGACACTAAGACAGGATACAGGCCAGGTTCGGTACACAGTCGGGCAGTGAAGTACAGAAGCATAAAGCAGGAGCAGGGTCAAACACAAGCCGGGGTCACAGGTAGGCAAGTGAAAGTCCAAGGGAAGGTTCAGGTGAAGCCGGGTCAAACACAGGAAACTGGAACAGATCAAGGCACAGGTAAACAAGAACAAGCTGAAAGACCACTCAGCAATGTGTATGTGTCATTGCTCCATTTAAAAAAGCTGTCTGCCACCTCTACGTGCATGTACCTGCTCGCGCGCGCACCCGCGCATGCGCCAGTACATATTATTCTTTGTGCACACACTGGTGTGCCCGCGCCTGTGAGCCAATGCGCGTCTGTTAACCAAAATTCTCTTACATTTTCCCCCCCAATGGGCAACCTCTGGATGCCCATCTGTAACCTCTTTTCGAGGTGAGCCTGGAAGAATGCCAATATCAATCTTTTGGCATGAAGATTGGATTCTGGGTCCCAAGAGTTGTCTTCGGGTCCGTAGCCTTTCCATTCAATTAAAAAATGGATCACGTTCCTTCTTTTTCTACAATCCACAATTGTCTCAACCTCATATTCCTTGTTACCGGCGATTATAGTAGGTGCAGGTGAACCTGACTCATGACCAGGAAAAGGGTCTAACCTTGCTTTGTCAAAAAAAAATCATTTTTTCATCAAATCCAAAAGAAAGAGATGATGCTGCAAATCTAAAAAAGGAAATTGAATCTTTTACATTTGTGCTTTTTGTCACCCTACAAACTAAAATCTTGAACCGTGTAAATGCAAAAGCCTTGCAATCAAAAACATGTGACTATCTGGAGCAGTGCAGCTCATTCAGAATGCTGTTACAGCCCTTTCCAGCTACAGGGATCATTTTGAGGAAGCCGAAAACTGCAGTGACACTTGTAGAAAAGTGGGGAACTGACAAATTCACAACGTTTACAAATAAAAGATCTAAAAAAGTAAGGCGCCACTTTAATGAGCTGTGTATGGATGAAAGATTATCTGATCCAGAGGAATGCTTTAAAACAACTATATTTTATAGATGTTTGATATTATAAACCAGCTTTCAGATCCATTTACAGGAATTAATGCAGTCTTTCACAGATTTGAAATAGTTCAGCCTGCCATTCTTGCTTCTCAATCTGATAACAATCTGATTGCATTAGCAGCAAAACTGCAGGAATTTTAAAAACAAGATCTATCACCAGATTTACCTGGGCAGCTTCTTTCATTCTGTTGCCACACTTCAAGAAAAGGTTTGCAGTTGTTTCACTGTAAGGCCTCTTTCACACGCTAATGTGTGTATGGGTATATGGGATTGTATGATATTTTTTATTTTATTTTAATAAATTTTTTATGGTTGAACTAGATGGACTTGTGTCATTTGGATTCGCCTGTCTGTTTTTCATCCATTGGCTCCTATGGGCAGGCGGAAGTAAGCAGAGATGTGTCCGCTGACAACCGTCTGCCATCCGATCTGCTCAAGACAGACATTTAGCGATACGTCTGAAATCTGTATTGGCGGAAGGGATTTGATGAGATTTGATGAAAACGGACACGCTGTCTGTGTTTGTCCAATCTCCCCATATAGATCTGTGGGGCTCTGATAGATCCCTCCCCGCTCAGTGAGCAGAGACAGACCTGTCATCCGCTGGCTCAGTGGAGATCAACGGAGAGTTCCCCCGCTGAGTTTGCGGATCAACCCTGTGTGAAAGGGGCCTTAAGGCCTTGCTAACCTACTACTCGTTGAAAACAGTCTTCTACTGTCCCAGGTGTCGGCATAGCATTACTGCTGTTCCTCACACTCCCAGAGTAACAGTAGCATTCGCAGAAAGGTCATTCTCAAAATGAAAACAAGTTAAAAGTTAACGTATCTATCGGTGTATAACATTCACCTTTTCACTCAGAAAATCTAGTGAAAATCTTGTGTGCTTATTATATGCCAATCATTCAGTTCTGGGGGGGGGGAAAGCGCCGACAGATTACATACAATGAGAATATCCTGTTTACTCGGTGGCCTCTGTAATAGGAAGTCCTGTCTTCTGGGCTGGCATTGGATTACTGTTCTGTCTATCATAGGAGGCGGAAATTTGTATTAAAGAGGCCGCCGAGTAAAAATTAGGCTCTCGCTAATTTTACTAAAGTGCAGCACTAGGCAAAAAAGTGCAATTCGAGTGAATAACACAACGTATTTGATATACGTACATCCAAATAAAGGGCAATATGTGCAATAGTATAAATACAATGTGAAAAGGTGAAACTGTAACATATAGTTACATAGCTAGTAAGATTGAATAAAGACACCAGCCAATCTAGAGTGAGTGTCTACAATTGTCCTTATCCCTGTACATTGCACACTCACAGCAGTCCCTACCCTCAAGGAGCCCACAATCCAAGGCCCCCATTCATATACTAGGGCCAATTTTGGACAGAGCAGCACAGTGGTGTGGTGGTTAGCACTCTCACCTAGCAGTAAGAAGGGTCGCTGGTTCGAATCCCAACCACGACACTACCTGCCTGGAGTTTGCATGTTCTCCCTGTGCCTGCGTGGGTTTTCTCCGGGTACTCCGGTTTCCTCCCACAATCCAAAAGACATGCAGGTAGGTTAATTGGCTTCTGTCCAAAATTGGCCCTAGTATATGAGTGGGGACCTTGTATTGTGGGCTCCTTGAGGGTAGGGACTGATGTGAGTGTGCAAAGTGAAGGGGCAATTGTAGACACTCACTCAGGTTGAACTGGATGGACTGGTGTCTTTATTCAACCTTACTAACTATGAAACTATGAAACTATAAGAAGCCAATTAACCTACCTGCATGTCTTTGGAGTATGGGAGGAAACCAGAGCACCCGGAGCAAACCCACGCAGGCACAGGGAGAACATGCAAACTCCAGGCAGGTAGTGTCGTGGTTGGGATTCAAACCAACAACCCTTTTTACTGCTAGGCGAGAGTGCTAACAACTACACCACTGTGCCGCCCAGAGAAACAAGAAAAAGGGGGGATACAAATAAAAGCAAAAAAAGTTGAAAGTTCATATGCAACTGATTGTCATCAGACAGAATCCCATCAGGAAAAGGTGCATTGAAGATGATGATCAAATGCTTGGCAGCGTGATACCCCTCACCACAGATAAAATAAAGGCTTACCAGAAAGCCAGTGACCCCCCCCCCCCCCCTACTCAGGGAGGTCACAAAGTGCTTTGCTGGATCTGTGATCCACTGAAAAGATATGCAGACATCTCTCCACAACAGCCGCTTGAAAAGCCTCAAAACGGATGTATGCAGAGAAACAAAGGACTCCACATATTGTGATATTGTCTCATCTGTGCAGTTTATTAGCGATGATGCATGTACACAGTGTCACAGATCAGCTGCGGAGCTGATCTGTGTCTCACCTTTGCTACTGTAGGCCAGCTGGCACCTGTTGTTCCACTAGCTTGTGTTCAGCTCTGCTGCACTCTGCAGCTATGGGCGTCGCCGGCTTCATCTGTTGCTTAATATGTTATTCATTCCTGCTACTTCCTGTCCAGCCCCTCATGTGCTTCTCAATTTAAATCCCTCTCAAATCACTTTCTGGTTGCTTGAGCAATGCTTGTTTCTGAGCCCCCTTTGTGTAACCTGCTTTAGCCTGACCTCTCGTGAACTGATCTCTTGTGTACCAACTCAGCTTGTCCTAATTACGTTGTCTGCAGCCTGTCCTGACCTGTCGCTATCCAGCTCTCCTTTGCTTCATCCATCCATCCATCCTTACCTGACTGTGTCTTCTGGTACTCCCCCAGCGATCAGGGTGAACCCGGGGGTCGTGACCTGGGGTCAGCACGCAGCTAAGCCCAAACCCTTGTGAGGGGGTCCCTGGCAGAATACCAGATAGCCCTTAGACTCCACGCCCTGGGGGATCCTGTGTCACCTGCTCGCCTGTGGGCTCTCTGTAGTAGTACTCTAACAGTTTGCTCAAGCCAGGAGTCCTTCTAAGAATCGGCCACCAATTGAGGAGCAAATGCAACTTCTAGTTCAGAGACTTAACTCCCAGGAAGCAAATCAAGAGCAAATAATGCTGGTTCTTCAGGTTCTTGCCTCCCGTCTGGATCATCTGCAACTCGCTGCAACTTCAGCTCCTTACGTTCCTGCTTCTGCTTCAGCTGCTCCCGTGTTACCTGCTACACCTGCCAATCCCTGCTTGCATCTGCCACCACCACCTCATTTTTCTGGCGACCCTAAGGCTTGTCGGGGCTTCATTAGTCAGTGTTCCATCCACTTTGAACTTTCCAGCCACCATTTTCCAACTGATCGCACAAAGATTGTATATCTCATCTCTCTCCTCTCCGGTGATGCTCTAGCTTGGGCTTCCCCACTCTGGGAATCACACAATTTTATCAGCTCCGACCTCCAGTTCTTTTTGAATGCATTCTGGAAAACTTATGATGAGCCCGGCAGAATGTCTTCTGCTTCAGGGGCCATCCTTCATCTTCGTCAGCAAGGAATGACAGTCGGCCAATACACAGTTCAATTCCATACGCTGGCTGCTGAACTCAAATGGAATAATGAGGCCCTTACTGCTACCTTCTGGCAAGGCCCCTCTGAGCGTGAAAAGGATGAACTCGCTGGATGCACCATTCCTACCTCATTGGATGATTTAATCGCATTGACCATTTAAATAGACGACATTCACTTCCAGGAGGCCCAAGACCAAGCTCCAGTCATCTCCCTGCTGGCCGTCTAGCACAGGTAGTCCCAAGAGCTGTGGAATCCTCTCTGGTTTCAACTTCTTACATGTTGGAAGAACCTATGCAGCTTGGGCGAATTCGCCTCACTCCCGAGGAACGTGCCCGACGCATGGGACTGGGCTTATGTCTTTATTGTGGCGATAAAGGACATCTTTTGAACTCCTGTCCAGTCCATCCAGGAAACTCCAGGGTCTAGGTCACTCAGAGGGAAGTGATCTAGACTGATACTCCAATTTTGTCTGCTTCCCTCATTTCACCCTCCCGTGGCTATCCACTGGCTCAAAATGCCTATCAACTCTCTGCTTACGTGGACTCTGGTGCTGCCGGGAATTTCATTGAACAATCTTTAACTTCCGAGTTGGGCATTGCCTTTGTTGCCTTGGCAGTACTCCTTTCCGTGACTGCAGTAGATGGCTTCTTCTTGCCTATGAGCCCCATCCAGTTTAAAACCCATCCTATTGTCTTACACATTGGGTTTTGCATGCTGAGGAGATCTCTTTCCTAATTCTGCCTAAATACTCCAATCCCATCATCCTGGGCCTTCCATGGTTACAGAAACACTCCCCGCATCTTGACTGGAATTCGGGACAAGTATTGGCTTGGGGTTCTCCATGTCAGCAACAATGTATTTCCAAGGTGCTATCACCTCTTCCCATTCTTCTGGCTGAGACCTCCACAACTCCCATGTTGCCTTCCCAATATCTGTCTTTCCGAGATGTTTTCTGCAAAAAATCCGCTGATCGCATTCCCTCTCACATAGACTATGACTGCTCCATTGAGCTGTTACCTGGGACCTCTCCTCCCCGAGGCCAGGCCTACCCTCTATCTGTCCCCGAGACACATGCCATGTCTGAATACATTTGCAACATTCAAGCCGATTCCTTGTCCAGGTCATTTGATGTCAGCGATTTGAGAATCACCTAGATCCTGGTCCCATCATCCCTCCGCATCGTCTTTGAGCCACTACTCAGCTCTAGTCTACACAACTTTTGTAGTTCCCGCACTTTGTACCAAATTCTTTGCTTGGGCACATGTCTCCAAGCTCTTTGGACATCCTGGCATATCTCCTACTTGTGACCTTCTTCAGCATCATTACTGGTGGCCTTTCTTCGTAAGGATGTCAAGGATTACGTTCAAGCTTGTACAGTTTGTGTACTATCCAAATCTTACACGTCTGCCCCTGCTGGGTTTCCTTTGCCCTTACGAGTTCCCGATATACCTTGGCGTTGTATTTCCATGGATTTTATCTCTGATCTGCACCCCTCTACAGGTTCTACAGTCATCTGGGTAGCGGTGGATCGGTTCTCCAAAATGTGTCACTTGATTCCTCTCCCAGGCCTACCTTCTGCTCCCAGTCTTGCCACGACTTTCATTAAGGAGATCTTTCGTCTTCATGGGATGCCCTCACATATCGTCTCTGTCAGAGGAGTTCAATTTACTGCTTGGTTTTGGAGAGCCTTGGCCAGCTCCTTTGGGATTAAATTGAATTTTTTATCTGCCTTTCATCCCCAGTCCAATGGGCAATCGGATCGTATCAATCAAAATGTAGAATGTTTTCTCTGTGCCTTCATCTCAGCCCACCAAGATGACTGTGTGGATCTTTTGCCCTGGGCAGAGTTTGCCTTAAACCATAACTCCAATGCCAGTTTTGGAAACCTCCCTTCTTTACTGTTTATGGGCAGCATGCATCTGTTCCCTTTCCCGTTCCCATTTCTCCTCTTGTACCAGCAGCAGCTGAGATTCAAAGGACCTTAAACTCAATCTGGAAAGAAGTCTCTGAGAATCTTCATCTAGCTGCTTCCAGGCATAAAACGGCAACAGATAATCATTGTCGTCTGGCTCCTAAGTTCCTGCCTGGCGATAGAGTTTGACTCTCTACCAAGCACATCCGACTCTGGTTGCCCGCAATGAAATTTGCCCCTCGCTCCATTGGTCCATTTCCTATTCTCTGTCAGATCAATCCAGTTGCTTTCAAGCTCCATCTGCCCTCTCATCTCAGGATACCAAACGCCTTCCATGTCTTCCTGCTTAGGCCACTGGTCCTCAATCACTTCTCTCTCCATTCTTCTCACCCCGCTCCTGTGGCTGATACCATGGATCAGTATGAGATTAGAGAAATATTGGACTCCAAGTACTCCCGATAGAGGCTACTCTTTCTGATTGATTGGAAGGGATATGGTCCGGAAGAGAGGTCTTGGGTTCCTGCCACCGATGTCTTTGTCCCAGGTTTGGTGACCAGATTCCATTGGAAATTTCTCTCCAAGTCAGCCCCCAGACGTGTAGGGGGGCCTCGTAAGAGGGGGGGTACTGTCACAGATCAGCTGCAGAGCTGATCTATGTCTCACCTTTACTACTGTAGGCCAGCTGGCACTTGTTGTTCCACTAGCTTGTGTTCAGCTCTGCTGCACTGTGCAGCTATGGGCGTCGCTGGCTTCACCTGTTGCTTAATATAGTTATTCCTTACTGCTACTTCCTGTCCAGCCCATCATGTGCGTCTCTATTTAAATCTCTCTCAAATCACTTTCTGG
Source organism: Lithobates pipiens (assembly GCF_037356315.1). NCBI lineage: Eukaryota > Metazoa > Chordata > Amphibia > Anura > Ranidae > Lithobates > Lithobates pipiens. The sequence continues at coordinate 156,449,624 of NW_027507791.1, read as the reverse complement.
TTGCTTGAGCAATGCTGGTTTCTGAGCCCCCTTTGTGTAACCTGCTTTAACCTGACCTCTTGTGAACTGATCTCTTGTGTACTGACTGCTTGTCCTGATTACATTGTCTGCAGCCTGTCCTGACCTTGGCTCGCTATCTGGCTCTCCTTTGATTCATCCATCCATCCATCCTCGTCTGACTGTGTTTTCTGGTACTCCCCTAGCGAGCAGGGTGAACCCGGGGGTTGTGGCCTGGGGTCAGCACGCAGATATGCCCAAACCCTTGTGAGGGGGTCCCTGACCCATAGACTCCATGCCCTGGGGGATCCTGTGTCACCTGCTTGCCTGTGGGCTCACTGTAGTAGTACCATGACACACAGGATGACAAAGTTCAGGCTCAGGACATGTATCTACAAAGACAATCCAAACACTTCCTATAACTTCCTTTAAGATCCAGACAGCGATCGCGTATGCGCAGTAGCATGTGTACATGTCCGTCCCAAGGTTTGTTTTGTCATAAATGATGTCATCAAGGAGATGGACACATACACACTCTACTGCGCATGCGTGATCGCTGTCTGGATCTTAACCACTTACCGCCCGCCCTATTACAAATAGACGGCGGCAAAGTGGTTTCATAATCCTAACCGGACGTCATATGACGTGATCAGGATTATGAGCCGCTGCGCGCCCCCGGGGGCGCGCATCGCGGCGATCGTTGTTGCGGGGTGTCACTCTGACACCCGGCAACTACGATCTCGGTAAAGAGTCTCCGATGGAGACTCTTTACCATGTGCTCAGCCGTGTCCAATCACGGCTGATCACAGTGTAAATGGGAAGAGCCGGTGATCGGCTTTTCCTCACTCGCGTCAGACGCGAGTAGAGGAGAGCCGATCGGCTGCTCCTCTGACAGGGGGGGTCTGTGCTGATCGATTGTCAGCACAGCCCCCCCGAGGATGCCCACACTGGACCACCAGGGATGCCACCAGACCACCAGGGATGCCCAGCAGAGGTAATCCTCCCTAGACCACCAGGGATGCCAGTCAGGCACAATGGATGCCAATCAGTGCCCATAATGGATGGCAATCAGTGCCCACAATGGGCATCACTGATTGGCATGCATTATTGTTTGGCACTGATTGGCATCCATTAGTACAGTATAACACCTGTGTTGCTAATGAGTGCCCACCTGTGCCGCTAATGAGTGCCCACCTGTGCCGCCTATCAGTGCCCACCTGTGCCGCCTATCAGTGCCCACCCATGCCCATCTGTGCCGCCTACCAATTCCCATCTGTGCCGCCTACCCATGCCCATCTGTGCCGCCTACCCATGCCCATCTGTGCCGCCCATCCATGCCAATACGTGCCAGCTATCAGTGCCAATTTGTGCCACCTATCAGTGTCCATCCGTGTCGCCCATCCGTGTCGCCTATCAGTGTCGCCTATCAGTGCCGCCTATCAGTGTCCACAGTGCCACTTCATTGGTGCCCATCAGTGCCGCCTTATCAGTGCCCATCAGTGTAGCCCCATCAGTGCCCATCCGTGAAGGAGAAAACTTACTTATTTACAAAGTTTTGAAACTGAAACAAAAAAAAAACATTTTTTTTTTCAAAATTTTCGGTATTTTTTTATTTGTAGCACAAAAAATAAAAACCGCAGAGGTGATCAAATACCACCAAAAGAAAGCTCTATTTGTGGGAAAAAAATGATAAAAATTTCATTTGGGTACAGTGTAGCATGACCGCGCAATTGTCATTCAAAATGCGACAGCGCTGAAAGCTCAAAATTGGTCTGGGCAGGAAGGTGTTTAAGTGCCCTGTATTGAAGTGGTTAAAGGAAGTGTTTGGATTGTCTTTGTAGAGACATGTTCTCAGCCTGAACTTTGCCATCCTGTGTACATGCATTAACCTGCGGAAGCTCCGCCGGACAGGCCGCAAATTGAGCCCCCGGCTTCAGCCTACTAGCACGCTGCAACGAACACTCAGATAGCGGACATGGAGGTTAGTGGCAGCTCTGCTCAGGCACCCCCCGCCTCGCACACCGCACCACTCCATGGTTCAGCTCCACCATTATCCTTGCAAACCCCGCCAGCTGTCAATATCCCCGACACCCCCCTGGGGAGGATGGACATACACACCACATCGCACAGGCAGTGGCGGCCCTCCTGATCCCATGATTGCAGCCTTTGTGGAGAAAGCGGTCAATGCTGGCATGAAACAGTTAAAAGCCCAACTAACCGAACAGACAACCAGATTAAATGAAATGGAGCATCGCTTGTCAGAGGTAGAAGATGAACTCTACCAAGCACAAGCCACGGACCAATCCCAAGATAAAACTAACCAATACATTATCCAAAAGTTGGAAGACCTGGAAAATAGATCCAGAAGGAGTAACCTGTGTTTTGTAGGCGTTGAGTCGCTCCCTTCTGCTGCTTTAACAGAATTCTGCTCAAAGCGCATTCCCGAGGCCATGGGTCTGGCAGGCCCATTTACAGTGGAACATGCACACTGTATGGTATCCTTCAATGCTGACCGCAAGTCCCCCCGGCCCATCATTGCCAAGTATCTCAACTACGCAGACAAATCAATTCTCCTCTAGAAATTCCGGCAATCCCCTGATCTCCAAGTTGATGGGGTAAAAATCCTCATCTTCGCCGACTATTCAATTGAAGTCTCCAAGAAGAGAAAAGCCTTCCAACCGATTTGCTCCGAGTTGTTTAAGCAGCAAATAAAATACACCCTGGCATTCCCGGTAACCTTACGCCTTAAATCACCTAAAGGGGATCAACTTTCATACCAGGATCCCTCGGAAGCGGAATCCTTTCTTCGTTCGCTTTGACCGGACTCACTCCCCCACACGTCTTCCAAATCCGCAACCAGCCTCCGCTCTCTGGAACAGCGTAGCCCACGTAAAGACTCTCCCAAACGCTTCAGGCCTTCTGCTCCAGATCACCAAAACCGTAACACCCTGCTCTGAAATCTTCTGGTCCACCTATTGATTTCTATTCCTCTACCTAAGGTCGTATGACTCATTTCTTATTGTTTTGTTTTGCTCTCCAAGCAGCGGATATGCCCTACTCTGATGCAGGGGCCTTTCTGCAGTAACCCAGAGCCAATATCTGGCCTCTGACCCCTGATAAGGTCACCAGGGCAATATGTTATCCTTGATCTGGCCTCCATTACAATGACACTTGCCTCCTGTGATATCCAACACTGTTTTGCTCACAGGTGTACCACCAGGCCTACCGACCACACTTTTTCTCTCATGATGTTAAAGTGTCTTATTCCACGGTTATCTCCAGTTATGTGATGTTATATTGTTTTTTTTTGCGTTCCTTGTCTTCTTCAAGAGTCCACATGCCTTACTAGTGACTCTTGGACGCTCAGGCACTATTGTTATCTCTCACTTCCATATAGGGTCCTGTATGGGGAGCCGCTCTGCACAGTGAACTCATGTGGAAAAAAGTGAAGTTTGCACTAATAGATGCTTTAGATATTATGTTGGTTTTGCCTGTTCTGACCTCTCCACACTTCCTTCCCCTTTCCCCCTTCCCTACCTACACTACCGCTTACATCCTCCACCCGAGGGCTAGATGATTGTATTTTCCCCTTAGTCCCGGTCTTAAGTCAAGTCTCCACTATCTCACTCATGGAGCACCAGATCCATGGCCTATCTGCAAACTCTCCCCACCTTATGATCTCTAAGCCCCCGTACACACGTTCGGACATTCCGGCAACCAAATCCGTCGGATAAATTTTGACGGATTTAGTCCGGAAGTGGTCCGGAAGTGGTGTTGCATACACATGGTCGGACTAAGTTGTTGAAATTTCCGGTTGCCAAGAACGCGGTGACGTAAGCCACGTACGACGGTACTAGAAAAGGGGAGTTCAGCACCACATCCGGCACCCTTTGGGCTCCTTCTGCTGATCTCGTGTTTATCGCGTGTTAGTAGAAGTTTGGTGAGAGATGATTCACGCTTTTCAGATTTGTGCTTCAGTTCGTTACTGCTCTTCAGTTTGTGCTTGTGGGTGCGTATCTGCTTACCAGTGCGTGTAGTCAGTAAGCATTTGTTGCTCATTGTGGACTATATCTTGGTATAGTACGCTTTGATTTGCATTGCTTATTGTCTGCTCGTTTCTGGTTTTCAGGTCATTCTTTCAGGCATTGCTGTTCATCAGTGCTTTCTGTTGTCCGTTCTGACCAGCCGACCGTTTTCAAGCCATGTTTCCTGTACGTACTCGTCGTAGAGTTTGTGCTGTGCAGGGGCTTGGTGTTGGGCTTTTAGCTTTGACACAAGCCTGGTCCATGAACAGGGTGAGGAGGAGTTTGTGGACCAAGACTTGGTTGCGCCAGCGTGACCAGTTCTCGCACATGCCTTTTGCTTCGTGAGATCCGGGAGAATAATCCTGATGATTTCAGGAATTATCTCCGGATGATGGACCCTGTTTTTCCCTGCCTGCTGGCTTTGCTGTCCCCTTATATCAGCAGGCAGGATACCGGCATGCGGCAAGCCATCACTCCGGAGCAGAGGCTCATCGCCACGTTGCTCTACTTGGCGACAGGGAGAAGCCTTTAGGACCTGAAGTTCTCAACAGGCATCTCCCCTAGGCTCTGGGGATCATTATTCCAGAGACCTGTTCTGCCATCATTCAGGTCCTGCAGGAGGACTATATGAAGGTAAGTTTTCTCCTTTAACATCGCATTCTATGTATTTAATGATTGCTAATGTATTGGATTTTTTTCCTCATTCCCTAATTACCATGATTGCAATATGCTCTAATTGATATGCTGTGCCCCTTTGTCCTTCATGCATATTTGCCTTCACTAACTTCCCCAGCATGCTCTTTTGGGCCCATACACATATAGTCTAGTCACTTAGCAATGTCTTTTGTCAGCTCCATAGTATTGCTTTCCCCTAAACACCCCCTAAAATGTGTACAAATGTTATGTGTGTGTGCTTAAATTCATGCAGAGTGACAAATTATTTTTTTTTTGGTTGGGCCAAACTCATTAGGAACCCCCCTCCCCCCAACTGCTAGGTCAGCTGATAGCAATCCTGCTGACTTTGCCAAACCCAATATCCACTATACCTACCTTTTTCCTGGTCAGATTTATGGACGAATTCACCAAAGCATGTAATGCAAGGGCCTGCCTCAATACTTTCAAATACTACAGTTTCATTTTTTTCTCCTATTATTATCTTGATAGGTAATAGCAGCATGTCCAAATGTGCTTCCATTTGTTCCTTTTTTCTTGGTATTATGACACTTCTTACCTGTCCGTGGGCTGCCAATAGTGTAAGTAAGAAGGGGCTGGCCAAAGTATCACACATTATTTCTGCATTCAGCTCTCAATGAAGTGCAGAGGGTTACCTGTCCAAAACATCCCCCCCCCTCATTTTTTTGCAAGGGCCCATCAGATGGGGGGATGGGGGGGGGGTTGATGACGCTGATAAGGGGACCTTATACTTTAGGCTTTAAATACTCATTTTCCAAAATGTTATACTGATATTGTCCAAAAATGTTTGTGTCTAATCTGCTTGCAATGTTGATGTGCAAAATTACAAATTTTTTTTTTTGTTTCACTCCACAGTTTCCTTCAACGCCACAGGAATGGCAGACTGTGGCCTCCCACTTTGCCAGCCGTTTTGACTTTCCCAATTGTGGAGGTGCAATTGATGGGAAACACGTCCGCATCGTCCCACCCCCCAACTCGGGGTCATACTATTATAATTACAAGGGGTTTAATAGTATTGTGATGTTGGCGGTGGTGTAAGCGACCTATGACTTCCTTTATGTGGACGTGAGGCAAAATGGCCGGATGTTGGATGGTGGAGTGTTCACACAGACGGAATTCTACTGGCGTCTCCAGAGTGGCAGTCTGGACTTGCCACCTCCAGAGGAGAATCTGGAATGACTCCCGTTCATTTTCGTCACGGATGAGGCGTTTGCTCTGTCAAACCATCTGATGCGGCCTTTCCCGATGAGGACCCTCACCCTGGATCAGAGGATGTTTAATTTCCGGCTGGTCAGAGCCAGAAGAGTCGTGGAGAACACTTTTGGAATACTGGCCAGCCGGTTCCACCTATTTTTCGTTTACAAACGTTTTGTTATTAGAAAGTATTAAGACAAGTACAGAAAAAAGGTCAACCAGTACAAAAGTTGTCATAGAGAATAGCATACAAAGGAACATCAATAAACCGTTAATGCTCAGAAAAGTTAAAGTTTGATATGCTAAACCCAACCCGGAGATGGCAAATGAAAATTCTGGTGAGCAAATGTACATCATTGAGGGAAAGAGAAAAGAGAAGAAAGAAAGAAAAAAAAAAGAAAAAACCAAAAAGATAACAAAAATGCTACCACAAGTGAGCGCTATCAAACATGTTCATATACCCAGCCATTAGGCGCTGTGCCCAGCCAAACTATCCGTCCTAGGGGCTATCCATTGTAGAGACGACCAAACGGCGCATTTACGATCAAAAATATGCATGGAGTCTTGCAAAGTGTGGTGTATACGCTCCATGAGTTTGATCGACTCCATGCGTTGCAGTACTTGTTCCCAGGGGACCACCGGGGATCTCCAGTGTAACGCCACAGTCCAATGGACCGCATTGATAAGTGTATGAGCTAATTTCTGAGCCGGGGGAGTTAGTCCCGGGATGCCAGCAAACAAAAGGCCAATCCGGCACGTGATATCAATATTAGAACCCGTAAGCTGAAGCAATTTGTCAGCGACCCGCTGCCAAATGGGCTGCAGTACTCCACAGCTCCAAAAGATATGGGAGAAGGAACCAGTCTCCGGGCATCCACGAAAGCAACTCCCCGGGACCAGTGGGCTAAATCTATGCAGCCTAGCGGGGGTGTAGTACCATCTTGTGTGCAGTTTTAATGCAGTTTCCCTGACTGCCAACGATTTTGTGCATTTACGCATGTTTGTAATCATATCCTCCCACTCCTCTGTGGTCATTTCGAAACCAACCTCCCTCTCCCAACCCAGCATGGCATGTGATTTAACCGGTAGCTGTACCTCTCCAAGAGACCGGTACAACCAGGAGATATTGCCACGATCCCTGGATGAGGACTTACAGATCCTTTCAAAGGCATTTGGAGGGGGAAGTCTCCTCTTCAAATAATGAGAGGCGTAAAAGTGCCGAACTTGTAAATATTTATAAAAATCTGCTCTGGGTAACCCAAACTGTTCTTGGAGATAAGCAAAGGTGCAAAAGGGTGGTTCTTGGGAAAGGGCCTCAAGGGTAACCAGGCCTCTCTGAGACCAACCCTCAAAACTCTCCGGTGATGAAAAAGCCGGTGGGAATCTGGGGTCCCCCAAGGTTCCACCTATTTTTGACGCCAATCCACATGGCGGAATATAAACTAAATCACATAGTGCTTGCCTGCTGTGTTCTGCACAAGTTTTTGAAAAGACATTCAGCTAACTATGTGGTCTCAGTTGGCCCAGATGCAGACTTGCCGGAAAATTACAACCTCATGGCCCTTGAAGCTGCTCGTCCTGGCTTGCCCCCCCCCCCCCCAAAGCGCCCGCGAGGTCAGAAACCAATACATGGAGTACTTTGTGGGTAGGGGGGCCATTGATATGCCAGACAGTCTGAGAGGCATTTTTTAATACATTTTTCTTTTAAACTCCAATAATCTTTGTTTTCATTTACTGCTTGGCTTTGTTTTAGGTGTCTCATAGGTATTTTTGCTGTTTTTTTTCGGCAAACCCAAGTTCTGAGCAAGATGAGGGGACGGTCTCTTCTTCAGATAATCTTATTTTGCTGTGGGTCTGCTACACACACACCTTGTTTTTGTTGATAATGTATGTAGTGCATTACTGACAAAAATATTGCTCATTTTCAGCACCATGGCAGAAATATGTGGGGTCATGAAAATGGCGTGATTGGGGAAATTCAAACATCACTGTGGGTGTTATTTACTAAAGGCACATCCACTATGCACTACAAGTGCACTGCAAAAGTGCACATGAAACTGCACTTGGAGTGCAAAGTGGATTTGCCTTTAGTAAATAACACCCATTGCCACAGAAAACAACAACTTTACTCCAAATACTACTTTTGCGCATTGAAAAAGGAAGCCACACATTGTTGATAATTTCACTTTTTACTCAAAGCACATTCACATGTGCGTTTAGAAAAGGGTTTTACAACAAACTAACACATTTGGTGTATAGAAAACATTATTTTGGGTAACATTTTTATAACTTGGCGTTTTTGTGTAAACAGGCATGTATCAAAGCATAACATACAGTACACAGGAACTTACAAAGTTCAACTTTGAAAAGTGAAGACAATATCAGACATGAGTATGCACAAACTGTGTTGATATTGCCTTCATAAGATGGGGTGTCACCCCGGGAAAAGCCAAATTTGGAAGATGCACACACTGAGAATACAAAAGTGGCCATTTTCCTCCTGATCCCATGCCTAATGTCAACATGTGCTATCTCCCATCATGAGGTATCAATGTACATGTTTTGGGGGTGCAACCCCTTCATCTCAGCCACTTTCCACAAAACACGTACATTGATCCCCCATGATGGGAGATAGTACATGTTGACACACTGTGTGCATCTTCCAAATTTGGCTTTGGGAAAAATAGAAACGTTTTTTGGAAAAAAAAATATGCTAGCTAGTTTGGGGTGTTTCAGACTCTCCCCAAAACATCAATGATGTTCTTCATTTTCTGTTGAACATCATTGATGTTTTTCTGTATATTTTCTAAATCATGATTGCACCCCATTATCTCCCCAATGAGGATCTGGGCACTTTCACTGGTAAAATTAGATTCTTCTTCCACATCACCTAAAAAAATAAAATAAACACACCATGTATTATAAATATGCAGACATACATTGATTAGCTTACCGGAAGCTGTGGTCTCCGACTCTCACCTGTTGTGGTGACAATTTGTCCAACTTCAACAATCTCTACTTCCACCTCCTACTCTGCTTCTGGTGTTGGAATTTCCCCTTCTTTGGGAGGTGTGGGGTCCCTGGTGTCCTCAGACGTCCCGAGTCTTCTCCCCCCTATGAGAATGTAAAAAAGGAATACTTAGCACACAGAGGGCAGAAATAAGAATATGAAACATTGCTTGGAAGTGTCCTACAATTGTGTTTTTTGGCCCAGTTCAAAGGTGAGAACATTATTTTGGACACTTTCTAAAGCTGGAATACTTACCTGCAGTGTTAACAAATGTAGTCAAGTGTAAGTTGGAAAAACATCGTTTTGGGAGTGGGCTAACGAACAATGTTTATTACGAACGATAGAACCCATGAACATGAAAGTGCCCATTTTAAACTGTACAACATTAAATGAAAGCACATGGAGCAGTAAGAAAGCAATAATAATCATATGAACACACGACAACTACTTACTTTTTTGAAGAACTCGCTTGATCCTTCTGTACTGATCGTGCTCCCTCAGTTTCAGGTCTGACCAGCGTTTTCTCAGTTGATCCTTGGATCGTCGTACCCCAAAATTCTTCTGAAGACTCTTCACAACTTTAGTCATGATCTTGGCCTTTCTGATATTTGGGTTTGGGTAAGGTCCATATTTCCCATCATAGTCGTTCCTCTTCAATATGTCCACCATCTCCAAAAGACATATTTGAGGCCTTAAATCTTCTACTCCAGGATCGGGACGTTTCAGGCTCTGGACTTTCCTTGCCCTCCTCCTCGTTAGTGGAACTATTATTAGTGCGCACCTGCGTTGTCTCCGCCATGTGCTCTCCCCACTGCGCTGAAACAGAAGGGGAGGAGAATAGTCTAGGAAGAATGCCAGGGGCGGGCGGAGTTTCACACATGCGCACTCTAGATAAAACGCAACACGCGTGTGTCGTATGTACGATCTGTGAGCAGAGTGACGACAATCGTGCAAACGAAGGTACAGTTTTTAACTTGTTACATCACTAGCCTATACTGCTTCTATATAGGCCTATGTTGGGACAAGATTAGGAGAGTTTAGCATTGCATTATTATTATTAGGGTTTGTCTTGTGTTGTCTCTTGCAGACAAGATGGATCCCTTCAAGCACTCTAATTTTATGGGGCTATTCATTGCTCAGGGAGGTGCCCTGTCTGTAGCAGAAGAACAACCCCTTTTATAATGACCGAAGAAAGAGGAAGGCAGCCCTGGAGAAACTTCTTGCTTTGGTGAGGATCATGGTCCCCACGGCAGACATGACCTATGTGATGTTTAAAATTGGTGCCCTGAGGAGTACATATCTCAGGGAGCGAAAGAAGCACCAGGATTCCCTGAGATCGGGAGATCCAGATGCCATTTATTACCCCAGGATGGTGTACTACGAGAGGCTGCATTTTCTGGCAGACCAGGGGGAACCCACGCCACCACTCTCCAGTCTTCCTTCAAGGCTTCCTTCACCCCCAGCTGAGGCTCCCGATGTCCAACCTGGGCCTTCCAGGCAACAACATGTGGAGGGGCCCAGCTTGAGACGGGAATAGCATTGTTGAACATATTTCATGTCATACATTTAATGATGTTAACTAGATATTATTATTGATCAGTAAGTTGTGATTTAACAAAGTGGTTTACATCTCAATAGACAGTAGTGACCAAAAATGATTGGGCTCAGAATGATAGTCTGTTCTATTTGTTAATATTCAATTGCAACAGTCATGAGCACAAAATTGTGTGATTGATGACCAAAAAACTAAAACTATGTCCGATTTTCATACACAGGAAGACCTCAGCTGGGAGGAGGCTGTGGCAAGTGGCAGCCAGGAGGTCGACCATCACCCTCCTCCTCCTTCTCCTGCCACAACTACAGGAGCTGAGCCACAGCCTGGAAGGAAGCCTGGAGGAAAGTGCCCAAGGAAGACTAGAGAGTGATGGCCTGGGTTCAGTCTGGTCTGACAGAAGATGCAGCCTCTTGTAGAACCACAGCCTGGGGACATAGATAGCATCTGTTCTTCCTGATCTCTTGGACTTCTGGACCAGACTGTTCTCTCTGAGATATGTACTCCTCAGGCCACAATTTTGCATTTTCTAATTAGTTTATGTCTGCCCTGGGGGCCAAAGGCTTCGCCAAATTGACCAGTTTCTCCAGCGTTGCCTTCCTGTTTATTTGTTTGACACCTAAATAAAGGTTAAATAATAAACAACCTCCTGTAGATTAAAAAAGAAAATAATAAATTAAAAAGATAATAATGGTGTTGTGGTAAGTTGACACAAAAAAAACACACCAAAGAAAATGCAAAGATGAGCAAACTGTCAAAAAAGGAGATGCTGATTAACCACTTCAATATCGGGCCATAGTCAAATGACGGCCACAGATGGGATCTCCCATCCTGGGTGGACGTCATATGACGGCCTCGGTATTGCGCCGCTCCTGCGGGCCCCCAGGATACAGCCCATCCCTCGGATACAGCCCATCCCCGATCTGTGGGATTTTCCTCTCCATCGAACCCCCCCCGATACATGTGACCGGCCGTGTCCAATCACATGTACTATGCCATTACATCGCACGTGCACGCGCCTAGGGTGCGTGCAGAGCGCCGATCGGGGATGCAGCCCAACCCCGATTGCAGAAAAGAGCCAATGAAATTGGCTCTTTACCACGTGACCGGCTGTGATTGGATCACAGAACGTAAACAAACCGCGGTAACGAGATGTTACCGGGTTCTCCTCCTCACACACTGATTGTGTGTGAGGAGAAGATTGCGGTAACATCTTGTTACCGCTCAGTGTACACCAACACACACTGATTACCCCCCCAATAAAGAGGACCTGTCACCACCCATCAAAGTACCTGTCACCACCCATCAAAGTACCTGTCATCACCCATCACAGCCCATCTGAGTACCCGAGTACCTGTCAGCCCATCTGAGTACCCAAGTACCTGTCAGCTCATTTGAGTACCTGTCCGAGCCCATCTGAGTACCCGAGTACCTGTCCCAGCCCATCTGAGTACCCGAGTACCTGTCAGCCCATCTGAGTACCCGTGTACCTGTCACATCCCATCTAAGTACCCGAGTACCTGTCACAGTCCATCTGAGTATCCGAGTACCTGAGCACCTGTCAGCCCATCTGAGTACCCGAGTACCTGTCCCAGCCCACCTGTGTACCTGTATTAGCCCATCTGAGTACCTGTCCCAGCCCATCTGAGTACCCGAGTACCTGTCACAGCCCATTTGAGTACCCGAGTACCTGTCACAGTCCATCTGAGTACCTGTCACAGTTCATCTGAGTACCCGAGTACCTGTCACAGTTCATCTGAGTACCCAAATGCCTGTCACCAGCCCGGAGTACCCAAGTACCTATCACCAGCCCGTCAGAGTACCCGAGTACCTGTCATCAGCCCGTCGGAGTACCCGAGTACCTGTCACCAGCCCGTCGGAGTACCCGAGTACCTATTTGCAGCCCATGTCTCATAGAATACACATTGGGGTGTTTGCTTTCCGAAATGGGGTCATTTTGTGGGTAATTCCATTGTCCTGGTGCTCCAGGACCTTTAAAAGTGTGATAGGTAGGAACGAAATGAGATGTGTAATTTATGCTCCTAGAACGCCTGAAGGTACCACTTCCATGTTGGACCTCTGTATATGGCCAGGCTGTAGTGATGGACAAACTTCAGACGAACGCGGCCGACAATTCGCGAACCGTAACGTTCGCGGCGGGCCCCATTGACTTACAGCAATGACACCTGCACCGTGATAGAGTGATCTGACACCAGCACCGTGATAGAGAGCACTGACATCAGCAGCGTGACATAAAGCACTAACACCAGCACCGTGATATACAGCACTGACACCAGCACCGTGATAGAGAGCACTGACATCAGCAGCATGACATACAACAATGACACCAGCACCGTGATATACGTCACTGACACCAGCACCGTGATATACAGCACTGACACCTGCACCGTAAGCAGCCCCAGGAGGAAGTCAGCATAGCACAGGGATGGTGGAAGCCCCTCATAATGAGCATAGTACAGGGATGGTGGGAGCCCCTCATAATATGCACAGCAGAGCTACAGCCCCAGGAGGAAGTCAGCACAGCACAGGGATGGTGGGAGCCCCTCATAATACGCAGCCCCAGGAGGATGTCAGCATAGCACAGGGATGGTGGGAGCCCCTCATAATAAGTAGCCACAGGAGGATGTCAGCATAGCACAGGGATGGTGGGAGCCCCTCATAATAAGCAGCCCCAGGAGGAAGTCAGCACATTACAGGGATGGTGGGAGCCCCTCATAATAAGCAGCCCCAGGAGGAAGTCAGCACAGCACAGGGATGGTGGGAGCCCCTCATAATAAGCAGCCCCTGTAGAAATATGACACCGCTCAAACTCTTCAAACAGGAGGGTACGGGCATATAGTACGGTGTGCTTTTTTGCGCAAGGAAGTGAGCCAAATGAAGAAAGAAGGTCTGTGTGCTCGATTAAAAAAATTGTTTATAGACATATACATGGTCTACTGGTCACATGTGTTGAATTCCTCCGAGATCCATGCCTCATTCATTTTTAGAAATGTGAGGTAGTTAACACTGTCGTGAGCTAGGCGAGTACGCTTATCGGTCACGATCCCCCCTGCTGCGCTGAACGTCCTTTCGGACAGGACACTGGACGAGGGGCAAGCCAACAGTTCGATTGCAAATTGGGCAAGCTCTGGCCAGAGGTCAAGCCTACCCACCCAGTAGTCCAGGGGTTCATCACTCCTCAGAGCGTCCACATCGGCCGTTAACCCGATGTAGTCGGACACCTGACGGTCTAGGCGTTCCCTGATGCTGGATCCGGATGACACCTGTCGATGGGTCGGCTGAAAGAATGACCTCATATCCGAAGTCACCAACACATCTTCAAACCAGCCTCTTCTTGCAGGCGCTGTTGGATTGGTACCCGCAACTCCTTCTCTGGGAGTGGGAATTGCTCCTCTGCCAGCGCACGCAAAAGCAGAATGCAGCATTTCTCGAAGCAAGGCCTGGAAGTGCTCCATTCTGACAGCCCTCTGTGACGGAGGTAACATTTCCGCCATTTTGTGTTTGTACCGGGGGTCTAAGTACGTTGCCACCCAGTACTGGTCCTTGACCCTTATGCTTTTTATATGGGGGTCCCTATTAAAACACTGGAGCATGAAGGCCCCCATTTGCACTAAACTGGAAGCGGTGTGGTGGCCTGGCTCCTGCTCATCATCCAGGATAATGTCATCCTCCTCGTTCTCCTCTCCCCATCCACGCACAACAACAGGGATCCCAGAAAGGTTTAAAGCTTGCTCTTCTTGCTCCTCCTCATCCGCCCCGGCACCACCCTCCTCTGACTCCTCTTCAGACTCCTGTTGTTCACTTGTTTCAGATAGAGTAGCCCCCCTGGGAATTCATCCAGCATTGCGACTTCCTCATCTTCTCGCTCCTCCACAGCTTGATCAATGACACGACGCAATGCACGCTCCATAAGAAGGCATAAGGTACCATGTCACTGATGGCGCCATTGCTGCGACTGACCAGTTTGGTGATCTCCTCAAATGGGAAGTCTGCATGCGTCGCGCATGACCAGCCACTGGCGCGGTGAAAAAAAACCCAGCTCCCCAGAACCTGTTCTGCCGCAGAGTTCATACAGGTAGACGTTAACTGCACGTTTCTGCTGGAGCAGCCTATCAAGCATATAGAAGGTTGAGTTCCATCGCGTTGGGCAATTGCAAATAAGACGTCTGACCGGCAGATTGTGTCGCCGCTGAATGTCAGCAAGGCGAGCCATGGCCGTGTAAGATCTTCTGAAATGGGCCGAGATTTTCCTTGCCTGCCGCAAGATGTCCTGGACCCCAGGGTATTTGACAACGAATCGCTGCACGACCAAGTTTAAGACGTGTGCCATGCATGGCACGTGCGTAATTTTGCCCTGTTTCAATGCGCTAAGCAGATTGGCACCATTGTCACACACCACTTTACCAACTGTCAAATTGAGCGGTGTTAGCCACTGATCTGCCTGTGAACGCAAAGCTGAAAGGAGTGCCGGGCCAGTGTGGCTCTTGGCTTCCAGGCACAACAGACGCAGCACGGCATGGCAACGTATCACCTGGCATGTCGAATAGGTTCTGGGGAGCTTGGGCGGCGCAGCGGAAAAGGAGGAGTCAGCCGAGGAGGAGAGGGAGGAGGATGGAGTAGGAGAAGAAGAGCCAGGCCTGCATGCAATCCGTGGCGGTAAAACCAAATCTACACGGGTGCCACGGGTTACATGCTTGACGGCCGTCAGAAGGTTCACCCAGTGGGCAGTAAAAGTGATATACCTTCCCTCCCCGTGTTTGCTGACCACGTGTCTGTGGTCAGATGTATCTTGGCACCGACACTGTGTGCCAGAGATACATTCACTTGCCGCTGAATATGGCCATATAGCTCTGGGATGCCCTTCTCTAAGAAATACTTCCTTCCTGGGACCTTCCATTGTGGTGTTCCAATGGCCACAAACTTTCGAAAGGCCTCAGAGTCCACCAGTTTATATGGCAGTATTTGGCGGGCTATCAGTTCTGACAAGCCAGCTGTCAACCGTTGGGCAAGAGAGTTATCTGGCGTCATAATTTTTTGACGCTCGAACATTAGGCCCACGGAAGCCTGCCTTTTTACAGAAAAACGTGAGCTTGGCGTGATGGAAGGTGGAGTGGAGGACAATTGTGAGGAGAGAGGAGAAGGAGGAGTAGAAGATGAGGCTGGACGGTGAGAGCCTGGAGTGTGGCTTTGTGTGTTCCCTTACTCCCACTGGGCTCGGTGATGGCTGCTCATGTGCCTTCTTAAGGCGGTTGTCCCTAGGTGAGTGTTGGGCTTACCCTGACTAATGCGTTGACTGCAAAGATTGCAGATGGCAACGCTATTGTCAGCAGCGGACACGTTAAAAAAAGCCCACACTGTGGAGCCATGTGCCGGTGTCCTGGGAGCGCCAGATGTGACCGTACATGGTCGATGACTCGCTCCTGATACATTAGCAGTCTGCTTTGTCCCTCCTGTGCAATCTTATTCCTGCTTCTCCTCCCTATCTGCTGGTCCATATCTCCCTCTGAACTCCCCTCCTCTTCCTCCCTTGTGGGCACCCACGTGACATCACTAGACACGTCATCATCGACGTCATCTTCCCCACCACTATAAGTAGAGATCTCGGAGTAGGCAGCAATACCGGGGACCAACCTCCTCCTTGGGCTGATCTGGGTACTGTCGTCAGACTGCTGAGTGGCGGTTCTTGCTACCTCCTCTTCCTGATCCAATGCCAAGAGTGGCTGCGCATCAGAAATGTCTTGATATGGATCGGAAAATAATTCCTGTGACTCAAGCGGAAGGTATGTGGTGGTGGTGGTGGTGTTGTTGGTGGTAGTGTCTTTGGGGGTGCACATAGCAGAGAGTGAAGAAGAGGGTGCAGATCGAGAGGATGAGGAGGGTGCAGAAGAGTAAGGCTGAGTGAGCCACTCTTCCAAGTCTGGTGCATCCTTTAAAGTAATTGAACGCACCTTCTGCAACTTCCGCCTTTGGTTCAAGCCTGTTGCTCCTGCCCTACCCCTACCACCCCTGCGGAAGGGCCTGCGTCTTCCTCTGCCTGTCATTTTTTAATTGACCCTGTGACAAAACTCTCAGTCCCTATACTGATAAAGGACTGCTGCAGAATAGGGCAGCAGTCAGCAGTAGTGCACCTCAACCCTATATATTGTGGACCTATACCAGTCCTTAAGGAATAGCAGACTGTACCTCACTCAACCCTATGTACTGTAGTACCCTAGACCTTACCAGTCCTTATAAGGACCTTTGTGGAACTAGTAGGTTGTGAATGATTAGCAGACTGTACCTCAGTCCCTATACTCATAAAGGACTGCTGCAGCAGAAGGGCAGCAGTCAGCACTAGTGCACCTCAACCCTATATATTGTGGACCTATACCAGTCCTTAAGGAATAGCAGACTTTACCTCACTCAACCCTATGTACTGTAGTACCCTAGACCTTACCAGTCCTTATAAGGACCTTTGTGGAACTAGTAGGTTGTGAATGATTAGCAGACTGTACCTCAGTCCCTATACTCATAAAGGACTGCTGCAGCAGAAGGGCAGCAGTCAGCAGTAGTGCACCTCAACCCTATATATTGTGGATCTATACCAGTCCTTAAAGGAATAGCAGACTGTACCTCACTCAACCCTATGTACTGTAGTACCCTAGACCTTACCAGTCCTTATAAGGACCTTTGTGGAACTAGTAGGTTGTGAATGATTAGCAGACTGTACCTCAGTCCCTATACTGATAAAGGACTGCTGCAGTTTAGGGCAGCAGTCAGCAGTAGTTCACCTCAACCCTATATATTGTGGACCTATACCAGTCCTAAAGGAATAGCAGACTGTACCTCACTCAACCCTATGTACTGTAGTACCCTAGACCTTACCAGTCCTTATAAGGACCTTTGTGGAAATAGTAGGTTGTGAATGATTAGCAGACTGTACCTCAGTCACTATACTGATAAAGGACTGCTGCAGAATAGGGCAGCAGTCAGCAGTAGTGCACCTCAACCCTATATATTGTGGACATATACCAGTCCTTAAGGAATAGCAGACTGTACCTCACTCAACCCTATGTACTGTAGTACCCTAGACCTTACCAGTCCTTATAAGGACCTTTGTGGAACTAGTAGGCTGTGAATGATTAGCAGACTGTACCTCAGTCCCTATACTGATAAAGGACTGCTGCAGTATAGGGCAGCAGTCAGCAGTAGTGCACCTCAACCCTATATATTGTGGACCTATACCAGTCCTTAAGGAATAGCAGACTGTACCTCACTCAACCCTATGTACTGTAGTACCCTAGACCTTACCAGTCCTTATAAGGACCTTTGTGGAACTAGTAGGCTGTGAATGATTAGCAGACTGTACCTCAGTCCCTATACTGATAAAGGACTGCTGCAGTATAGGGAAGCAGTCAGCAATAGTGCACCTCAACCCTATATATTGTGGACCTATACCAGTCCTTAAGGAATTGCAGACTGTACCTCACTCAACCCTATGTACTGTAGTACCCTATACCTTACCAGTCCTTATAAGGACCTTTGTGGAACTAGTAGGTTGTGAATGATTAGCAGACTGTACCTCAGTCCCTATACTCATAAAGGACTACTGCAGCAGAAGGGCAGCAGTCAAGTATAATATTCTTTCTGTATTTGGAAGAAAGAATATTATACGTGTACAAGCCTATTATCATACCAGTCCTGGAAAGAACCTTTGTGGACCTAATAGTAACAGCTACTGATTAAACTGACTGTCCCTCACTGCCACACACAGCTTCCTGCCTGTCCCTATTTAAACTGACAAAACACAGGCTGCTGGAACAATAACTTGAATAGCACTCAAAACTATATCCTGTACTACTTTACCATACCAGTCCTGAATAGCACTTTTGTGGACCTAATAGTAACAGCTAATGATTAAACTGACTGTCCCTGCTGCACACAGCGTCCTGTCCCTTTCTCTACACTGACAAAAGACACTCAGGCTGCTGCAACAATCACTAGCACAGCAGTGCCTCAAACCTATATCCTGAGCTACACCTAACACCTATACCATGATACCAGTCCTTAAAAGAACTTTTGTGGACCTAATAGCTAGCGATTTGGGTCACTGAAGTCTCTCCCTGCTCCACACAGCAACCTCTCCCTATAGTGACAGTAGAAAGAATGTAAAATGGCCACCGGATCGGGTCTATTTATAAGTTAGGGGGAATGTCCAAGTGTCCATGTGCTGTAATGTCTCAATTGGCTGTCCTGTACCCCATGATGAATGTGTCATCATAGGTCAAAGTTATTTTACACAGTAAACATGGCGAACGGCGGCAATAGTCCGCCGATTGGGCGGACGGCGAACAGCCGAAATTCGCTGCGAAACGACCTCCGGGCGAACCATTCGGCCATCCCTACCAGGCTGTGTAAAAGTGTCACACATGTGGTATTTCAATATTCAGGAGGAGTAGCAGAATGTGTTTTGGGGTGTCATTTTTGCTATATACATGCTATGTGTTAGAAATATCTTATAAATGGACAACTTTGTGTAAAAAAAAAAAAAAAAAAAAAGATTTTAATTTTCTTTCCACGTTTTCTGAAGACTTGTGTAAAAAAAAATTAACCACTCAAAAGGACTCATAATGCTTCATAGAATATACTTTGGGGTGTTTGTTTTCCAAAATGGGGTCATTTTGTGGGTAATTCCATTGTCCTGGCGCTCCAGGGCCTTCACAATTGTAATAGGTCGTTAGGAAATTAGAGGTATCATTTATGCTCCTAGAACACCTGACGGCGCTCCCTGCATGTTGGGCCTTTGTATGTGGACACGCTGTGTAAAAGTCACACTCATGTGGTATCGCCATACTCAGGATGAGTAGCAGAATGTATTTTGGGGGTGAAATTTTTGCTATGTACATGCTTTGAGTTAGAAATATCTTATAAACTGACCACTTTGTGTAAAAAAAAAAAAAATATATGTTTTCATTTTCTTTCCACGTTTTCCGAAGACTTGTGGAAAAAAATTAACTGTTCAAAAGACTCATTATGCCTCATAGAATATACGTTGGGGCGTTTGCTTTCCAAAATGGGGTAATTTTGTAGGTAATTCTACTGTCCTGGTGCTCCAGGGCCTTCACAAATGTAATAGGTCATTAGGAAATTAGAGGTGTAATTTATGCTCCTAGAACCCCTTACGGTGCTCCCTGCATTTTGGACTTCTCTGTGTGGCCAGCCTGTGTAAAAGTCCCACACATGTGGTATCGCCATACTCAAGAAGAGTTGCAAAATGTATTTTGGGGTGTAATTGGAAGTATGCATATGCTGTGTATGATAAATAACTTGTTATTATGACAATTTTGTAAAAAAACAAAAAAAAACATTCTTCTTTTTCCCAAGAATTGTGGGAAAAAATTACAACTTCAAAAAACTCACCATGCCTCTTACTAAATACCTTGGACTGTCTACTTTTCAAAAAGGGGTCATTTGGGGGGTATTTTTACTTTCCTGACATTTCAGAGCCTCAAGAAATGAGATAGGCCGTCAGTGCATCAGGTGTGATCAGATGTGATCAATTTTCAGTGATTTGCACCATAGCTTGTAGACTCTATAACTTTCAAAGAGACTAAATAATATCCACTAATTTGGTTTATTTTTAGATGATGTATCCGTATAAATTTTGGCCCAAATTTACAAACAAAAATTACTTATTTGCAAAATTTTATCATAGAAACTAAAAAAAAGTGTTTTTTTTTTCAAAATTTTCGCTCTTTTATCACTTATGCCGCAAAAAATAAAAAACCCTGTGGTGATTAAATACCACCAAAAGAAAGCTCTATTTTGTTTGGGTACAGTGTTGCATGACTGAGTAACTGGCATTCAAAGTGTGAGAGCGCTGAAAGCTAAAAATTGGTCTGGTAAGGAAGCTGTATAAATGCCCTGTATTGAAGTGGTTAAAAAAACCAACCACAAAATAAAAAATTAAAAAATTGGGTAGATGTGACGAATTAAAACATTGTATTGCTGAAATGAGTAAAAAGAATAAAGAAATACGTTTGGGAGAAGTGTGTGTAAATATGAGCATCAAAACAACTTCATTCTTGTAGCATTGTAAAGAAAAAGAGAATGTGCTGCATGAAAGAATTTTTAACATTGCAGCGTGACGAATGTACTATATCGATTACGAGCGGTACTTTTGCAGAGGTGGTTATGGCCAGCTCAGTGGATTGCTTTAAGAAAGGCCTGGATTATTTCCTAAGTGTACGTAATATAACTGGGTACTAAAATTTATAGGTAAAGTTGATCCGGAAAATCCGATTGCCTCTCGGGGGATCAGGAAGGAATTTTTTCCCCTGCTTTAGCAAATTGGATCATGCTCTGCTGGGGTTTTTTGCCTTCCTCTGGATCAACTGTGGGTATAGAATTGGGTATATGGGCTGGTATGTGTATATATATATATATATGTATGTGTGGTGTATGTGTATGTATATATATATATATATATATATGTATGTGTGTATATGTATGTGTATGTATATATATATATATATATATATATATATATATATATATATATATATATATATGTATATATATGTATGTGTATGTATGTGTATATATATGTATATATAGTATATATATATTTTTTTTTGGTTGAACTGGATGGACTTGTGTCTTTTTTCAACCTGACTAACTATGTAACTATGTAACCTGAGTGAGCGCTTCCATCTCAGAATTTTATTGTGAGCATGCGTGGCACCTTGTCCATCGGACTAGGCTACACATGATCGGAACTGACGTGATCGGATCATGTTGTCGGAAAATTTTATAGCCCAGCTGTAAAACTTGGTCCGTCGGATATTCCGACGGGAACAGTCCGATGGAGCCCACACACTGTCGGATTATCCGACAACATGGACATTGTCCATTGGAATATCCGACCGTGTGTACAAGGGCTTAGGGTAATTTCATGGAATGTGAAGGGTCTCTGTTCTCCTCACAAGAGAATGAAGATCCTTCGCCACCTTAAACGGTTAAAGACTGACATAGTCTTATTACAAGAAAACCCATGTACCAGCCACTGACTTCCACCGTATGCGGAAACTCTGGGTGGGGACGGTCCTGGGCTCAGAATCAGTTGGACGAAAAGTTGGTGTCCTCATCCTGATTCATAGGAACCTCCCATGTCCCGTGCTCTCCGCTCACACAGATGACAAGGGCGGTTTATTTCGACCTGAGTTAAAATAGGCTCCAAGAAATTAATGATCTCTAATATATACGCCTCCAACAGCCCGTTTAAATCCTTCTACTGCCAGCTATCCTCATGGCTCCTTAATACCACTCATCTTCCCCATCTAATTGGGGGAGATTTTAACGATATCAAGCACCCCACAGATGACAGGTCCTCTCCGAAACCCTCTCCATTGAATCCCCCCCACAACCCCCTCCCTGTTTGCCTCCACTATGGAATCCTTACATCTCACGGACCTGTGGCGTTTAACCCATCCGATAGATAGAGAATTCCCCCTTTACTCTAACCCCCACAAGGTCCTAACTAGGATTGACTATTTTTTTGGATCCGACAACCTTATACCTCTGATTTCGGATTCAGGGGTAGAAGACATATCTGACCACGCCCCCATTACACTCACTCTGGACCAATTAGACCTCCCGCCACACCCTAACCTTTGGCGTTTCCCCTGCTTCCTTCACAACAATACAGACTTCAGGAACTATATGGAAAAATCCTGGGCGGAGTTCTCCTCAGCCAATTCCCCTCGATGGAGTGATCCGAACCTCCTATGGGACGCTGGCAAATCGTTCCTACGGGGTTGGATCATATCTTATGCCTCCACGTTTAAAAGAAATGCCTTGGTTAAGTTCAAGTTGGCAAGTACCAGACTTCACAGAGCACAACTCTCCATTGCCACCTCCACCTCCTCGGCGGACAGAGATGAATGGTCAGCCGCTAAATCCTTCTTTGATTCCTGGACAACTACCGTTGAACGCACCAAAAAAGCCCACTTCAACGCCACCCTACATAAATTTGGGAACAAGTCCGGCAAGCTTCTCTCCAGGCTTTGTAAAGGTCCTTCCCGGCCGACTCACATTACCTCCCTCCGTGACCACTCTTTCTAACATCATGGTACCCATACTCCATTCGGTTTACGCTGGCATCTGGTCAGGTGGCCCCTATCTTCCCATGGAAAATCAGGCTATCATCAAACTCCTCACCAAAAAGGGAAATGATCCATTGGAACCAGGTTCCTACAGGCCTATCTCTTTGCTCAACCTGGGTGTAAAAATCCAGTCAAAAATAGTAGCTTCCAGGCTAGCGGCAATCCTTCCTGACCTCATACACCCTGCCCAATCCGGCTTTGTAAAAGTACGTACACCCACCTTGAACATACGCAAGGTGCTTCTTGCCCTCGAACAAGCCAAACAAGACCCCAAGGGAGACTATGCCATCATCACCCTAGATGCAGAAAAAGCCTTCGATAATGTAAGCTTCGACTAGCTCTCACTTTCGCTCGCCAAAATGGGTTTTTCGAGCCCCTTCTGCCACCTCATAAACTCTATGTACACAGCCCCCTCAGCTAGATTGGTTGCAGCGGGTCTTCTCTCTGAGGAATTCCGCCTTCACAAAGGGACCAGACAAGGATGTCCTCTGTCCCCCCTACTGTTCAACATCGCCCTGGAACCCCTCTCTAGATTCCTATCCCAGAATGCTCCTCTACGAGGCATCACTGTAGGCACTACAGAACTACGCACATCTCTCTTCGCAGATGACGTCCTCATTTTTACATCTAATCCCTCAGCTGACATCCTGACCATTAAAAATATATTTGACGACTTTAGGGTATGTTCGGGACTCCGCATTAACTACTCCAAAAGTGAAATCCTCCCTATTGGCAAACACTCCTCACCCCCGTGGACGCAACACTCCCTCTTACAGGTTGTCCCGTCACACATCACCTACCTAGGAATAAAGATAGGGAAATTACCCTCCTCCCTCTACCATCTAAATTACCCCCCTCTTTTTACTCATCTTAATCAAGAGTTATCAAACTGGATGGATCTCCCCCTATCACTCATGGGAAGGTGCCACCTTGTCAAAATGATAAGCTTTGCCAGACTGCTGTACCCATTGCAAACTATTCATTTTTTGTTAAAACACAAAGATGTATTGGCCCTCAACTCAAAATTCTCAAAATTTATCTGGCATGGCAAAAGGCCACGTATAGTGTTCAAGAAACGACACCTTCCTAGGAGTGAAGGGGGCATTAGTCTACCTCATATTAGAATGTATAACCTTGCCTGTCTGCCAAGGACCAATCTAGACTGGTTAACTCAACAATCACGTCACTCGAACTATGCTATGGAGTTTGCAATGGCCCACCCTTTCTCTTTGGTGGCCCTACTTCATTGCAAATGGAAAGCTGCCCCCCCCCACATCAACACAATCTTCTGCTACTGGACACAGCCATGGCCTGGAGAGAGATCAGAAAAATCCTCAAGCTCCCACCTTTCATCTCATCTCATTTACCCATCCAAGGGAACCCTGGATTCCTTCCTGGTCTCCACTACAAATCCTTTGAAGTATGGCAGCAACGTGGCCTCTCAAATTTCTCCGCACTGTGCGATACCTCTACTGGAAAAAAGCTTCCCTTTTCGACTGTATCATCCTTATTTTCCCTACCTTCCTCTCACGCCTTTTATTACAAGCAATGCATCAGCTTTCTCTCCAGCACATGCAAAGTTGAATCTCTGAGATTTAAACCCAGCTTCTTGGACCGCCTACTACAGAACGGACACTACACAATCTCTGATATATACAAACCTCTTCTGAAAGACTTCTTACCGCCACTCTCGTCATTGTCCGTGGCAAACTGGTGTAAAGATTTCCCAGACTCCAACCTAGTTGAAAAGCTCCTATCTGGCCTCCGGGAGGTTCTCCACCTAACCCCGAATGAAACCTGGAGGGAAACTCAGCTCAAAATTACACACCGGGCCTATATCCCTTTCCTCTCCCCCAAATCCAGCAAGGATGGAACCCTATGCCCTTTATGTTTGGTCTCTAGACCCTCTCTTTCACACCGTTTTTGGTCCTGCTCCTTCATCTCTTCATTCTGGGATCAAGTCATATCCTTCATACTGGAGGCCACCTTGCTGAAATTGCCTAAAGACTCCCTCCTCCTGATTTTTGGCTACTGGGACCCCTACTGTTACCCTGGTCCTTACCCTCCAAGGCCTCAAATTTGCGAGGCCGGATGTCAATCCTTCCTCCAGAGACTGGATCCTGATTTGCCTACTCATTGCAAGGAGACTTGTCCTCGGGAACTGGATTTCATCTCAGAGCCCGCCCATCACCCAACTCAAGAAAGAATGTCTTACCCTTTTATACAGAGAACGACTCCTCACAGACTTTAAAGAACCCAAATCCAGATCTCGTTTCTTTCTTATATGGCAAGCTTTCATCTCCTCGACTCTTTCCTCAGATGACCAACTGGCTTTACATACACTCTCCTTCTTCTTTTGATGAGCCAGTCCCGGTTTTGGGATTCGTAATCCCAAATTTTACCCTCCACCCGCCATCTCCTCTGGTTGGTACATTACCCACTGGTCATCCACGGGACTCTCTCATCATGTTTTATTCATTTATTCATATTACAGCCCGCAACTCCCCCCCCCCCCCCCTTCCCCTATCTTCCAGGTTGTAACTCCTCTCTCTCTCACTATTTTTCAGGGGCTAGTACACAGATCCATCCAGTTTCCTCTCTTTTTATTTTTATTTTTCTTGCTACTGTATTCTAGCATTATTTTTATGAGAGGACTTACCATATTCTCACTAGATGAGATTTCTTGTGTTAAGTAGGCTGTCTACATCCCCACAACGTTAGTTGTTTTGGCTTTTATACTTATCATGCCATTTGTTGTCATATGTTTTGTTTTGATGATACATTTTATTCTTTCCAAATCTCATTTGATCTTGTGCAGTATTACCCAAAAAATTACAGATGATAACCTGTACAAATGTCTTTTGGATTCCCAATAAAAACATTTTAACCACTTGCAGACCGGACCATTTTGCCGGACAAAGACCAGACCACTTTTTGCGATTCGGCACTGCGTCGCTTTAACTGCATTTGCGCGGTCATGCAACGTGGCTCCCAAACAAAATTGACGTCCTTTTTTTCCCACAAATAAAGCTTTCTTTTGGTGCTATTTGATTACCCCTGCGGTTTTTATTTTTTGCGCTATAACCAAAAATAGAGCGACAATTTTGAAAAAAAACGCATTATTTTTTACTTTTTGTTATAATAAATATCCCCCAAAAATATATAAAAAAACATTTTTTTCCCTCAGTTTAGGCCGATACGTATTCTTCTACATATTTTTGATTGGTTTGCGCAAAAGTTATAGCGTTTACAAAATAGGGATAGTTTTATAGCATTTTTATTAATAATTTTTTATTATTTATTTTTTTACTAGTAATGGTGGCGATCAGCGATTTTTATTGTGACTGCGACATTGTGGGGGACCCATCGGACATTTTTGACACATTTTTGGGACCATTGTCATTTATACAGTAATCACTGCTATATAAATGCAGTGATTCCTGTGTAAATGACACTGGCAGTGAAAGGGTTAACCAGTGGGTGGCAGTGTAGGGGTTAAGTGTTCCTAGGGGTGTGTTACTAACTGTGGGGGGGGGTTGGGCTTTCATTTAGTGAACACTGATCTCTGCTCCAATCACATGGAGCAGAGATCAGCGTCACTAGTTGCTAGGCAGAATGGAGAAATGTTGTTTACACAGCATTTCCTCCATTCGGCCGCTCCGTGAGACGATCGCAGGGATGCCCGCGGCGATCGAGTCCGCGGGTCCCGCGACCGGACTCACGGGGGTCCCGACCAGCGTGGGAGCGCGCCGCCGCCGGCGGCGCTCCCGATGGCAGGGCGGCATTGAATATTGGACGTACCTGTACGCCAATATGCCTGCCCGTGCCATTCTGTCTGCGTACATCGTCGTGCGCTGGTCGGGAAGTGGTTAAAAACAAAACAAACAAAAAAAACAATTTTCTTTACTTTATATCGGCAATGTGTCTCATAATCTATTTTAGCTACCCTAATTGCTCTTTTGTATACTTTGCATACCCTGTCGCCCTTACATTTTTAAAAGCCATTTTTTCTCATTAATATGCCTTTTTTAGTATGTTAGTATTTAGCCACCCAGGTTTTACTTTTTTCTTTTATAGTTGTTGCCCATTGGAATGCACTGGTGAATGCCATTGTTTAATATATTCTTAAAGCACTCCTACTTCTCTTTGGTGTTCTTTGTTTCAAGAATTTGACTCCATTTAGTGCAGCTTAGTAAACTTGACTCTTTCAAAATTTTGTGTACTTATCCTTCCATAAAAATTCAGAGTATTTTGTCACAGTAAGTGGGCTTAGCACTATATGACCATATAGTGTGACCAAATCCACTGTATTTTTGAACATGTTCAGGTGTTTTGAACTAGCCTTGCAGGATAAATGTCATTTTTGTATGTGTGCACTGTAATCTGTTTTGTATCCTTCCCCCCATGTTACATAGTTATATAGTTACATAGTTAGTCAGATTGAAAAAAGACACAAGTCCATCTAGTTCAACCATAAAAATAAATAAATAAAAAATAATATCAAACAATCCCATATACCCATTCCTATAACCACAGTTAATTCAGAGGAAGGCGAAAAAAACAGCAAAGCATGATTCAATTTGCTACAGCAGGGGAAAACGTTCCTTCCTGACCCCCAAGAGGCAGTCAGATTTTCCCTGGATCAACTTTACCTATAAATGTTAGTACCAGTTATATTGTGTGCATTTAGGAAATAATCCAGGCCTTTCTTGAAGCAATTTACTAAGCTTGCCAGAACCACCTCTGGAGTGAGTCTATTCCACATTTTCACAGCTCTTACTGTGAAGAAACCTTTTCGTATTTGGAGATGAAATCCCTTTTTCTCTAGGCGTAAAGAGTGCCCCCTTTGTTGACCGTAAAGTGAATAACTCAACACCAAGTTCACTATATGGACCCTTTATATATGTTTACATGTTGATCATATCCCCCTTAATCTCCTCTTATCAAGAGTAAATAAATTCAGTTCCTCTAATCTTTCCTCATAGCTGCGCTCCTCCATGTCTCTTATCAGTTTGGTTGCCCTTCTCTGTACTTTCTCCAGTTCCCTGATATCCTTTTTGAGAACTGGTACCCAAAACTGAACTGCATATTCCATATGAGGCCTTACCAATGATTTGTACAGGGGAAAAATGATCTCTCTCTCTCTAGAGTCCATACCTCTCTTAATACAAGAAAGGACTTTGTGTTGTTTCCCTTTCCTATAAATTAAAACAAATGTAATCACTTTGTAAACACTGTTTCCTAAGTTATAACTTACCTCAACATCTGCAATCATCTCTGTGTTGTTTGTAATTAGAAGGTAAAATAGAGTATTATTTCTAGACGAGGCTTTCACAATTTAACTAATGATATTGTCCTTCATCAAGTTCTGGGAAAAACAAACCTTAAGTGAGTGCACAGTACAATCAATATCAGGATGAAGTCCTCCATGATCATAACATTGCCCCGCCTCTCTATCATCCCTAACTGTGAAAGCAGATGGGTCGCCTCCTCTATAAAGTTAGGGGCCCTATAACATACTCCATATGTAATGGAAGAGCTGATTTTATATTTAATTACTATTTCCACAGGCTGCATGTCTGTGAAAAGGTCATTTGTGGCATAGGACTAAGTATGTTGTGAGTACAAGAATTGTGGAATATGTGTGCACAGTATAAAGGTTCTGTTAATCATGCCCCTTACAACCACTCTAAGGCCAATCCCACTGTGAGACACGTTTTGAGAACACCACTGTGCACTGTGGGACACAGATTTTTTTTCACAATTCTAGTATCGCTTTTAGCCATGGATGTTGCTACTTTTTTTTAACATTACTGTCTTTAGTTGTTTGGACTACATTAAAGTGGGAGTAAACTCCCTTGTATGATTTTTATCTATAGGTAAGCCTATAATAAGGCTAACCTATAGGTACAGTAAATATCTCGTAAACGTGCATCGTTTAGGAGATATTTACTTTAGATGCAGCCAGTGATGTCACCGGTGCATGCGCTCTGAAGGAACGACATACCTGTGCCGTTCTTGCAGAGTCAAGTATGCAATGCATACTAGCACATTATGACTTAAACTGCCAGGTGCCTTTTTTTATGTGGTTTACTACCACTTTAACATACCATAATCTGATGAGCATGTAGTCTTCAACTTTAATGCAGGTCTGCTGCCTTTTCTTGACACAGAAACAAGACTATACATGTGTTCCCTGCATTCTTGAATGCTTATTAATATCAGTAGCATTGCAATTTAGAATATTCTGAATACTTTACAGATTTCAGTGTACTTGCACCGCAAAGTTTTAGTTTGTACAGACATCTGTATGATTAACAAAGCCTTTCCAAAACACATTTCACTGCTTCATTTGGATGAGGATTTACATCTTCCAGCACACAAGAATGCAGTAAAAACTTCAGCTACTGCATTGCCCATAAAGTGTCAAGCCTGTGGTCACATAATTCTGAGAAAAGCATATTGCACATTCTTGGCAAGGAAGATCTTCACAATCTGAAGGGAAATTACAGCAGCTCTCCAACTTTCCTTCAAAAAAATATTTTTTTTTTCTTTTTTTTTTTCATGACAGCTTGATGACTTGGAAAGGCTGCTGTGATGGAGAGAAAGAGAAAACAAATATTACTTTTTGTGACTTTATTTTTGTAATGTTTTCTTTGAGGTAGATTAATTCCAGTTCTGCTTTATAGCTGTAGATTATCCTGACAAGAAATCATTGGCAGTAATGCTGACCCATATGTGGCATGTCTGTAATCATGAAGCAATGTTCCTATTTACCTATAACATGGTAGAAGAGCCAGGTCAATGTAATGAGTCAGGAAACATTAACATTTCAGGAGGAGACAGACTGCCTGTTTCTAGACTATCTTCTCAAATTATTCTGGTATGAAGTCTCTCTTGTGATGTTAATCCTTAACCACTTCAGCCCCGGACCAATAAACACCTTAAGGACCAGAGGTCTTTTTCCAATTTCGCACTGCGCTGCTTTAACTGGTAATTACGCGGTCATGCAATATTGCACCCAAACAAAATTTGCATCCTTTTCTTCCCACAAATAGAGCTTTCTTTTGATGGTATTTGATTGCCTCTGCGATTTTTATTTTTTGCGATATAAATGGAAAAAGAGCGAAAATTTTGAAAAAAAAAATATTTTCTTCTTTTTGTTATAAGAAAAATCGAATAAACTAAATTTTAGTCATACATTGAGGGCAAAATTTATTCAGCCACATGTCTTTAGTAAAAAAAATGTCAAAAAGCATATATTTTTTGGTTTGCGCAAAAGTTATAGCGTCTACAAACTAGAGTACATTTTCTGGAATTTACACAGCTTTTAATTTATGACTGCCTATCTCATTTCTTGAGGTGCTAAAACGGCAGGGCAGTACAACCCCCCCCCCCCAAATGACCCCATTTTGGAAAGTAGACACCCCAAGGAAATTGCTGATGGGTATGTTGAGCCCATTGAATATTTTTTTTTTTTGTCCTAAGGGATTGAATAATGACAAAAAAAAATAATTTTACAAAAAGTTGTCACTAAATGATATATTGCTCACACATGCCATGGTTATATGTGGAATTGCACCCCAAAATATATTCCGCTACTTCTCCCGAGTATGGGGATACCACATGTGTGGGACTTTTTGGGAGTCTAGTCGCGCACGGCACCCCGAAAACCAATCACCACCTTCAGGATTTCTAAGGGTGCAAATTTTTGATTTGACTCCTCACTACCTATCACAGTTTCGAAGGCCATAAAATGCCAAAATAGCACAAAACCCCCCAAAATGACCCCATTTTGGAAAGTAGACACCCCAAGGAAATTGCTGATGGGTATGTTGAGCCCATGGAATATTTTATATTTTGCCACAAGTTGCGGGAATATTACAAACTTTTTTTTTTTTTTGCACAAAGTTGTCACTAAATGATATATTGCTCACACATGCTATGGGCATATCTGAAATGACACCCCAAAATACATTCTGCTGCTTCTCCTGAGTACAGGGATACCACATGTGTGGGACTTTTTGGGAGCCTAGCCGCGTATGGGACCCCGAAATCCAAGCACCGCCTTCAGGATTTCTAAGGGCATACATTTTTTATTTTACTCCTCACTACCTATCACTACCTATCACAGTTTTGAAGGCCATAAAATGCCAAGATGGCACAAAACCCCCCCAAATGACCCCATTTTGGAAAGTAGACACCCCAAGCTATTTGCTGAGGGCCATGTTGAGACCATTGAATATTTTTTTTTTTTTGTCCCAAGGGATTGAATAATGACAAAAAATAAATTTTTTTTTTTTTTTTTTACAAAAAGTTGTCACTAAATGATATATTGCTCACACATGCCATGGCTATATGTGGAATTGCACCCCAAAATATATTCCGCTACTTCTCCCGAGTATGGGGATACCACATGTGTGGGACTTTTTGGGAGTCTAGTCGGGCACGGCACCCCGAAAACCAATTACCACCTTCAGGATTTCTAAGGGTGCAAATTTTTGATTTGACTCCTCACAACCTATCACAGTTTCGAAGGCCATAAAATGCCAAAGTAGCACAAAACCCCCCAAAATGACCCCATTTTGGAAAGTAGACACCCCAAGCTATTTACTGAGAGGCATGTTGAGTCCATGGAATATTTTATATTTTGCCACAAGTTGCGGGAATATTACAAACTTTTTTTTTTTTGCACAAAGTTGTCACTAAATGATATATTTCTCACACATGCTATGGGCATAAGTCAAATTACTCCCCAAAATAAATTCTGCTGCTTCCCCCGAGTACGGGGATACCACATGTGGGGGACTTTTTGGGAGCCTAGCCACGTACGGGACCCCAAAAACCAAGCACTGCCTTCCGGATTTAAATATAAAATGCTACCAAAAAAACTGTTAGCGATCGCAGGGATCAGGCCTGACTCTGCGATCGCTGCAGTTATGTGTTTAGTGTTTTGTAAGTGACAGTGATCGATCGATACTGCACTTGGGTGGGCTGGGCAGAGATGCTAGCAAGTATCTGGGCTGATCCCGCTAACAATGTGTTTTTTTGGAACCCTGAACTGCTGGGGACGCTAGTATAGATCTGATTGGATCAGATATTGATCTGTTCAGATTCTATACCACTACAGGAGGTTTATGCTTTGCGTGTGGGTGTTAGCGGTACTGGCACTAACCTAGCGCTGCCTGGGGCGACGCAGACCCTGACCCTAAAACCTAATTGATATCACCCGCCGGGTGATCAGGGGTTAAACCTTTATTGGGTAATAAATGGTGGGTGCCCCGATGCTATAAAAAGCAAACTAACCAGAGTCACCCGTAACACTTATACGGTGATCAGTGGTGAAAGGGTTAACTAGGGGCAATCAGGGGGGTTCAAATTTTTATTAGGTAGTATATGGGGGTCCCTGGCACTATATAAAAACCTGACGGGGAACCTAAATAACTAACTGGCTAACCAGCATCACCAGTGACACTTATACTGTGATCGCTGGTGAAAGGGTTAACTAGGGGCAATCAGGGGGTTAAAACCATTATTGGGTAGTATATGGGGGTACCTAACGCTATAAAAACCTGGCGGTGAACCTAAAAAAATAACTAGCTACCTAACGACACTAATGCAGCAATCAGAAAAAACGATCGCTTAGTGACACTGGCAAAAGGGGGTGAAAGGGTTAACTAGGGGAAATCAGGGGGTTAAAACCATTATTGGGTAGTATATCGGGGTACCTAGCGCTATAAAAACCTGGCTGTGAACCTAAAAAAAAACTAGCTACCTAGCGACACTAATGCAGCGATCAGAAAAATGATCGCTTAGTGACAGTGGCAAAGGGGGTGAAAGGGTTAACTAGGGGCAATCAGGGGGTTAAAACCATTATTGGGTAGTATATCGGGGGTACCTAGCGCTATAAA